>NC_134536.1:159469490-159769490 GCF_050624435.1 Tenrec ecaudatus
CGGAATCGACTCGATGGTGGTGGGTTTGGTTTGTGAGAAATGTAAAAAAAGTTCTCCTACAAAACAGGTTAGACAGAAGCAGGTGTCAAGTCCGATTTGCCAGCACTGACTTAGACAGGGAAGGGCCCTGGAGTAGCCTCAGGTGGTTGGAGTTGCGGCTCTGCCCTGCACCACCTCCGTGACCTTGAGTATGCCTCTCTGCCTCAGTGACCTCAGGACAAGACCAGGGCTGGTCCCCAGGATGCCCTCTAGCATTCTGGCACTCCCTGCTTTGGCTGGGTATCTCAGTAGCTGTGTACTTGAGCAGTACCTCCTGGGGGACTGCCCTGGGCGGGAGTGTGCAGAAAAGAGCCATCCACGCCCCTTCACACTGTTAAGAAAAGGCTCTGAGGACAGCGGTGGGGGAGTGGAAGAGAAAGGGGCTCCACCACCATGCAGGGCTTGCGATAACGGGTGGGGTGTAAAGAAGCCAAGAGCTGACTGGGCTGGGGGGGTTCCTGAAACCCGAGTTCTAGAAGGGGCCCTAGATTTCACCACCCTCTGGTTCTCACAGGGCTCGGAGGAAGATGGGGAGGAAGAGGAGGACGATGGCGAGCCCAAGGCCGACGATCCTTACGCTCACCTTAGCAAAAAGGAGAAGAAGAAACTGAAGAAACAGGTAAGGCCCTGAGTTCTTCGTGCGTCAGGGCAGAGGGGCTTGGTGTTTCTCTGCTCCTCACCTTGGGCGCATTTGTGTGCATCTGGGGACAGGAAGGGGGCGGCTTTGGGAGCCACTTCAGGTGAGGCAGTGGGGGCAGAGCCAGCCATGGCTGTGAGGCTGTCAGGGTAGGTGTCTCAGTGACGAGACGCTGGCAGGCATCGGGCTCAAGCCCACTCTTCCTTTCCCAGATGGAGTACGAGCGCCAGGTGGCTTCGTTGAAAGCAGCCAGCGCTGCGGAAAATGACTTCTCTGTGTCCCAGGCAGAGGTGTCCTCCCGTCAGGCCATGCTAGAAAATGCGTCTGACATCAAGGTGAGTTCTGAGAGGCCTGCCCTCACGGGTCACAAGTGCTTAGGGCCCCCAACTTAGCAGAAAGCTCGGGAGCAGTTTCCACACCTTGGGCTCTGCCAACTTCAGAGAGGTTAGTAAAACCAGGGGAGGAAAGCGGTTGGCCCTTACGTCGGGTGGGACAAGCTGCACTGGCTCTGGACTTGGGACATGTGCCCTGTTAGGGACAATGGACGGGGAGGAGGGCTGGCGGGCCCCTGAGCTCATCAGCAGGCGTCCCTGGGGAAGAAAGGTCCAGCTCTTCTCCCCGAAGAGAAGGCTCAGTGCTCCTCCCTGCCCTCTTCACCTTCTCCCCTGACGGCTGCAGCTGGAGAAGTTCAGCATCTCGGCCCATGGCAAGGAATTGTTCATCAACGCAGACCTGTACATTGTAGCTGGCCGCCGCTATGGGCTCGTGGGGCCTAATGGGTGAGGAGAGGAGACCGGGGTACCAATGCAAAGGGGGCTGGAGGGAAGAGAAGCGAATCGTGGGTGTGGCCCAGTACTAGGAGCTCTCTTTCCCCAGCAAGGGCAAGACCACTCTTCTCAAGCACATTGCCAACCGAGCCCTGAGCATCCCCCCCAACATCGACGTGCTGCTGTGTGAGCAAGGTGAGCTGGCGCCTGGAAGGGGACTTGGAGTGGGCGGGGGGCGGGGGGGAGAAGAGACAGGCAGGTCTATAGCAGAAACGGGGTAGGGAGTTGGAAAGGAGACGTGAGGCTCGCTGCGGAAAGGCTGGGAAGGTGGGAAGCGGGAGACCTGCAGATACTGTTATTTGGAACAAATGCGAGGTTGGGGGCAAGGACAGCCAAAGCAGAAGGGAAACCAGAAGGGAGAGGAACTAGGTCCGTTGGCCATTGAGGTGGCCTGACTGCTGCCCCACCGCCACCCCTGTCCCCAGAGGTGGTCGCGGATGAGACGCCCGCAGTGCAGGCTGTGCTGCGGGCTGACACCAAACGGTTGAAGCTTCTGGAAGAGGAGCGGCGGCTTCAGAGGCAGCTGGAGCAGGGGGACGACACGGCAGCCGAGCGGCTGGAGAAGGTAGAGGAGATGGCGCAGGGGACACGGGCACAGACTCGGGCTGACTGGGGTCCTCCAACCTGTGTCCTCTTCTCCCTCCTCCCAGGTGTATGAGGAGTTGCGAGCCACAGGGGCGGCAGCTGCAGAGGCCAAGGCGCGGCGGATCCTGGCTGGTCTGGGCTTCGACCCAGAAATGCAGAACCGGCCCACGCAGAAGTTCTCTGGAGGCTGGCGTATGCGTGTGTCCCTGGCCAGGTGAGCCACCCAGCTGGTGTGAGGCCTTTTTGTTTCCTGCAGCTCCCAGGGCGTCTGGGGGACCTCGGCTGCCCTGTAACTCCTCAGGTCAGCTACAGGGCATGCCCGTAGCCTCGGGGCTCATGAGTAAGGCTTTCCTCTCCGTGGACCCTCTTGCCCTCTCTGCTACCCCCTAGGGCCCTCTTCATGGAGCCCACGCTGCTGATGCTGGACGAGCCCACGAATCACCTGGACCTCAATGCTGTCATCTGGCTCAACAAGTGAGTCAGTCCCCTGGCATCAGGTTCCATTCTGCGATTCCAGTCCCTGCCCCTGGCCTGTCTGTCCCTCACCCTGACCATTGTGACTGCACCTTCTCCAAACCGCAGCTACCTCCAGGGCTGGCGGAAGACGCTGCTGATCGTCTCCCACGACCAGGGCTTCCTGGACGACGTCTGCACCGACATCATCCACCTTGATGCCCAGCGGCTGCACTACTACAGGGGCAATTACAGTAAGGGCGACTGCTGCCGTGGTGCAGAGGGTCCTGGGGGAGGGGGGAGCCGGGAGCCGGGAGGCCAAGTCTTAGCAGACCCCGGTGCCCCTCTGCTGGGGAGGGCAGCCACTGCTGATGCCCACCCCGGTCTTCCCCAGTGACCTTCAAAAAGATGTACCAGCAGAAGCAGAAGGAACTGCTCAAGCAGTATGAGAAGCAGGAGAAGAAGCTGAAGGAGCTGAAGGCGGGCGGCAAGTCCACCAAGCAGGCCGTGCGTGCCCAGGCCGGTGGCCCCTCTGAGGAAGGCGCGGGGGACTGGGCTGCAGCCGCTGGGGAAGCTGCAGTGTTTCTCCTCCTTTTTCCTCTCCAGGAAAAGCAAACAAAGGAAGCCCTGACCCGGAAGCAGCAGAAATGTCGGCGGAAAAACCAGGACGAAGAGTCCCAGGAGGCCCCCGAGCTTCTGAAGCGCCCCAAGGAGTACACTGTGCGCTTCACGTTCCCGAACCCACCCCCCCTCAGCCCTCCTGTGTTGGGCCTGCACGGTGAGTGGCCTCTCTGAGTGCCCCAGCACTCCCAAGTCTCCGCCAGGGGCTGGGGGTGGCCCTGGGAAGGAAGCCAGCGCTGCCTCTCCTAACTGCAGGTGTGACGTTTGGCTATGAGGGTCAGAAGGCACTCTTTAAGAACTTGGACTTTGGCATCGACATGGACTCGCGGAGTGAGTGGAGGGGGCAGGGGCTTGGGTGGGCCACAGCGGCAGAGGATGTGTTCAGCTAACAGCCTGCCTACCTGCCTGCAGTCTGCATCGTGGGCCCCAATGGCGTGGGCAAGAGCACCCTGCTGCTGCTGCTGACGGGCAAGCTGACGCCGGTGAGTTCCGGGCTGCGGGGACGGGTGCGGGACTTGGAGCCTCCCAGGGAGGGAGAGCTCTGAGAGCTGGGGGGAAGGCTGAGGGCCCGCCCACGGACACATGTTCAGATAAGGGGAAAAAAAGCACAAGGGAGCCTCGCAGAGTTTTTGTAAAATGGAATTAAAACAACAAAAGGTTTCACCCAAACTTAGACCCTCCCTCATTGTGTCCCTGGAGAAGAAAAGGGGAAATCTCAAAACGACCAGTGCATTTTTTTTTGGGGGGGGGTCTTCTTTGTCCTTTGCAAAGGCGCCGATAGTTTGGGGTTTTATTTTTGTGTGTGTGTGGCACCAACAGTTACTAAACAAGTGGATTATACAAATTGTCTCATAGCCAGCTTTCCAAACACTGAACCTCAAATGTATTTCCTTGGAGATGCTCGTGTGTGCATCCATTTTACATGACTATCATAATGTATTTGTTGCTGGTCACTTAGGTTATTTCTGATTTTTCACTCCTAAAGGACTATGTTGTCACCCCTCGAAGGAGATCGTGTGGATTCAGTTTCAGTCAGGAAAACCAATCATGCGAGTTCCTGGGTTTTTCCACACATGTAAAAATTACGTTTACCCTCTGCTGTGGATTTACTAAGTACACGATAACAGCATTTTGAAAAAGTTTGAAATAGTGTGAGACTTGCCAGCGTGGGACACAGTTGCCCCGAGCCGTCCGCTTGTAAAAACCACCACCTCACACCGGCGTGGAGTACTGTCCCGCACGGCCTGCCGCTGCGGGGCCGGCATTGCCTTGTGTGGTTGACAGCACTCTGCCCTGGGCCTGGATCCCAGAATTGCTTGCAGCCCTGTGGCTGTGTCTCACCCAGTGGCCATCGCAGTGCAGCAGAGCTCTGTGGGCCTTCCCCGCCTGCTCACTAGTCCGGCTCGTTAGCCTGTCCCTGTGTCACCCTTCCTCGGTTCTCGCCTCCTGCTCCCCTTGGGCCCCACTCTTCCTCCCCGTTGCTGGGTGCGCCTGGTCGTGCGAGGCTGAACCCCACGTTCCATTCCTTGCGCGTCCTCGTTCCCTGCCGGGGAATGCTGCTGGACGCAACACCTGCCTTTCCTTTGCAGACCCGAGGGGAGATGAGGAGGAACCACCGACTGGTGAGTTGGCTTTGGGGACTGAAGAGAGGAAACCTCTGAGCAGGGGCCACGGTCACTGAGCACCTCCCTCTCCTCGGCAGAAAGTCGGCTTCTTCAACCAGCAGTACGCCGAGCAGCTGCGCATGGAGGAGACGCCCACCGAGTACCTGCAGCGGGGCTTCAACCTCCCCTACCAGGACGCCCGCAAGTGCCTGGGCCGCTTCGGCCTGGAGAGCCACGCCCACACCATCCAGATCTGCAAGCTCTCAGGTCCCGCAGCCGCAGCGGGGTGGGCGAGCAGACCTAGAGGCAGGGGGCCCTGCAGGTGGGCCAGTGCTTGCGCGTTGGCCTACGAGACCGGTGGGGCCTTCTCCTCCCATAAATCCCATACGGAGTTAGTCTCAGGACACCCAGTCCCACTCTGTCTCCTCACGTCACTTGGAGTCTCCGTTGACTTGGTGGCAGTGAGCAAATGCACATACACCCCACCCCCACACACACCCACATACACGCATCCACAGTCGCAGCTCAGGGCCCAGGAGGTGAGGTGTAGAAAGTAACGGCCCCTCCTTCTGTGCTGCAGGTGGGCAGAAAGCCCGGGTTGTGTTTGCAGAGCTGGCCTGTCGGGAGCCTGATGTCCTCGTCTTGGTTCGTGACCTGGGCCGTGGGGCAGGGGTGAGGGGCACAGGGCTGACATGGGCGTCGGAACGAAATGCTCAGCCGTGGGATTCCTCCTCCGCAGGATGAGCCGACCAATAACCTGGATATAGAGTCTATTGACGCTCTGGGAGAGGCCATCAACGAATACAAGGGTGGTAAGTCAGCCCAGAGCCAGCCCCTCCTGCCCCTGCCCCTGGGTCGCCCGCCCCCCTCTCCCCCAGGGGTATGCTGACTCCTCCCTCCTTCCCTCCCTTGCAAGCTGTGATTGTCGTCAGCCACGACGCCCGGCTCATCACAGAAACCAACTGCCAGCTGTGGGTGGTGGAGGAGCAGAGTGTCAGCCAGATTGACGGCAACTTCGAGGACTACAAGCGGGAGGTGCTGGAGGCCCTGGGCGAGGTCATAGTCAACCGGCCCCGGGATTGAGCCTTCCAGGAGATCCTGAAGACCCAAGTCCCCGATAGGATATGTGTGTCACCAGTCGGGCGGCTGCCTCTGGCCTGCAGCCGGCTCCACAACCACACAGGCAGGCGAGGCGGCTGCCTTGATGTGACCGGGATACCACTGATTGCTTCCTGCTCCTCGAAACACGTGTCTGGTCCACTCCTCTTCAGAAACTGGGCTGACTCTGCCCCTGACACCCCCGTGCGAATGGAGGTGACCTTCGTTCACACGGGAACCTGCCTTGCTAAGCTGTGTGACCCAGAGGCCCGTTGTCCACCTTGCAGGGCCCAGTTGCCTGTCCCCTGGTACCCAGTCACTGAGTGGCGCTGCTCTTTCCAGCTGGATTCAGCGCTCGCTCATGGGTCACAAGCAGATGCTGCAGCGCTGAGCTGGAGGTGTGCTGAGGCCTGCCACCTTGGTCTGGCTGGGGACTTGGAGGCGAGAGAGGGGTGGTGCTACCCCAAACCTCCCTTTACCAGTGCAAGCAAGCAAGCCGAGCAGAGGAGTCAGCGCCTCCCGACACCATTGCTCGGGGGTGGACACTCTTCTCGTTTTGTGCAATTTCCCATCACTTTTTTCCTCACGAATACAGATGGATCCTATTTGCAGCCTCACTTCCCTGTGGGGAGTGCTTGCTATCTGAGAATCCTCCCTTCCACCAAGGACACTTGCCTCTCAGTGTGAACGAGGCGGTCAGAGACCAGAATACTGATCCTTTCCAAAGGGATGAGTGGCCAGCGCGTGCAGTGCTGTGGGGCGGACACAGGAAGTAAGGAGGTCTGCCTGTGCACTGCCCACTTAGAGAAGACTTGGAAATAAAACAGGAGCTGGTTACAATTGGATGTAATAGATTATTGCCAAATGACTGGTATTGTAGATGCTCAGTTGCCACATGCCCTTCACAAGGCTATCGAGTAAAGATTGAATAATGAGGGGGGAGGGGTGGGGCCACCTCTCAGCATTAGGAAAAACACAGTTCCAACACTCGGTAGAGAACCAGATGTATTTGGGAGCTGATGAATTGGTGTCGCCAGTTTTCTCAGTTAAATTGGAGCAGGAGATCCGGAAAGAAAAGTATGGATGGGTGGGGTGCTGGTGTGTGAGGTGGTAGTCCTGTGGGCTAGCTGTTGGGCTACTAACTTCAAGGTGGATGGTTCAAGCCTACCAGCTGGTCCGGAGAAAATGGAGAGGGTGCTCCTGTGGACACGGAGGAAACGGCCCTGCCGGCAGCGGGCTGGGGTCTGGTGGGTGAGGTAGACCGAGAGTGACGGGGTGGGGGTGCGGGGCTCTTCGGTTAGGGTGTTGAGGTGACTAAATTGTGAACGAGGCGGTTGGAGCCACGGCAGTACTAGGACCTAGAGTGAGCTTGCGAGTGGGTGGGGAGCAAAGGGATGGTCGGGTGCTATGCCCAGTTCAAGAGGGGAAGCGAAGAGCGCCTCAGGACCTGGAGTTCGCCATCGCAATTTGAAATAAGTAGGTTGGGCCTCAGATGCAAGGTTCACACCGGAAGTGAAGGCTTGGGGTGGAATTGGTGGCCGAATGCCCTGCTAGGAAATGACGGCAGGGAGGAACCGGAGGCCACCTGAGTGAATGCAGTCAGTACAGATGGTGCCGGTGTTGGGGGACGGCAGGTATTGTGCAGTGGAAGGCAGGCATCCGGTCCCCTGATCGGATGACCGTCGGACAGCTTGTATCAGCCTCTTGTGACGGTCATCAACAGTACCTGCCTCACCTGACGGTGGCATTGGGGGTTGTACCTGTAGTTGTCCGTTGTGTCCACATTCTTGTAACGTGTGGATGTCATGCTACACTCGACGTCTTGGGCGTGCAAGTTTTGGTTTACTAGATGAGGTGATAACAGCAGCAGCATTTAGAAAATGAATACCACAATTTTGTATTTCAAAATTTTCCTTAGAAATCTCAAGTCCTTCAGCTCCAGAATGACTTCCATCCATGGGCACAAACTTCATTTCTTCATAAAAGTCTATTAACGTACAATATCATGCAATTGTGAAGAATCCACCTAGATGTGGGCAAAAGTGTACAATAAAGGTTAAAGAATGGCATGTAATGGGGCAAAACAACAGGCAACTGAAAAATAAACAATTTTAGCAACTATTTTGATGACCTTCCGCACATGGAGAAAGTAGGACCTAATCACTTGACATCAAAATGGGAGGGAGAAAAAGATGGTTCACTTCCTGATACTGAGGAAGCTCACAGGCCAGCCTGCCCACGTCACAGCCCGGAAGGGGGTGAGCTGGGATGGTGTCCCTGCCATGACCCCTGTGACGTCCCTGGATCGGCCCCGTGGGGCAGTGGGAAAGTGCCCTGCCGAACTTGCTGGCACAGATACGGATGGAAGCGGCAAAAGCTGCATTTCTTTCCCGCAAGGAAGGTCCTGGCCTTTCCCTAACAGCCAACAGCCGAAAGCTTCACCACCACAGGGCTCCTTGGTCTGACTCCTGGTTTCCCCCCCATGCCATCTTATAAGGGCCAAGTCTAGCCAGGCAGGACTGCGATCCTGGCAGATGGTGAAAACGAGACCAGGCAAGAGCCCCAAACAGCCTGGGAGTGTCTGGAAGTTTACCGCGTGAGGTTGGTGCTGGGCAGAAACCCATAGGCTGACGCTGCTCATTCTGGGGCAGTACTTCCCAAAGTGTCACGGCGGCGGCGGCAGCAGCGTCACCTTGAACGTGACAAGTGCTAGGATGGGAATTGTGGTGCCTTAGACGCATGTCAAGCTGAGCAGCTTGAAGGCCGGTGATAAGACTAGGCTCGGTGCTGCTTAGCAACTTGTGAAGAAAATAACTGCTGCAGGGTTAAAGTGGGGGAGGGTTTGGGGGCTCGCGTGTGTGTTCACTTCAGGCTTTTTAAAAAAAAAACGAGGCAAAGACTGAGCAAGACTGAGAAAATGGGGTCGGGGAGGGGGCCGGTTACAGATCATCAAGAGTGTTGGAAAGATGGAAAGATGTGATTGGCCGTGGGGTCTGACTTTTACACTGATTAAAGAATCTATCAGCACAAGGAATAGGAAAACTACTTAGGTCTGAAGGTTGGGAAGGAACCGGCTTGCTGAGAGGAACGGGAACACCCTCCGGGAACAGACCAGCCTGAGGGTGGAAAGAGCTTGGCAGAGTCAAGTAACTTGAATTTCGAGGCTGGGCAGAGGCCAGAATCCCTTTTACAAGGAGCTGGGTGATCCGGGGATCCATGGGAAGCCACTGGCATTTTACAGGGAGCGCGAATCGATCCGGTGTGCATGTTTACAAGATTGCTTCTGTTGGCGGTAGGGAATACACGACGGTGGAGAGGCAAGCAAGAGTAAGAGGCCATTTATTAGTTCATGGAAAGGAGATGCCCTCCTCTGAGAAGCGAAGGTACAATGGACGTGGGCCTTTCCAGAAGTGGAAAGGGCCCCCTGCATGGAGCTCATGTTTAGTAGGTGCCCGAGACTGAACCCACTGAGAGAGTTTGCCAATCTGCAGTCTTGAGCCAATGCTAAGATTCAGAAAGAACCAAGGGTTTTTCGCCATCACACTGACTGCATGAGAGCAGGTAGAGGTGAGGTGGTGCGCCTGGGGCTGAGGGAAATGCTGAGAACGACCGGAGAGTTAACTTCTTGAGGCAGGCCACGTGTGAAAATGTAACTCGTTTGGATTTTGATGGGAAACTTGAAGCGGTGGCGCTCATTGGAAAATGAAAATAAGGGGAATGAACTTCGAAGCACAAACTCTGGCGTGTTCTTGTCTGTTGCGGGGAGGAGCGTGAGAGGCAGGCAGCAGATGAAACCAGAGGGCACCGCACAGGGTCGCGGCCGGTTCAGTGGGTTTTGTACTTGAACTGGGCCCATCACTTGATATTTCACGGGGAGTTTGGCCCTTGGATCACACCCCGCCTCAAGCCTGCCTTTCCCAGCACACAGAGCAGCGATCAAAACACACCAACCAGACCTGGGAAAGGAGAAACGTGGGCTCTTGGGACTTGTTAAGCGCTGTCTCGTTGGTTCCGACACCCCGTGCACCACAGAAGGAAGTCCTGCTGGGGCCTGTGCCAGCCTCATGATGGTTGGCTCTTGGCTGCCGCCCCTGTGTCTGTCCATCTTGTCCAGGGTCTTCCTCTCTTGTGCCGACCCTCTACTTTCCCCAAGCATGAGGTCCTTCTCCAGGGACCCAAGGAATGACGTGAAGTCTCCCATCCTCACTTCTAAGAGGCCTGCGTTTCCCACACAGTTCATCAGTCTTCAAAATGACATCATGGCTTTCCCACACGCTCATTAAAGATATCTGTGGCAGTAGATAGGCTGAGTGTCATCTGCTGTTTGCCTTCCTGACTGCTGCTTCCATGGGGACCGTTAGTGGATACAAGTGAACGGAAATTCTCGCCAACTTCAGTCTTGGCGCTGATTGTGTTGGTCCCTCGGGCTTGCCTACAAATGAGGCCTGTGAAACGTGGGAAGCTGTTGCCCTCATGTGGCCAGGGCTAGAAATAACAGCCGCGGCATTGTGGTGGTCCAGACCAGTAGGCTTTTGAGCATGATTCTTGTTGACTATTTAAAAATCTAGATTAATGAACTGTTAAGCATGATTCATATGTACTATATAATATAGATTTTGGGGTTGGCAATCAGCAGTTATCCTCGCAGCCTTGGGAACTCATTAGAATTGCAAAATCTTGGAATCCACCCCAGACATTAAATCGTTCATACACACAACATGCAACTTTTCGAGGGTGATCACGGAAGTACTGCTACGAACGCTCCGGTTCTTATGTGCATGGGTTTATTCCAAACGTTTCAAACTTGCCCTGCAGTCAGTCAGTGGCTGGTTGAAGACAAGTTCTCTCAGCAATACACTTGTCTTAGTCTCCTTAGGCTGCCTTCAAAAACAAAGGAGCAATCAGACGGAGGGTTGGGGGGGGGGGTCGCGCAGGGGGGCCAGTGAGATTCAAAGCAGAGGTCAGGTCCGATCAGGGCGACGTTATGAGGGACTGAGGAGGCCTTTACCTAGGATACCTTTTCTTGAAGGGCACAGAACGATCATAGGAAGTTACAAGTAGAAAGAGCCAGGCAAGCTGTGCGCTTTGCCTCAACAATACACCTGCTTTGAAGGATAGCAGGGGCTCAGAACCTGCCCGAGAAACCTCGCCCATCTACAGCCCTCTTTGTATTCCCAAAACATGATTTGAGTCCCTGGAGGATGCCCCACTGCCGTTTTGATGTGTGGAATCAAGGAGCGCAGGCAGAATTCTTTGGGGGAAGGAGGTGGAAACGTCTAGAAGTTAGATCGAGGTGGAGGGTACGGCGATAAATGGTACCTTCGCATTTCAGAGAGTCGATAGAGGTATGGGTACTTTTAGACTTCATCCTTCAAATGTCTGGTTCCAAGAACAGCTCAATTTTCCGGTGTTAAAATAATAGGCATTTCATGTTCCGACACTGGTCTCGATGACAGTGAAAATGCATGGGCACATTGGTGCACCTGGTAGCTGCCCTATTCTCTCAAGAGCCAGCCAACCCTGTGCCCCTCTTGCCTCCTGAAGTTTGCAGGGATGTGCTGTTCAGCTGCAGTTGCTATGCCGACATCAAGGCCCCCTGCTCGGTCAGCTTAGCGGAGCGCGCTGAGCTCCCACTGCTGGGGAAAGCTGACTCTGGGCCCTACTCTGCCCCCTATAGCTAACCAGGTCATACCAGGTGGCTGCAGCCCTTCCGTGAGGGCAGGGAATGAGAAGGCAATGGAATTGTTTTCCAGGACTTTTTGAAGCCCCCTTGTTTTTCGGATCATCTTTTCAGTACTTGATACTGATTGCGCTGAGGTCCAGTTGCTAGTCGAGTAGATGACACTCACAGGGGTTCCTTAGCTGATCTCTAGGGAAGCAGATCGCCTGGCCTTGCTGCTACGGAGCAGCCAGGTGGATTCAAACCACCTTTGTGCTTCACAGCCACGCAAACGAACCAGTGTGGCCAGCCTGGGCTCAGCAGAACAATCGCCACTCAAATGAGACTCCGCCAAGGTTGGCCTCAATGTATCTCCATCTACATTAGCTGATGTGGGCCGGGCCTTCTCCCCCCACTTGGTACAGAGTTCAAGCACACCAGGGTTTAAATAAGCTGCTTCTCTTTCCTGTTTATTAATGTACAAAATATACAAAACCAAAACCAAAAGAAAAAATCCTCAAATCCATGTGGCTCTTAACCCATGACCCTGCACAAAACCCAACCAATCCACTGTTTTCATAGAAAACAACTGATGCCGAGACAGGTAAAGGAGAGGGAGCTCATCTGGAGCCCACCGAGGGGGACACCTGGTGAGGACTCGATGGCTGCTGGGTACAGGGAGCTGGAAGCCTCCCTAGGACAAGGTTCCGGGTGGAGGAGGAGCAGGCTGGCTCCCCAGAGGCAGTGTGTGTAGTGTGACATCAGCCCAGCAGGCGGGCTCAAGTTGGTCTGTCTCACGGATGTGTTCTTCCAGGCCTCCAGAATGAATGGTCACAAAGACCAGGCACCCCCATGGGCCTGACTCGTGCCCACGAAAACTCTCGCTGGACGCCGATAGATGCAAGTCAGCCGCCACCGGGCCGAGTGGACCGCCTATGCAGATGGGTGTTCATGGGAGGGGGTCTTGAGAAAGCCCATGATGCCGAGGGCGGCGTGGGGCTGATGGGCTCCAGAATCAGATCCAGCCCGACCGAGCCCTCTCAGTGCACAGGACAGACCACCCCCAGCCCCGAGGGGCAACAGGCTTGGCTGGGATGATAGTTCCTAAGTGCGGCGGGTCCCATGGCAGAAGTCTGTGCGCACGTGGGGGATCCACCATAGGAGAGCAGGGAAGCCAGCTTTCAGCTCTCAGGCATGAAGGGCAATACTGGAAAGGGGTTTGGGGTACAGGGCAAATCTCCTCAAAAAGTGAAGTCAACTGGGTCTTCTCTTCAGCAGTCCAGGGGTACAGAATGTGTCCAGTCTCTCTCTTCCCCACCGGGGGACAATGCACATCAATGTGCACCAGTGATCAGAAACCCCCAGGACCCCAAGTGGGCAGGAACTGAGGGGGCCGGCTCCTCCTCGGCTGGGGGGAGGGGCAGATGGGCCTCACAGAAGCCATAACAGGGTGGAAGGAGCCAGGCTGCAGTCCACGGGAGGTGGTGTGGGTGGGGCGGGCAGGTGGTCCCTAGGGCAAGGGGGGCCCATTGACCCCCGGGTGGTAGAAGGCACAGTTGTTCTCATAGCGGCAGTTGCCCTTCATCATGAAGTGGCGGCACACAGGGCGGTTTGACATGTCTGTGGGAATGAGGTGAGCTGGTTAGAGGAAAAGAGGGGTCAGTGCCACCCATCAGCCCTCCCCTCTAGTCCATGGGGTCCTGGACCTCGCGTGCAGCCTGGCAACCCCCGCAGCGGCCTCTCCCCGCTCCTCAGAGGACGCGTAGGAAGGACAAATTAGGCAGGCTGGGCGCTCGCTCACCTCCTCCGTGGCTGTGGCCTCCGTCGTGGCCCCGGTGGCCCGGGCCGTCATGGCCCCGGTGCTCGTGAGGGGGTGGCCCTCGATGGTCATGGCCTCGGTGACCGGAGACATCATGAGGCCGGTGGCCATGGGGCCCCCCATGGCCAGGGCCTTCGTGGGGGCGATGTCCGCTGCCCCCGCCCATTCCTCCGCCAGGGCCTTCGTGGGGGCGATGACCCCCACCTCCAACCATGCCCCCACCGGGACCCCCTCGTCCATTTGGGGGTCCTCCTCCAGAGCGGCCTCCTCTGGCGCCACGGAAAGGAGGAGGGGGAGGTTCATTTCCTCCTCGACCACCGCGTCCTCTGTGGTAGGGGCCGGGACCGGGTCCTGGGCCCCCTCGAATTGGGCCACCCCGCATGGGGTCACCCGGGCCGTCCCAGAAGGGATCACCGCCCCGGGGAGGGGGTGGGGGGCCCAGGAGACGTGGGCCCACTGGCCCACCAGGACCCCCGGGGCCTCCGTGGGGACCTGTTAATAGAAAGGGAAAGGGACAGTTACCCGCAGGAAACCCCGTACTGCACGCTACAGCAGCAGCTTCTCCCTGTCCCTTCACATTAGTCTCCATCAGGCCCGAGCAAGCAACGGGCTCACGCTCGTCTCCCACCACCTACCTGCCATAGGCCCTCCAGGGCCAGGGGGGAAGTGCTGCATGCCTTTGGGGCCCCCGGGGCCCCCGGGCGGGTACCCATTGGCTACTGGACCAGGGCCTAGGAGACCGTGCGGCACTGCAATGACAACCAGACAAGCCCTGTCAGCAAGGATCCCAGAAAAGCACGGGTCGGGACTCCTCATTTAGATAAGCTCAGACGTCCTGAGGGAGCCCACGACCCCTCCTTCAAGAGCAGCCCCTCTCCTGCCCGGGCTAACCCCTCCCCCGCCCGTTCCCTGCTCAGTCACAGCACCGTGCTGGCCAGGGCCCGTGACACCCTGCTTTCCCCCACGCCTGCGTACCCAGCATCTGCTTGATCTTGTCTGTGTAGTCGGGCTGTTTCTGCAGCTCTTCCGAGGGGTGACTGTTGGGGCTGCCCTGTGAGGAGGGAGCAGGACAGGTCAGCGACAGGCGCCGAAGCGAACACGAGGGAGGCGGAAGCGAAGGAGCGAGAGCAGGACGGGGGAAGTAGGGTCAAAGGAAAGGGAGAGGGGAACGAGGCGCAAGGACAGGACGAGACGACAGAAGAAAGGGGGACAGCAGAGACTGGCCGGGGAAGTGCCGGCAGGGGCAGCTTCGTACATACCATGATGGAAGTGAGAATCTCCTGGACATTGATGCCGCCGCCAGGGCCCTGGGGGCTCTTCCCAGCGCCCATGCTCCCCATCAGATTGGCCAGGACAGGGGGTAACTTAGAGCCGCCTGCCCCGTCAGGTGACCCGCCAGCCCCGCCGGCCTCCAGGGTCTCCACATAGGGGGTCTCGTCCATGGAGCACTCCTGAAAGAGAAGTCAGGGCCACTGAAGAGACCTTCTCACCGACAAGCCGCGGCAAGACACCTAAGCTATTGCCACTCCCACCCCCCATCGCCACCGGCTCACTCACCTCATCAAGAGGGATCAGTTTTGGGGGTATCGGCTCATAGGGCTCCGGATCGGGCTCATGGGGACTATCAGGCATGCCGCAGGAAAAGAAAGACAAGAAACCAGAAGGTGAGGCAGATGGTTCAGGCCAGACACCAGGGGGTGGGGGCGGTTGGGCTTTCTATTTTCCACCCCCTTTCTCAATTATCCCAGCTCCCTTCAGGGCAGGATCTGAAGGGGCCCAGATCCCCTGGCAGGAAGCCCAGTCTGCTCACCTCTCCTTATTCAGGAAGAGCTCCTGAAGGATCCCCTTCTCCCGCTCGGCCTGGATGTACCGCTCCTGGCTGTTGCTCCCTGGGATGACCAGGGGCGAGGGCAGAGCCAGGGGCCGGGGACACACCCAGGGCACCTTCTCCTCCATGCTGTCATGGCTCAGCCGCCGAGCTGTCTCAAACGCATGCCGGTCTGACAGGATCTCTCGCTTCGCCGCTTCTCCAAAGTCCTTGATCTTATTCACATTGACTAGTGAGAGGGCGAAACAAACTAGCATCACCTCACTGGCACAGCCATGCCGCTCACGGCGCCCCGGCGGCCCAGGTAGGATGGCCCCTGCGGGTTTCCAAGGCCAAGCCTCCTTTCCGCTCTCTCCCAAGCATCACACAATCCTCTTCATAGGAGGTGCGACCTCTTACCTCGTTCCGTCTCATCCAGTTCAAAATAGAAGTATTCCCGCAGTTTGGCCTCCTCGGGCCATGTCACGGTTTTCCTCTTCTTGCCTTTCCGGGTCAGCTGGCTGGGATCGCCAGGACTCTCCACGGGCTTCACATCCAGAGCCCCGGGGTCGAGAGAGGCTGGAAGAGGAGGGCGTGTCAGACTGGGACCCTCTCAAGCACACCTCGAGACGGCGGGCGGGCTCCACACTCACCTGTATCCATGAGCTCGGGGACTTCAACAGGAGGGACTGGGGTCCCCGGACGCTCCGTCTCCATGGCCTCGGCGGGGACCGGCTCAGGAGAAGAAGGTTTGGCGGTGCTTGTTTCTGTGCTTGGCTTCCCTTCAAAGGGGCTCGGCTACGGTGAGAGAGAAAGAAGTCAACGGGCCGACAGGGTGACCCGGGCCAGGCAAGCGTGGTTCCTTCCCAGGGTGTGTCTTGACCACCGCCCCAGCCAAAGCCGACACGCCACCGTGGAGTCCGCTCCAGGCCCCCGTGAGCCTCCAGGGCCGAGCAGAGCTGCTCTCGGGGCCTGTGTGCAGCTTGCCTCGTCTTTCTCCCGTGGAGCGGGTGGTGGCTTTGAACCGCAGCCCGATGTAAAACTAGCAAGGCTCCACCAGTCCATCGCGGCCGCTCACTTCCTCCTGTTGCCCCCCCACTTGCCTCTCTACTTCCCCTTCCGCCTGGCCCCTGGCCCCGCACCTTAGCAGCTGTCGGCGACAGCACCTTCTTCTTCTTCTTCATTTTGATGCCGGGAACAGGGGCTGAGTTGAGAGCATCCAGAAAGCCCAGGCCCTCCATTGCTGAAAAAAACAAGGACAACTGTAACCTACAACCACCAGGTCTCCTTCACCATCTTCTTCCTAGGGACCCACGCTGGCCAGACGACAACTCCGCCTCGACTTACAATAAAATCAGCTCACGGGGTCAAAACGAGCCGTCGTCGTGAGCACTGCAGATGAGCCGCGAGTCCCCAACCAGTCACGGAATGAATGGGACCCCTCCCCTCCCCAGAGCAACTTCCACTCCGCCGCGCAACAAACACGCGGGGGGGCCCTGAGGACTCAAAGGGGACAGCATTTGAACGTGAACCCCTGGGCAAAGGCTCCCCCCCGCCCAGCCCCCCAGCCTGAGACTCACGTTGTGGTGGGATGATCTTCACTTTGATCTCTTTGGTGGCGTTGGGGGTGGTATTCAGCGGCTTGTATTTCTTCTCTGCAGGGGGGACCACGTCTCCTGGAACAGCTAGGGAACTGTCCAAGAGGGGCAGGCAGTCAGCATCTCCGTCACCCCACCAGCACCTCCTGGATGCCCATCAAGCGCCCACCCCATTCACGGATCCACCCCCACCCTGAACCCCAGAACATGGCCCGTACCTCTGTCGCTTGAGGGGAATGGGTTTCAGGTTGTACTTGTCCGAAACCATCACTGTGTTGGCGTTCTTCTTCACGGGCACCAGGGACGGCGTCTCCAGCTCTAATCCTGGGGGGAGGCGCAGTGTGGGCAGCCGCCCTTCTCCCAACCTTCCCTTTCCCGGACCACCCCCTTGTCTCTACGGAGCTCCCTCTGCCCCTCCCGCCCCCCCCCACCCCCGCAAGCTCTCCCGCTTGTCACAGACCACAAAGTCACACTATTCCCGCCACTACCTACCACCCCCGGGGCAGGTATATGCCCAGAGAGCTCGCAGAACCACCGAGAGCCTCACCAGTGGAGCGGAACTTGGCGTGGCTGGGTGCCATGGTCCGAAGCGACTTGGGTTTCTCCTTTTTCTTCTCGGGGACCTCTTCCGTGCGGGTCTCAGCCTTCACCTCTGGCAAGGGTCGCTCAGGAGGAGTGGTCCGACCCTTTCCTTCATCTTTCCGTTTCTTCTTGTCCTTTTCTGTTGCAAACCAAGCAAAGCAGAAAAGGCTTCTATGACAGCAGGTAGAGGGGGGGGTAGTGGGGGGACCACATGCCAGTAAGAAAAAAAAAAACAGGCACGGGGAAGGGGCGTACCAGCAGGCTGGGCACTGCTCTGAGATCGGATGACCGCCATCCAGTCGCTGACAAGCACGGAGGCCAATTTCCGGAGTTCTGTGGGCGACAGGAAAGGGTAAGGTCAGGAATCAGGGATGTTGGCAAACGTAACGCGTGAAACCGTGCGATCGACAGTCACAGAGCCGGCCTCTGCTCAGACACCGGCTCCCGCAGAGATGGAAACCCGGCGACAAGGGCCACAATAGTACAGAGAGGGCCAGCGTGCACGCCGAGCACAAGTGCCTCTGCCCTTCCCCTGCAGCAGAACAGAGACGGGCAGGCAGGACAGCGAGCCTGTGCGGGGCTCCGAGGACACTTTTTCTGCATGGTCCGAAAGACGAGTTTATCACAAAAGTTCCAAGGAGGCATATTCAGGCCCAAATTCGAAAAACGGTGGCTGAACATTAGAACCCAACTTTCAGAACTGCCAAACACCCGGCCATCTCACACGGCCAGCTCGGCACCGTCCTGCAGTAACCGCCGCCTCCACGCACGGCTGGCTCAAGACTACAAATGTGCAATCTGAGGGGTCCTAGGTGAGTGGACTGAATCCCTCCCTCCTCACAGAGGGCCACCGCCAGATGGAGCGAGGACACAGTATTGTCTGAAAGCTGGGCAGTGACTTCACGGGCTCGCCTGCGTTACCCGTACACCACATGTACGTTATGGGAAAGGTAACACGAAGACCCACGACCTGCATTAACCTGCCCAGTGGAAGCGAGGGGATGCTTTGCCGCATGAAGAACTCCGTCAAGTAAAAGCAAACGGGGTCCTGTATCCCGGAGTAGTGTGCCCAAGGCCGCCGCCCCTAGCAGCAGAACTCTGCACAGGCTCCTCCAGGCCTGGACACTCCCTCCAGACCAAAGAGGCCAAAGCCTCCTGCCCTAAGGACCCAGACATGACTCCCTTGGTTCAGAGAGCGGTCCTGCATTAGCAGTTTTTCCCGAATTCTGATGTTCCTCCAGGGCGGACCTGGCGGAATGAGTCATGTCTCACGGTGCTGGTGTCTGCCTGCCCGGGGTAGGGAGGCAGAGAAACGGCCAGACTATGTGGGCCTGGCCAGGGGTGCCCACCCTTTTCTTGGAAAAGTTAAGACTCGGCTGGGGTCCGAGCTGGGAGATGCTCGGGAGTCAGGATTGTGGCAGCGTCCTACAAGAGTGTCTGTGGGTGGAACTTTCCAATGAGGGAAATGGGATTTTTGAGAGCGAGAACAACAAGGCGAGGAAGAAAGAGACAACCCAAGATCCTAGATGGGTGGGAAGAGGTGGTGTTTTTGTGGAAGGGGGCGTGGGGGTAGGAGCTCAGGACCCAGGCAGTATGCATACCTTCATCCTCACTTGACTTGCTCAGTTGCTTCACCAGTTTGGCGGTGTTGTTCTAGGAGAGACAGGGAGCAACAGCGAGGTGAATGCCAGGAGGCATATAAGCCCGCTCCGAACAACCCCCACCTAAACCCACAACCTCACAGTCCCTTACACTGCAGCTAACGTGCACCTGGTACTTTAGCCTGTACAAAGCCTGAATCTTGAGAAGTACCCAGCTAGATGGCTACAATGATTCCCATCTGAGGGGAAACCGAGCCTCAGATGTGGGCAACACCCCAAACCCAACACCCATCAAAGGAGATCAATTTGAAGCAAGCCTCTTGATTCCAAACCCGTTTTCTTCCCCCAGTTTAATGCAGGGCGCCCGTCTGCAGCCCTGTCAGAGCCCGTGCGGTGCAGAATACACGTACCTGCTTGAGATGGTCCACAGTGAGCGGCAGGTGCTGCAGGGTCAGGAGGATCTGCTGCAAGAGGGGAACGTTGTTGGTCGTCTTTGAGTATGTCAGCCAATTGTTAAGAAGCTTGTAGCCACCAACGTCAATGAACCTGTGGTCCAGGAGGGGGACAGTCTGTAACTTCCTTCGCTGGGTTCTAGAAACACCACAGCCCACACACCGGGGCCTTGGCCTACCACAGTCTCGGTACCCCATGCCACCCCCCACGCCCTCCTTTCTAACTTCCTACTTCTTCCCACCGCAGTCCCCCAGCGACTCACGTGACCAGAATGGCGGGTGCGCGGGTCTGCAGGAGGATGTTCAAGTATGTGCACCGGCTCACCATCTTGCGGGCCTCCTTCATCAGGCTGCGAGAGAGGAATGCAGTTTAGGGCCGGGCAGCCAGAGTGGGCCTCTTCTCTTCCCAGAAGAGCCTGTTGGTTATCTGGTGGGAGTGACTAGGAATCCATTCCTGATGACTTGGGAATTGGCTTCTGTGTGGGAGGGTCACTCAGGCCTCTGGCAGGGTGGGATGGATCCCAGTGACATAGAAAACCACCGGACAACGGAGGATGACCAAGATCCTGAAACCCGTGCTTCCCTGGCCCACAGGGCACCCATCTCCGGCTAAGGGAAGCGTTCTAAGCCTTAAGAGCCATCCCTTAGCGGTCTGTTCCAGACTGGCTGGGTCATTTGCTTCTCCTTCTGACGTGGGTCCCTGAAGGGGATGCTATTTTGGGTCCCTGGAACCTGAGCCACAATAGAACCAGGAATCCTGTCACTTGACTGCCCTGCTCTCGTTCAGGGTGACCACTCCTGCTTAGGACTGTGGACAGCTGCATCTCTAGCTTCTTCTGAAGGGCAGGAAGCCAGAGATCGTCTTTTCCTATCACTCCTCCTGCTCCATCTACAAGAGCTCCTGAGGGGGGCAGACTCACCTGAAGATCTTGGAAATTCCATCCACACTCTTGACTTCCCCATCTCGGTTAAGGAAGCTATCCAGGCCCTTGAGAAGCTCTTTGGGGTCTATGGGACCCGACCCCATGATCGTGCTTCCTGCAAAAGAACAAACGGCACAGAATAAGTGGCTGGCAGCGACAGCCCCGGCACCTCATCTCTATCACCTGACAAAACATGGCTAACTCCCCAACCTGCATTCACATGATCTCGCCATTTCCTAGGTAAAAGCAACACTGACAATGGTCCCTCCTGAGGGAGGAGCCCCGACACACTAAGCACAGGCTGACCACCGAAGGGGGAACCCAACCAGAGTTTGGCTGGCCAAGCTTTCTGTCCCTCCCTCCCACTTAACATCCCTCCAGGTCAGGGGCACTTCACTAGCGTGCATTCAAGGGCTCAGATTCAAGTGCCTACAGAGCGCATGATGCTCCCGTCTCCCAGCCATCTTCCACCAGTCCCTAGGCTCCGTCTCTCCTCAGGGGCTAAGTCAATGGGTCTGGCCCGGCACAAACCATCACCACATCCACATGGCAAGCCCACACTGCAAGTAGGGCGTTCTTAGGTGCTTGGGGTAAATGTCTTGAAAGAGTCTTTGTCCATTCAGAGGCATAAGCACCAGAAGTGCTCTGCTTACAGGCGTGGACAACCACCTGAAGCAGTTGGGTGAACGGAGCAGACTCTTTCCCCTGGGGAACTGGGGGTAGCTTCCAGCAACAGAGAGAGCTGCTACAAAGGGAATCCACAAGCAAGTCTGCCTAGGCCCCGACTGGACTCTCACTCCCTCGCCATCAACTGCCCATCGAGTACCACGGTCTGAGAGAGCATGGCTGCGAGAGCACAGTCAAGACTCTGACCTCCTCCCCCCCCAAAACGACACCACCTTCCTAGAGTCAAAGGAAGGTCTGGCACCACAAGCCACGGATTCAGCACGAAGGGCACCCAGCCAGCCAGCATCCTGACAAGGGCCTGGCAACCGGTGTGGAAGGGGGTTCCGGAAAAGCTCCACTCGTGTCACAGGCCAGAGTGCGGTGACACAATTTCTCAGCGAGCCCTCAACGCCCACAGTGGTTTCTTCGGTACACATGATGGTCCGGACTTGGGTTATCTACACTCGACACATGGGCGTGGAGTCAGACCAGAGAAAGCTGCCTCTGCTAAGATGTGCCCTTGGGAAATAAAGTAAACACTCGGGAGGGAGGGGACCAAGAAAACAACCCAAAGCCAACATCCACTCCTACATATAATTGGCAGACGGACACCAGGCCAGCCCAGAGGTAGAAGCAAGCGTGTGTGCTTTTCAAAGACAGCAATTTTGTGCAGAAAGAGAACAGGTTTCTTATAAAATAATGCAAATTTGTTCTATGAAATACCCAACAAGAAAAAAATTCCCTATCTCAATCTTTTAACACTCCCCAAAGAATAACTGCAACGGTCCTAACAGCCTGGGTCGAGAGGGGTAGAGAGAGGTGGCAGCAGCCTGGAGAGACAGGGGTAGGGAGAGGGAGAGAGAGAGAGGGAGGGGGGAGAGAGAGGGAGAGAGAGAGAGAGAGGTGGTCCAGACTCGATGGCTGAGGGTACAACCTGCAGACATGACCACAGTGAGAAAAGACAATGAGCCAACTCTCAACTGAAAACTTCCACGAAGGCGCGCAGACCCGGAGCTCAGGGGAGAAAGTACGCAAGCAGAACTGGATGCTAGCAAGTCTTCCTTCATCTGTGGGATCGATCCACTCACTAATGCCGAGTGCCAGAGGCAGGGATAAAGCAATTATGGTTCTGTAGCTGAGGTCCTATAAAATGATACACAGAAACGATACAGGGATACACAGATCGCGTAGAGGGATATATGAAACAGTATCACATCTGTTACCAGATGGTAAAGGCAGCCAAGGGGGTCCAAAAGAGCATGGTACAGATCAGTTACCACCAAGAAACATGTACACTTAAATGTACCTACAGCCAAGCCTACCAGTAAATGCCACACCAATATATGCCAATTTAACAGCCTTGAATCCAATGAACTTGGTCTGAAACCAGCCACCCCTTAACAGGTGGCCTCACCAACTCAAACCTGGCGCAGGATGAACATGCGTGCAGAAGTGCACCCGTGACCAGGTATGCAGAGGCCTGCCATCACTTTCCTTCCTTCAGAACCGGGAAACTGTTGCCACCTGAGCAGAAACATCCCCTCACACAGGTGGGATGGGGGAGGGGGTGGGGAGACAAAGGGAGCAAAGAGCCCCATGCTCCACTCTGGGAACTTCACCACAGGAAACAACTTTTCAATTAGCAAACTCCCAAGCAAGAACAAAAGACAGACCCATCAAGGGAGGCCAGGAGACAAAGAAGATAGGTTAAAAGATTCATTTTGCACTACTGTTTTGGAAATCGAATTAAGTGGGCTTTTGTCTCCTGAGTAAAATGTGATACAATCTAAGAGGGCTTTCCAGTCTCAGCTCTCCCCACCCCCCCTTCAAGCATTTTACAACCCAGCTTCCTTCAGAAGAAGTCAGGACGCTGTGAATGAACTCACAAAGTACTCCAGTGGGAAGGAAAGAGGCTCACTTTGGACACAGGTCCTGGTAGAAAAGGCAAGGAAATGACCAGAGCTGGCGGGAACAGTGACCTGTGTCCCAGTATTGCCAAGGAATGACTTGGGAGTCTAGAACGATAGCCTGAGGTAGCTTTCCGAAACCCGAAGCATTCCAGGCTCCTGTTTGGTCTGCTGCTCATTTCCTTGAAGCAGAGCACTCCTGCAGGGGGCAAGGCAATCCCTTGGCCAAATGCTTCAGCTGGTCCTGCGCTGAGCTGTCTTCCCAGAGGAGGATGTGAGCAAGACAGGCACTGGGGAGTATCCGCCAGCTCTCGGCGGAGGGAGATGCAGTCACAAAGCGCCCCTGGCTTCTGCTGCCAGAATGGAGGACACTTTAGAATGACCCCCAGGGACGTGAAGCCAGACTATCTTGTGGCTCAAGTCGTTCCTCGCCAGTCACAAAGGGCACAGGCGGGAACTGGGTCAGGACAAAGATCCTAAGCAAGTCAGCGCCCTTTAAAAATAGTTAAGCATCTTCTAACAAAAGGAGGAAAGGAATCCTGTTTCACTCTGGGGTCTTACTACTTCTGGAAATGAACATGCTTCCGACTCAAAGCCTCTTTGCTCCTCCTCCGCAGAGTTTTAGCCAGTTCCAGTCTAGACCGCAACATGGGCTCAGCTGCCTGAGGGGCTTCACAAGGTTCTCTCTCCTGAGAAGAAAGCACCTACCAGTCACTTTTGAAAACCTGGGTACCTGCCTTTCCCTGTTCCCACCTTCTGAGGAAAGCAGAAAATCCCCAATAATGCTAGGAAATGATCCCACAAGAGAACTCTGGCCGCGAGTACAGGGACTGCACTCTCCAAGTTCTCTGGACGGTTCTGCTTTCCCTAGTAGGCCGCTTTCTTGCTTTCTAACTCCCATGTTAAGACCTCTTTATTAATCCCCTGCTCACTAGAGATCCCCAGTGGATGGAATGTTCAGCTCCCAAGGAAGGTATGGTGCAGACACATGGCAAAAGCTGCTTAAACATAACAAACTCTGGTCAACAGGCACCTGGAAGAGTCCCTCCCGTCCATCCAGAAGTACTACATGGCGAGTCAGACCCAGGAGCAAAGCAGCGGTCACCGTAGGACAGTTGTCCAACACGCCCTTCCACTTTTGCCTACCATCTCCACGTTTCCACGCAGGTATTTAAAGAAAATAAAAGGTATACAGAGCTCCTGAGACTTGTGACTTCCAGAGAAGTGTTAAGAAAGGGGCAAGCCACCCAACACCACCCTCAAATAGGGTACAGCTTTTTGAACATGCACCAACTGGTATGGCACAAGTTAAAATGGAAAGGGGCTACTACTGTTCCCTCATTTTTTTTTTAAAGAGGAAAAGTTAAAAAAAAAACAACCAAAAAGTGGCTCTTCGGACAAATGAAGGTTGTGAAATGTAATTAATACCAGAAAGGTTTTGCTTACCAGAAACAGTGGCTTGATTCCCCCTGCCTCGAGTTTACAACTGCCGCCTCTTTTCCTAAAGAGTCACGTCTCATCCTAGTGCCAACGTGCAGGAGCTAAGCAACTGGAGAGCGTGGCACACAGCACTGAAGAGTTTAGCCCCGAATGTAGACGTGGGGCACGGGCACTTTTTAAGAAAGTCCTAAAAGTACCCATTCTCCCCCCAGATTCTCCTTACACAAAACATCCCAAAGCCAGAGGCCTAAGGGCTGGTTCCTGAGCAGAAAGTAGCACAATGCAGTCTCACTCAGCTCCCCCTGTCCCCTCATTAGTTTCTCAAGTCCCTGTGTCCGGCCCCGAGAGGTTACAACGCTATTACAGGCAAGTATTAAAAAGTACGGCTGAGGTTTTAATTGGCAACAGAGGTGAGGAAAACTTCCAAGCAACAGTGATGGAGTCAAAGAATGTGAACACTCAAAGGGGCTGGATGACTCAGTAAAACTACAGCTGCCCGAGGGCAGCCTCAAAGACCAACTTCTGTACGCTTTCTTCCCTTGGAAGATCAAGGGCAGAAAGATGACATCGAAAGAGGAGGACAAGTTCGAAGGTGCTCCTCCTTGGCAGCAGCAGCAGCCAGGCTCAGCAATCAGCTCAGGGGGCGGAGCTACAGGAGGGCGGGGCCTGGAGGAGCAAGCTGATTACATCACCTCCCAGGGCCGCTCCTCCCCCTTGACCAAGCTTCTAGGGCGGCCCTAAGCTCTGGGTGGCAGCGGGGAAGAAACACAAAGAAGCAGGGACGCCATTTTGTAATGGTGAGCTTACAATACTCAAAAGCTGGCCCCCCCGCTTGGCCGGCCTCTACGATTATGCTACCCACTGGATCGGTTGCGGGGGAGGACGGGGGGGGGGAGGAAAGTACCCCCACGCTGAATAAATCTTTGACCAATTTTTCAAGAGCGTTGTGAAAAGTTAAAAACGATTATCTTAAGAGGAGCAAATTTCTGGAAGGTGAGTTGAATTTCCGATTGAAGTTCAAACTACCACCACCAACCATCCCTTCCACCGTTTAAAGAGAAAGGGGGGTGGGGAGGGCTTGGACCCCGCTCAACAAATAGGGTTGAGGTGGGAGGACAGGAGAAAAATGGGTCAAGAAAACAACCTGCAACGCCGCTTGGAAGAGACAAAAGGACAAGGAAAGGTCGCCATATTGAAGCAGGGAAGAAAAAAATTGCTTTTAAAGACACAAATCTTTTAGAACGCTAGCATTCAATCGCACTATATGGCTTTTAAAATTATACTCCTGAATCCCACATCCCCCCGACCTTCCCAGCCCCTAGCGGTATTCCCACCCCTTCAAAATATCATTAAATGTTAAAATCACTTCTGCTTTTAAATATCCTATGCAATCGGCAACAATTACAAGACATTCCTACCAACTATTATCATGTATGTATTGGCACTAAGATTATATTTCGCCCTAAAATTAAGTGTCTTGCAATCTTTATTCCTAGATTGCCACCTACTTTAACCGCACATATACCCCAAGCAAATTACATCGAGAGGATTTAACAATCATTTAAAGTCATAGCTCTATTTCGCTCTGCCCATCTCCTTACCCTGCAATCTTTATGTACAGATTGCTTATTAATCTGGCAAATTGAAAGGCGCCCCTGGCTCGTCTCACACACAAAGAAGTGGGACTTTGGGGCCACAAGATCCACCATCTTTTGTATGTGAGCTCATTAACCCTTTTGTAGACTGCAGCTAAGAGGAAGGTAGCCTCTTTATAAAAAGTATACACTTATGGCTCTGGCAGTCTGGAAATTGGCTGGATTACCAAGGGTTAACCGTCAACATCCTCATTTGCTGGCCCTCCCTCCACCCTCTCCGTGCCTGCTGCTGGGCAGGAAGAGGTGGGTAGGGAAGAGAGCGCGATTGTTTAGACCCACAGGCCCTTCATAATGGAGACTTATCGACCAGATTGGTCCTTCTCCAATTCTTTGTTCTAGGATCTCTGTTCTTCCTCTCATTAATTTTTTTGGTTTCACAACGGGAAACGTTGATTTCTTGTTGCAAGGCTGGTTTTTTGAAAATTCGACACTTACTATCCAATTTTTTTGCGACGTCAGCACCTCAGGCTCAGGGGGAAGGGGATTAAAATTTTGGAGGAAAAAAACACCAACCAACCAGAACCCAAAACTCAATTATTTGGAGGGCCTCATTGGATCAAAAAGTCTCTTTAAAAAAAACAAAAGGCCAGCTCAGTATTCGTTCCCCCCCCCACCCACCTCCACTTAGGGCGGGGGGGTCGCAGAAAAAAAATCTGAGTGGATTCAAAAAAAATTAAACGCTGGATGAGTGAATCTGGGTGGGCTTAGCAAGGGAAGGTGGTTGATTGTTTTTGCAGTTATGTGGTGACGGTCTTCGGTCACAGATTTCAAGTCCCAAGCAGCGTGGGCTGGTGGGGGGCAAGATAGGTGGGAGGGGGGGCAGAAGACACAAGTGGTTGGGCTGGTGGCTGCTGTTTTCCCTTCCCCCCCTCTCTCAGGATCCTTTCAAGGGCTTAGATGTTGCTGCGGCTTGTTTCTTTTTTTTCCTCGTGCCCGGCCTGTCTTTCTCCGAGAAAATTCAAACCTGGGGAATGAAAAGGAACACAAGGGAGAAAGATGTGATCAGCAAGGCTTGCTTTTAAAATACTCAAAAAAACCCCAAAAACCACATCTGGTTCCCCCGAACACACCAACCCCAATGCAGCCGCTTTATAAAGATCGGGTCTACGAGCCGAACCCACAGCTGAGCTTTATTTTCCTAACCCAAAAACGCTCCGCAAAAATTAAAAAATTAAAAAAAAAATGTACCCTCCAACCAACAAAGAACCGAAACTTACCTCTAAACGAACCCCAGAATGGCGGATGCCCGTTCGGGCGGAGTCTTTTATACCGGGACACCGCCCAACGCGCCGAAACGCGCTCGCGAAACGCCCTTGTCGCGAGACATTGTGCGCGAGGCGTGAGCTCATTGGCCAACCCAAAAAGGAACTCGGCACCTGATTGGCTACGCTCCCCCGCCTTCGCTCAGCCCCTTCGCCCACCTCGCTCCCTCTTCCGCCTTCTCCCTGACCCCCACCTGCGTGCGCGTGACCGGAGAGGATAGTCCCGCCTCTTCCCTGTTCCACCACTTCCGCCCCCGGCGAGTCAGTCTCACGCGGGATTGGTGGAACGGACTCGGCGCATGCGCACTGACAAGATCCCGGCCTAAAGCGCCTTCCAAATTGATCGGGAAGCAAACGCCAAGGACGAAGTCGACGAGGCGTCGTGACTCGTGTAGAGAAAGCTCAATTTTGAGGCTCGGTTCGATTGTGACGCAGTTGAAATTGACTCCCCCCCCGCCCCTCGCCGCGCCGCCTCCCTTTCCTACGTCTCCGTCTTGACGTCAGCACGCGGCCACCTGCGGCACTGCGGGCGCGGCCTTGACTTTCAGCCCTGGGCGTCTCGGGCTGTGCGCGCGCGCCTTGTCGGGCGCGCTGGCCCTGGACGTTCAAGATGGCGGCCTCCTTACTGAAGGCGCTGCCGAGGCGGGTTCCCAGCTTTTTACCTCTCCGAGGTGCCTATGGAGTTCAGGTAACTCCTTGGGGGCCCATTTTGCACAATCCTCCCTTGAGTTACGTCTGTAGGTCGTCGTTCTACGGCCCGAAATGCAGGAGGTTGAGGGAGAGACTGGCTCACGTGCTCACGACTCGGTGGTCTCGGCGACAGTTTCCTTCTGTCCCCTCCTCCCCACACTCCAATAGCACGGTCATTTGCGGCCCCCCCAAAACGAGGCCAAAGAGCCAGGGGTAGAGATCTCCCACCACCCCCACCCCCACCCCAAAAATCGTTTCTCTTAGAAAGCTACGGTTTGGAATTGACCCTTCGGCTCCATCAGCTATGAGGATGGTGTCTTAAGTCTGCCATTTTGACGACCAGCGCTTCCATTTCCCATTTGTCCAGGATACGTGCTCACGACCAGGGTGGCCAGTTTCCCAGCTCAGCTTATCTCACTAAGTCCCTTGAAAGGTTCATAAAGTTTTTCGGATTGAAGGTTCCCTCCAGCCTAAGGTACTCACCAACTTGGGAGTTCTTGGTGGGGCACGGTCTTTGGAAGGCTTGCCCAGGTGCCACTCCCTAAGGTGGTAGTGGAGAGTGAAGAGATGGGGCCACCCCAGAGTTAATAACAGGCTTGGGAGCTTTTAAGACCCGCGTTAGGACTCCTTTGTTCTTTGTATTGGAATGTTGTCCACCTTTTTATGAGGCTGGGGAACTCTGACTTGGAGTTAGATTATGTTGGGGACTCACCTGTCATGTGAATCCCCTCCCACCCAGATATCCTACTTCCAAGAGCCTAGCTACTCACCCCTTTCCTCCTTCCACCAGCTTCGATTCATTTTCCCAAAGTCATTGACTGTCTTAGGTCTGCCAGGTCCTTAAAACTTTCCTCAAATTAAGATGGTCTTCCAGTCCACCTGCCCTAGTTGTCTCTTAACATTCACTTCTCTTTCTAGATCTGATTTGAAGATAGGGAGAAGAGTTGGTTGCACGATTGCATTCCAACAGAATTATTACTTTTCATTTGCCTAGTACTAATCTATTGCTGTCCTGGTCTCTGTGTGAGCGTGTCCACAGAGTTTGTAGTAAATACTATGATTTTATTTAAACGATTCAGATTATTAAACAGGATGCTGGAGAAAAGAGTGACTACTTTTCATATATATATTCCATGGACACAATGGATATGCACCCCTTTCCAAAATATGGGAGCGAAACCATGAGCCTGTTCTTGAACTCATGCGCTTGTACTTCCTTTGTAGATTTCTCTCCAGACTCTCTGCACCAAAGCACCCCCTGAAGAAGAGACTTTGCCCCCGGCTCCTATTTCTCCTTATGAGCAGGAACCCTGGAAATACCTGGATTCAGAAGGTATTTCTAAAGGCGGAAGGGAAAGTCAGGTGAGGTCTGTGACCTCTTGCCTGTTTCACCTAGAAATGACCCTGGCTGTCTCTTCTCGTAGAATACCAGAGCCGTTATGGTTCTCGCCCCGTGTGGGCTGACTACCGCCGCAACCACAAAGGTGGCATACCCTCACAGAAGACGCGGAAGATGTGCATTGTGAGTTTCTTGGAGAGGGATGGGGAGTGGGGACGGAGTGGTCGACGGTGGTAGCAGCATTCTTTCTGAAGGGGCTCTGAACCTCCTCACCTACCCTTTTCTTCTCTACAGCGTGGAAATAAAGTTGCTGGGAACCCTTGCC
Organism: Tenrec ecaudatus; assembly: GCF_050624435.1. Lineage (NCBI taxonomy): Eukaryota > Metazoa > Chordata > Mammalia > Afrosoricida > Tenrecidae > Tenrec > Tenrec ecaudatus. The sequence continues at coordinate 159,499,080 of NC_134536.1, forward strand.
CAATCTGCCGAGATCACAAGTTGCATGTTGACTTTCGGGTAAGGCGGATCCAGAGATCTTTTCTCCAGGATAAGGATTGGGAGTTACTTTGAATGTTAAAAGGCGCCTGCCCCATTGGTGCCAGGCTGCCCGCCAAAAGGTTATCAGTAAAGATCCTTGGAAGACTGACAGGCCAGTTTTTCTCTGTGCTTTTGGGTTGGTCTTAGTTGGAATCAACTGCAGAAGAATGGGACTTCGGTGTTTTATTTGCTTTATTAAAGAGGTGCCCCTTACTCCTTTATCTGATGGCCCTGCAGTTCACTTTCTGGTTTGGGTGATAAGAACACATCCCCTCTCATCCTGCCTTTTCTATAAAATTTACAGTGTAAATGTGCGGGCCAAAATGTTGCTTGCCTGTCATACAAGAACAGTGCCCAAGAGGCTCATTGCACTTATTAGCAAGTGGAATGGACTGATGTTTTCTTTATTATGACATCACTGTCGGTGTAGTCCGAGAGAGGTGGTGCTGTGTAACAGAACTACAGTAAGCACTTAACAAACTCGTTTTCTCACCGTGGGAGAGGCCAGACTTTGCAGTGCCGGGAAAAGGCTTTCTCCCGAGAGGCTGTGGAGGAAGGTCCTGGACTCATCAGTTGGTCCCTTGGAGAGGTGATGCGAGGTCTCGGCATGATGCCCCTGTGTCTGACTTGTGCGGCATCACAAAGCTCATCCCAAGTAGGAGAATAAGGATGGGCATTTCTCTTTGAGGGATTTCAGGATTTCCACGTTTGACTCGGATTTCTTTTTATTTTTGCCCAAAGGGCTGACTTTAAAACTTTATTCTTGATGTGCTTGAACTATGAAAACTTAATACATCTGTGAGAGCTCCCAATTAAAACACACACACACACACACACACACGAAATTAAACAACCAGAATCAATCACAGTTTCTTCCCAGGTACAAAGGAAAAAACAAAACAACTCAGATGATTAAAAACCAAACCAAAGCACACACAGACACACCCAAAACAAACTTTACTCTTGTGGAAGAGAATTGTCTGCGTCTCAGTAGCAGAATACAGGGGGTGCGAGTGAAATGGAAGACCAAAAGCAGAGGAGTTTGTTGGCGTTTTCAAGAGCAGGTTCAGCAAGTTGATGGACAAAAAGTGGTACACGGAAGAGGATCGATGCTGTGAAAAAGGGGTTAAGGCTCATGGGAGCCTGGAGGCCATTGCTGCCTGTCTAATGGTCTTGCTGCTCTCACTCGCTCTGAAGTCCTCTCCTCCTCTTGACAGAACGTGAAGCTCTTGGAACAGTTTGTGTGTGCCCATACGGGGATCATCTTCCACGCTCCATACACAGGTTAGTACAGCAAGCCCCACAGAGGACCAGAGGACTGTGTCTTAGAACTCGTTAGCAGTCAGACAACAGGGATTTGCTTAGTGACTGACTTGGAGTTTACAAAGTGTGATTGAACTTTATGGGCATCTTGGCTAAACAACTAAGATTGTGGCTGGACCCCCAGGCCAAATCCAGCCATTGTCTGTTTTGGGAAATAAAACTATATTGTAATAAAGTCATTTTCATTTCTCTGCTACAGAGCAGTGAATTTTTTTCCATTTTATTTTACTTTTAAAAGTTTTTCATTTGTATTTTTTAATCATTTTATTGAGGGGTTTTGTTTTTATTTTTTTAAATCATTTTATTGGGAGTTCTTACAACTCTTGTAACCATCTATTCATTAATTGTATCAAGCATATTTGTACTTAGTTATTATTTTCTAAACATTTATATTCCATTTGGTATCAGCTCCTCTTTTTACCCTCCCTTGCCCCTCCCCACTTCCTGACCCCTTGATAAATGATAAGTTATCATTATTTTCTTCCCCCCTCCTCTGCCCACCTTCTCCCTACCCTTCTGGTAGCTCTACTCCTATTTCTGTTCCTGGGGGGTTTATCTGACCTGGATTCCTTGTGTCCTGAGTTCTTTTTTAAAAAATAATTCCTTTATGCCCAGAGATAGTTTTTTTTTATTTAATTTTTTTTATTGAGGGTTCTTACAGCTCTTAGAACAATCCTTACATACATTATGTACATACATTTGGACATGTTGCCATCATCATTTCCAAAACATTTTCTTTCTGCCTGAGCCTTTGATATGAGCTCCTCTTTTCCCCTCCTTCCCCTACCCTCCCACCTTTGTGAACCCTTGATAATGTATACATTCTTTCTGTTTTCATGTTTTACACGTCTGCTGTCTCCTTTCACCCAGGACAGTGCATCTTCTCATGCAGTCATCGTCCTTGTGAGTCCCACCAGTGACTCCCTTACGGGCCTGGTGGGACTGTGTACACCGTTACAGAGTCATCGGTGAGGGGTTGAGACAGACATGGTAGGGCTTGCAGAGCTGAACACATTTGCTATCTGACCCTCTACAGAAAACTTCGCCAACCGCTGCCCAAGAACATTTGCCAAGAGTAATGTGAATCTGTGGTTATTGGGAGTGACTGTCTGATACTTGCACTTAGTCATAGTTTCGGAAGAGGGAGTTTTGAGTCGAGCTGTAAACGGTTGAAAGGCTTCTCGTGCTGCTGTCTCAGTCTCCCTTTGCTAGGTCTGGAAGCTTGTCTTCCTTGAATGAAGTTGTATGCATCTGTCCCAGCTGGCCCCCAGTGAAGCACACTTTCCTCCCAAGAACCTCCTTAACATTGACACGCTCAGTGCCTCGGGAAACTAGTACCCTTGTCACAAACATAGCCTAAGTAGGTGCCTTTCCAAATGTTGCCTCCCGCTCTAGTGAAGGCTCTCTGTCGGCTCTCCTTGTCCCTGAGCTTTGGCTCCTGGCCAGTCTTCACTTGCCTGGGGATCTTGCTCCCCTCATCTCTGCTCCATTGTTGGATTTCTTTTGTATGTCAAAAGAGATGCAAAGGCCTTCAAAGACTTTATGGGAAAATTCCACTGCCTTTTCATTTCTCTACCAACTTTTTGAAGCCACTTCATATACCCAACCTAAGCCCGCCTCAACACAATACTGGCAACTCCTTCTCAAATGGGATTATAAATACCGCGGCAGAGATTAGGATTTATAATGTGTGTGGTGGGGGAGGGAACAGAATTCAATTCATAACACCTAGTCATCCTTCTCCGGTGTCTCGGCCCTCCAAAATCTTCATTCTCACCCAAGGAGTTGAGGAAGAGTCTCTCTGTTTGCCAGTTAGGGGAACAGAGCCTCACGGAGGGATCAGAGAAATGAAGTCGCTGAGTCAAGCCAGGTCTTCTAACTCGTATCCCTCTGTCATCGTCGCTCTAGCCTTTGGCTGACTGTGTCTTATAGAACCAGTACCAAGTTTCGTCTTCACCCGTCTTTCTCCTCCCTGCAGGGGTCTGTATGAAACAACACAAGATGTTGACCCAGGCCATCCAGAAAGCCAGGGATCATGGTAAGCATGAGAAGCACCACACAGCAGGGTTCTGGCAGGTAGAAACGCTGTGACTTCAGGCTGGAGGGTGGATAGAGTACTCCCACTTTGTCCACTCCATTGTCATTGCCCCTTCTCCTGAGTCCCTTCCTGTGTACAAACATGGCAGAGCTGTCTGATGTCTGACATGAGAGCCAGAGCGAATCCAGATCAATAGCAAAAGGTCTATCTATGAAGTGGAGATCAAATACATCTCAGACAGACAGACAGACACTCCTACCTTTTTACCAATTCTGGTGCCGCTGTCCCTTCCATGGCACTCCACCCCCATACTGACCTTGGTGCCTCATGGCCATGGTCACACAGAGCTCACAGGCAGTATTCACAACTGTGGGACTTAAAGAAATGGATTATCATTTAGAATCAGGAGGGGCTGGGAGACAGTCCCTTCTCAGCCATGTTTGCAGGCAAGTCTCTCTGGCCTGCCCTGCAGCCTGCTTGGGCAACTTACAAAGCTCTTTATCTCCTCTGGCAAGTGCCCCGAAGCACCACACTCCCCAGAAGGTGCTCGTTTCTTCCACTCGGGGGCCAGTGCTGCCTCTCCCCTTCTCCCAAGGCTAGGGGGCTCGTAGTGCTGAGATTGGAGGTCCATTCCTGCGCCGTCTTCCTTGGTAGTGGGGACGTGCCCCTGCCTGCTTCGGAGATAGCTCATTTTAAGTCTGGTGGGGTCCCAACAACTGACCCATCTACCCAGTAGAGGGCTGCGCACCTGGTTTTCATGGCCTCCTCTCCATACAGGCTTCACGAAGCTTAACTGCTTGTTAATCCCCTTGGTGGGCCACAAGCTTACCTTGCATAGTCCCACCCACTTGGGGAAAGTTACAAAGATGATACTTTAAAAACAAATCCTCAAACAAACTTGGTACCATGGAGTCAATACTGACTCATAGCAACCCTATAGGACTGCTCCTGTGAGTTTCCGAGACTGTAACTGTGTCCGGGAGTAGAAAACCCCAACTTTCTCTTGTGGAGTGGCTGGTGGTTTCGATCCACTGACTGTGGCGAGCAGCACCACTCCAACTGTTAACAACTACACCAGCAGGGCTTCCAGAATGTACGTGAGCTGTATTAAGTGGTTCACTGCACTGCAGTAGGTCACGGCCTTGCCCCCATGTTCTTCCTGTGTTCTTTCCCTTCTCTGCCCTCTTAACTTGGCAAGTGCTAATCCCAAGGGCAGGACATCTGGTGGCAGTACCTTAGTGAATGACTCGCTGGGCTGTTAACTGCAACATCAGCAGTTCGAAACCACCAGCCGCTTCCACGGGAGAGAAATGAAGACTTCTACTCTCATAAAGGCTCCCAGTCTCAGAAACTCACAGGGGCGGGCGGAATTACCCTGCCCTCTAGGGTCACCCCGAGTGTGACTCGACGTAATGGCAGTGAGTTTGGTTAACTAGACCGTAGGAGGCTCTTCATGAAACGTTGGCCCTGGGCTCCATGGCACCTCTGCATGAACCTGGGACAAGGTCATGGTAGCTCCCCTTCCCTAGCTCCAGACACAGTTTCATGGCCCGGTGCAGGGCTTCACAGCTTGGCAGGCAGCTCAGGCCCTTTCAGCTCACAGTTGCCCCTTTGGTCCCTCTTCAGATGTCAGTTTTCTTATTTGCCTCCTCCTCACCTCACCGCCTCTTCTTCATTTCCTCTAGGTCTCCTCCATTTCCACATTCCCCAGGTTGAACCCCGGGACCTCGATTTCAGTACTTCTCACGGAGCTGTGAGTGCTACTCCACCAGCCCCCACCCTGGTTTCAGGAGACCCCTGGTACCCGTGGTACCGCTGGCAGCAGCCTCCAGAGAGAGAACTGTCCCGCCTGCGCCGTCTCTACCAGGGCTACCTCCGGGAAGAGACTGGCCCCCCGCCGGAGACAATGCCCGAAGTGCCCCCGCCAGCTCCCACCGAAGCCACCTCCACGGAGCAGGCGGACCCCCAGAGTGCTCCCTAGGAGCTGCAAGTTGACTGTGAGGGGAGGCTCTGCGACTGGGACCGTGGCCCCCTGGACAGTGGTGGCTGCTTTGTGGCCAGTTGGCAGGCCCTGGGCCAGAGGAAGGGGCGGTCGTTGAAGGGATGAGACTGAAGGAGGTGCTTCTCCGTGGTGAAGAATGGGTCAAGTGTTCCGTTGCTGGCAGACTGCCTGCTCAGCTCCCCTGCAATAAAGCTGTTTGTCTCTCCGGCCCGGTCTGGCTTTGAGCTGAGCTGCAGATGAATGCCATCTTCGTTGGGGTGCTGGGGGCTTGGTGGGTTCTCATATGTAAGGAACGCGATGGCCTGTGGGGGGCGGAGCCCCACCGCCCCGCTCTGGGGCCTCTTCAAGGTGCAGAGGCAGCCTGGCCTGGGCACCTGGCATGCTGCTCTAGGGACTCTGGTCCCCCCACTCCTGTCGTCTACACAGGGGCAACAGGGCGAGCACGTCGACAAACCAAGGGAAAATGTGTTTCGCTCTGGCACCCACCGCTCTGGGCGGCGTTGCTAAGGGGGCGGTGGGCGTGGTAAGTGGACGGGGTCGCTAGGACTCTGACTGGCAAGGGGTGGGGGCGGGTCCTGAGACCTGGGAACTACTTTGGGGGGCAGGGCGGAAGTGACGTTGCGTGGGGGCGGCGCCGGCCACGCACAATGGGCTATGGAGTTCCCGTTCGATGTGGACGCCCTGTTCCCGGAGCGGATCACGGTGCTGGATCAGCACCTGCGGCCCCCGGCCCGCCGGCCCGGAACAGCAACGCCGGCCCGGTGACGTCTCAAACCTGCCCCAGGCCCCTTTCTTTCCTCCCGGCCTTCTGAAAACCTGACCCGGGGACCACGCCCCTCTTACCGCCTACTGGCCGAGCCTTTTGATGTCCCGGGGACCGCTCGGAGGGTGACCTGTGCCCTTCACCTTCAGAGGGTGTATGGGCCTGAATCCCCCACCTTTCACCCCTTTGCCCAATATGTGATTCCACCCAAGGGATGTAGTTGGCCAGCCCTCCCGGCTAAGCCCTGTTAAGCTCTAAGCAGGAGGGCTAGGACCACACTGAAAGGAGGTGTGGCAGAAGTTGGGGGGGGTCCAGGTGGGGTGGGAGGATGAGCCAGGACGCTGAGCCCCGGGAAGTGTGTGACTCTGTCTCTCTCTCTCTAGAACGGACCTGCAGCAGCAAATCATGACCATTGTTGATGAGCTGGGCAAGGCATCTGCCAAGGTACTGGGGCGGCTGGAACTGCGGGGGCGGGGGGAGGTCTTGGGGGAACAGAAAAAGGAGGCCCTAAGTTCTTTGGCAGGAGCCCTGGTGGCATAGTGGGTTCGCATTGGGCTACCAACCTGGAGGTTAGCAGATTGAAACCACCAGGTGCTCCGTGGGAGAGAGGCAGGGCTTTCTCCTCCCATCAAGGTTTTGGTAGTCTCGGGAACCTGGGGGGTGCGGGGGTGCTCTCCTCCGCCCTGTGGGGTCACTGTGAGGCACAGTGTTTTGAGTTTGAGGTCCCTTGGAAGTCACTTGCAGAAATTCCATCCTCTGGGCAGGCTCAGCATCTTCCTGCTCCGATCACCAGTGCATCGCGGATGCAGAGTAATCGCCATGTCATGTATGTGCTCAAAGACACTTCAGCCCGACCGTGAGTGCCACACACTATATGGAATTCCCTCCTCCCCCCGCCCCCCGCCCCCCCTTTCATTGGGCCTCTCCTAAGTAACTGCTACTAGCTTCTTCCTTTCCTACAGGGCTGTCAAGGGTGCCATTGTTGGCTTTCTCAAAGTTGGATACAAGAAACTCTTTGTTCTGGTATGCGTTGATTCCTGAAGACAAACATATTGGGGGTTGGGAAGCATCAAAGATGCCTGGGCCCTAAACGATCGTTATTGCCCTTTGCCTGTTAGGATGATCGTGAGGCCCACAATGAGGTAGAACCACTCTGTATCTTGGACTTCTATATCCACGAGTCGCTTCAACGTCACGGCCATGGGCGAGAACTCTTCCAACACATGTTGCAGGTATTACTGAGCTCGTTCCCAGAGCCCATCGATGTGGTTGGGGGCGGGAGGGGGGGGGCGGCGTTGAGTCGGTTCCCACTCACAGTGGCCCCGTGCACAACAGAAGGGGACCCTGCCCGGTCCTGTGCCGTCCACAAGTGTCCCCAGGCCCAAACCCATTGTGTAGCCACTGTGTCGACCCATCTTGGTGAGGGCCTTCCTCCTGTTGGCTGCACCCCTGCTTGACCTAGCGTGATTACCATCCAGAATGAAGATCCAAAGCCCCTTTGCCTTGAGTCCTTCCAGAGGTCCTGCCTACCCCCTCCCTCCATGTCCTCGTCCTCCTTTCCATGGCTCTTCCTGCTTCCACATTCCCACACCTTCGACCCTGAGCCTCCTCTTCCTTGCAGAAAGAGCGAGTGGAACCATACCAACTGGCTATCGATAGGCCCTCACAGAAGCTCCTGAAGTTCCTGAACAAGCACTACAACCTGGAGACCACAGTGCCACAGGTGAGAGGTCCCAGAGGGTGGAGCCCCACCGAGCATGCTCCTATAAGGTGTATATTGTTTGGGAGTCAAGCAGTAGCACCTTCCAGGAGCTCCTGGTTGCCCATTGTAGCAGATTCCGTTTCGCAACGAAGCGCTTTCCTTGCCTGGGGGCACTGGCCTGTGTCCCCACGCCATTCCGCTCTCTGAATTTTGATTCTGCATCATGGACTGTTGTCTGCACAGCATCAGTTCCCGCCCATGTCTCATGCACAGGCACTCCAGCTTCCCCAGGAGCCCGAGTGACCTAGTAGGTGAAGAGCTGAGCTGCTAGCCATGCTCCATCGAAGAGAAAGGACGCGGTCAGCTCCCATGCACGCTTACGGTGCTGGGACACCGAGCAGCACTCTGTCCTCCAGGGTCACTGTGAGTCAGATTCAGTTCAACAGCAGTGGGTCCGCGCCTCAGGGAGCTTCCATCGATGAGGGAGAAGGTGGTCCTGCTTGTATGCAAGTGTGGTAGATATGAACAATGTTCTTCACACCCACACCCCAAGCAGCCCCGAGGGTTTATTGAGCAACCAGGTCTGTCCTCACTGCTGGGAATACTTGCCTTTACAAACTGGGACCAGTTCCTGCTTTTCGGGAGCTCACGTTCTAGTGCGAGAAGCAGAACAAACCCGCGTGTGCTACGGTTGAGGATCCGTGCTCTGTAAAGTGACACTGGCTACAAGAAGGTGTTCCGAGACAGTCCACACAGTTCAGTGCTCACTGGCAAATGGGTGGTTCGGATCTCTTCCGAGGGGCCTCAGGGAAGGCCTGGGGGGTCCAGTGCAAACCCTAAGGCAGGCCGTTGTACGCGGAAATCCATGGATGCCTGGGAGTCGGGGTGGGGGTTGAGTGGGGGCAGGGGGGTGAACATAGAGAATTTAACTGGGTTAATCATGAGAGACTAAGAAAAGGTCATGTGAGCAATACCTTATAGGTAAGAAGAGCCAGGCATTCTCCCCAGAGAAAGAACCCCAGGCCCAGAAAATGGGGACTACGAAGTCCTTGAGGCAGGGATGTGCCCGAGGAGTACCTCCCATGGACGTGGGTAGAAGAGTGAGGGCGGTGGGGAGGAGACAAGACAAGAACCTAGAAGCGGGACGTGCGAGCACCGCCGGCTGCCAGCCGCTGTGAAAACATTGGCGAAACCATTCCCGGCGAGGACGAGAGCCTTTGCCGAGGTCTGAGCAGAGCCGTAGCAGGGCGGCCGGTTTTCAGCAAGATCACTGTGGCCTCCTCCTGCGCCGAGGCAGGAAGAGGAGACCGCGGACGGAAGCAAGTAGAGCAGTTCAGGAATCTTGATGAGCAAGGTGAGGACTAACTCCGGTCCCGACGCTGTATAGTACCGGTCAGGCTGCCGTCCATGTGGTCGGGCGGCACTTGGAAGCCACCAGCAGCAGCTCCTTGAGACAGAGGTGGGACTTTGTTCTGCAAACAGCTACAGTCTTGGAAACTGGCAGAGGGTCACCGAGAGTCCGCATCTACGCTTAGTTTGCTTAGAGGAAGGCGTCAGCGGGGGGGATGGTACGGACGGGTCAGACCTTAAACATGTGGCCTGGAGTCGCAGTCCCTGAGGTAGGAAATCAGATTTGGGAAGTGTTAGGAAATAAAGCAGCCAAACTCACTGCTAATGAGTGATGCCAACTCGAAGCGACCCGATAGGCCAGGGTAGGACTGCTGCTGCGAGTTTCCGAGGCCGGAACTGTTTATGAGAGTAGAAAGCCCCGTCTTCTCTTCTTTTTTAAAAAAAATTCTTTTTAAAAAAATCATTTTATCGGGGGCTCACACAACTCCCATTGCAATCCATATATACATCAATTTTATAAAGCACATTTGTACATTCGTTGCCCTCATCGTTTCCCAAAACATTTGCTCTCCACATAAGGCCCTGGCATCAGCTCCTCATTTTCCCCCTCCCTCCCCACTCGACTGCCTCTCCCTCATGAACCCTTGATAATTTATAAATTATTATTTTGTCATATCTTACACTGTTTGATGTCTTCCCGTCACTTTTCTATTGTCAGTCCCCTAGGGAGGAGGTTATATGTAGATCCCTGTAATTGGTTCCCCCTTTCCAACCCACCCTCTCTCTACCTTCCCAGTATTGCCACTCACACCACTGGTGCTGAAGGGTTTATCCGCCCTGGATTCCCTGGATTTCCAGTTCCTATCTGTACCAGTGTACATCCTCTGGTCTAGCCAGATTTGTAAGGTAGAATTGGGATCATGATAGTTGGGGGACGAGGGAGAAGTATTTAGGAACTAGAGGAAAATTGTGTTTTTCATCGGTGCTACATCACCCGCCCCCTGACTGGCTCATCTTGTCCCCGAGACCCCTCTGCCAGGGGATCTCCAGTGCCCTACAAATGGGCTTTGGGTCCCCACTCTGCACTTCCCCTCATTCATAATGATATGATTTTTTGTTCTTTGATGTCTGGTAACTGATCCTATCAACACCATGATCACACAGGCTGGTGTACTTCTTTCTTGTGGGTTTTGTTGCTTCTGAGCTAGATGGCTGCTTGTTTACCTTCAAGTCTTTAAGACCCCAGACACTTTATCTTTTGATATGAGTTCCATCAGCTTTCTTCACCACATTTGCTTATGCACCCGCTTTGTCTTCAGCGATTGTGTTGGAAAGGTGAGCATCGTGGAATTCCAGTTTAACAGAAGAAAGTATTCTTACATTGAGGGAGTACTTGAGTGGAGGTCCAATGTCCATCTGCTACCTTAATACTAAACCTATAAATATATGCACATAGATCTATTTTCCCATCCTCATATATATATTTACATATGTACATGCCTTTATTTAGACCTCTATAAGTGCCTTTTGCCTCCTAGCTCTTTCCTCTATTTCCTTCGACTTTCCTCCTGTCCCACTATCATGCTCAGCCTTCATTTGGGTTTCAGTAATTCCCCTCAGTTACATTACCCTTGATTGCGCTCTACTGGGCCTCTACACCCTCCTTACCACTGATTTGGATCACTGTTCCCTTGTCCCTGGGCTTGTTAACACCACTTCCTTTCCCCCCACCTCCCCCTCTCCCATGTCCCCCCGGAACTGTCGGTCCGGTTGTTTTCTCCTCCAGATTGTTCATCCAAAGTCCTGTCTTTCTACTAGTGGTTTTGAGCTGCTGGCCTTGTGGTTAACAACCCAATGCATACCCACTTCAGCAGGAAATACTCGGATTCTATTTAGAGTAAGTTAAGTTGGAGATGTCTGTGATGCGCTCAGATTGAGTGGGGGACAGTTGAGTACTTGCCTGGAGCTCCGAGAAAACGTGTGCAGGCTGGAGAGTGTCTGTGAACGGTAGGTGTGTTTAAAGTGAAGAGACAGAGTGAGATCACCAAGCAAAGAGGAGCGAGAGAGCGAGATAAGCAAGTGGATTGGGGAGATGAAGATAGGAATTGGAGACAGCAAGAAAAGACAATTATTTTAACTGAAACCCGTTGCCCGTTGGTGCTGGGGACTGAGAACTGAGCTGCTGGCCTCCGGGCCAATGGTTCAGGCCTCTCACTGCTATGAGGGGGAAAGGTGCCGCTTTTCCCATAAGCGTCGTCCCAGCGTTCCGGAGAGCGCAATAGGGCGACGCCAGAGCAAGTGGGAGAACTGCTGAAGTACTCGTGAGTGGGCAGGCAGTGGGTTCGGTTGGCAGGTTAGCCGTGGAGAGGGGCATGCACCTCTCGACTGGCTCGGTGGGCGGAAGTACAGAGGTGGCAGAGGGACAAGGTGGTGAGCAACACCTCGGGAGAGGCAACGGGAAAGAAAGGCTTGACTTAGCTTTAAACTGGAAGATGAGGGTGGTCAGGTGGGGCTCGAGGGAGCTCATGGAGAGGAAGCAGTGGAGTTAGCATGAGCAAAGGCCGGGGGCTGCTAAACCAGCCAGCACTTCCAGGACACGGCCCACATGCTCTTGTGGCTGAGCGTGTTCTGGTGCGTTCACAGACCGAAAGCAGAGCTCAGGGCAGGAGCTAGGCAGGCTCCACTCAGCACGTCCCAGGCCTTCCAGTGCACTGAGACGGAGCGCAGAGTTTGCCATCAGACGGATTACTCAGTTATAACAGGAGACCTGAGCCGTCCCCACTACAGAGAACAGCTGATGTTTTCGTGAACACTCTTGGGAAAGGAGTGAATTCTTCATTGGTTCCATTGAGCCCCAGGATGACCACGTACACGAGGCTGCTGCTGGGAATACTTTTGAGAAGCTACCCAGCAAAGAATGCACTGGTGCACGGTGTCCACACTTAGAACCCAGTGACAGTGACCCCACCCTCGGGTGTGCCACTTTCTCACCTCCTGGTGGGAGTTGTGCCTTTCGCAAGAGCGGCAGCTCCTTGCGGCCCAGCGTTCCCGACTCTGAAGGGGGTACTGGCAACTCGATCCCTGACACGCAGTTTGGAAGGGCGCACAGGACTCAAGGATAACTGGGGGATTTCCCCCAGAGCGTGTTAGCTGAAGCGTTGGCCCAAAGGGAGGGTGCCAGACGGGCGCAGCCCAAGCCATCCTGGCTTATTCCTAGCCTGCTGCTGCTTTGACGTGACCTCAGATTTCTGGAGGCTTCCAAGGAGGGTGGAGACACCACCCTCCGGCCATGTTTGGGGGTGCTGTCCTCAGCCCGTGAGTCCCCCCCTTCCCTGACCTCTGTGGATGTGTTTATAAAGTCTCCTCGGTGCTACAGAGGCTGTGTCTGTTCTGCACTGCTTCTGGTGACTGATGATTATTCACAGATAACTATTTTCATGGTGAGCAAAGAAAGTCGCTGCTGTTCTGCCAGCGCTACACAGTTTCCTGAGCTGTGAGCGAGATCTGGGGGGTTCATTTCAGGCGATCTGTGCACATCTCTTCGAGATGGATGCTATTACTTATTTAATAAATCAGTTTATTGGTGGCGCTTACAACAATCCGCACAGCCATTGTATCAAACACTAATGTATGTTATGTTGCCATCATCATTTTCAAAACATTTTCTTTTTACTTGAGTCCTTGGTAGCAGATTCTCCTTTTTTCCTCCGCCCTCCCCCACCGTCGTGAACCCTAGATGAATTATAAATTATTATTTTATATCTCACGACCTCTGTCTCCCTTCACCCATGTTTCTATTGTTCATCCCCGGGGGGTGGGGGGGCAGGCAGTTATACACTGATCATTGCAATTGGTTGGTGCTACCCTGTTTCCCCAAAAATAAGACAGTATCTTATATTAATATTTGTTCCCAAAGATGCACTAGGTCTTAATTTCAGGGAATGTCTGATTTTTCCATGAAGAATACGGTACACATTTATTTGTTGTTTTATTAAAAGAGACCTTGCACTTCCTGTCTGCTCTGGCTGTGCTGCGGCCCACAGTGAGCTGCGCAGTGGCACCCACTTCTACAGTCCAGAGGTAACTTGGGGGGGCTTATTTTCAGGGAGGTCTTATTTTCAGGGGATGCCTTATATTTCAGCGAGAGGCAAAACTGTAAGTCGGTCTTACTTTCGGGGATGTCTTACTTTGGGGGAAATAGGGTATTATTTGTAACTCCGTTTTGCATGTATACAAATTGGGAGCTTGACAAAGTCCACCTGAGTTGTACAGTGGAGGCTTGATTCCCGAGCCTGTTCTAATGACTACACCGTATTGTTGGCATAAACACTGTGCACCGAAGGAGACATCAGGGGCTTCAAGCCCGGCTCTGCCTCATGAAGCTCGTTAGTTTTGAGCAAGCTGGGCCTCTCAACCCTGTTCGTTAATCTTTAAAATACTGACCGCAGGCGCAGGTGGGGAGGGCAAGCCACAGGGGAGAGTACCAGGAAACCACTCAACAGAGCACGCCTGTGCCTCCCTCGTGTTGGGTGGGCTCCCTCATCCTTGTTTTCCTTGTTGTTTTGTAAACAGTCTACTCTTCCGTCTGGTTTTGCTTGGGCAGTTTGGATCGGCTCAGCGTGCTGGGTGCACTTTTTCCTTTGGGCTCCTGGGCGAACGTAAAAGCCGAGCCTGGGTGCGTGGGTTTGGTTTGTGAAATGCAATTCCGAGAACGCAGGCATCAGCATGTTCGTTTAAAGCACAGAATTCATTGCTTTGGCTTTTTCTCTCTTGTATCTTCACAATGCTACACGGTTATCGTCACTCACTCCAGAGTGTTTTCATCGCCCTGGAAGAGAGCCCGCAGTCAGTAAGCCGTCATCCCCACTTCTCTCCTCTTCCCCTCAGCCCCTGACGACCACTAATCTCTGCCGATGGATTTGCCAGTGCTCTCTAAGTGGAATCACATCAGCGTGACCTTGGGTGGTGGTGCACTTCTTTCTCTTGCGGGCTACTCTTAAGGCCCGTCCCTGTAGCGTGTTTCACATGTGGATAAAACTGCGCTCTGAATAGGGGAGCTCTGGTGGGGTGGTGGTTTACCCAGTGGGCTGCAGTCCACGTGGTCAGCAGTTCGAAACCACCATCACACCTCCGCGGGCGAGACGGGGCTCCGTACTGCCATCAACAGCTACAGTCTCAGAATCCACAGCAGGCTGACAGTCAGCAGGGACCGATGGCCATAGGAGCACATTGTGAACAACGGCACCACGAACACTTGCGTGCAGGTTTTTACTGGAGCGTAAGTTTTCGGTTCTTTTGAATATATACCGAGGAGTAGAGAATCCTGGGTGCGGCTGGGTGCGGGACTGCCAGCTTGTTTTCCACAGCCGTTGCCCCGTTTTATGTAACTGCCAGCAGTGCATGTGCTTCCCCTCACTCCCAGCCTCTGCAACAGCTATTTCCCATTTTCTTTCCACATTGGCCATCTTAGGTTAACTATTGTGGTTTTACTTCAGTCCTTATAGTACCTAACGAAACAGAATATTTTTCATGGGCTTATTGGTCACTTGCACATCGTCTGGGTCTTGAAGTTCTTTGCCCACTTTTAAATCGTAATGTGTAACTTTTTGTTATAAGCGATTTTTTTATCTGACATATCGGGTCCTTATCAGATGTGTGATTTACAAATTCTTTTCCCATTCTGGGTGAGTCGTCTTTTTCACTTTATTGATTGATAATGCCCTTTGAAGTAGAACATATTTTATAAGTCTAGTTTACTGGTTTGGGGGGTTTGTATATGGTGTGAGGTAGAGGGTCACACTTAATTCTTCTGCATGTGGATATCCAGTTGACCCATTTGCTGAAAAGACTGTTTTTTCCTTACTGAATGGCCTTGGCACCTTTGCTGACATCAGTTGACAGGAAACACAGGGAATCCAGGACAGATAAACCCCTCGGGACCAATAATGAGATTAGCGATACCAAGAAGGGGAAGGGGAAGGTGGGGGAGAAAGGGGGAACCAGTTACAAGGATGTACATATAACCCCCTCCCTAGGGGATGGACAACAGAAAAGTGGGTGAAGGGAGACATCAGACAGGGCAAGACATGACAAAATAATTACCAAGGGTTCATGAGGGAGAGGAAGTGGGGAGGAAAGGGGAAAATGAGGAGCTGATACTAAGGGCTCATGTAGAAAGCAACTGTTTTGAGAATGAGGATGGCAACAAATGTACCATGTGCTCAACACAATGGATGGATGTACGGATTGTGGTAAGAGTTGTACAAAACCCCAATAAAATGATTTTTTTAAAAATCCATTGACAACAGATGTGAGGGTTTACTTCTGGGCCGTGAGTTCTGTTCAGCTATAGGTCTGCCCTTATACCACACTGACTGATGACTACAGCTTTGGATAAGTTTGGAAATTGGGGAGTGGACTTCTTTTAGTAGATGATTCGGGCTGCTTGAGGTTCCTTTCAATTATATGTGAACTTTAGGATCAGCTTGTCAGGGTGTGTGGGCTTCTTTTCATTGAGGTAAATATGCAGTTAGTAAATATTTCGTATTTCAAGGATCTCCACATGGGAAATTCAGGGGCATGACTTAGGTCAAGAGTGGAGACCCCCCTTTCTGCCGGGGCCATTTGGGTATTTAGGACATCATTCACAGGCCACGCAGCATTACTGCCTTGAAAATGAGCCTGCTCTCTGTGGCCAAACATTCCATTAACTCAGCCCTGGTGTGGTGGCTGGGATTGCTTCTCTTAGGAGGTGTGTCACGTCAGCTGGTCTTGATGAGTTTGATTTGGGGGGCCTTGGAAAGCCCCCCGTCCAGATGTTCCCCGCCGCTGAGTGATGTTCATCAGGTTAAGAAGTTCAAGGTTTGAGTTTTTGATCGTTGGCCGGAAGACGGGGGAAATTGTCTCCTGTGCTTTGTACTGAGTTACTTTGTTTCTCCAAAGAGGGGGAAATTGTCTCCTGTGCTTTGTACTGAGTTACTTTGTTTCTAGCAAAGAGCTTGTATCCCAAGTATATGCTGAGTGGCTAAATGAACAACTTTTTCTGTTGTCACCGGCGTCATCTTCTAGGTGAACAACTTTGTGGTCTTCGAAGGCTTCTTCGCGCATCAGCATCGTAAGTTGTCTCTCTCTCGGGTTGCTCGAGTAGTTGGGGCGAGGGGACGGACAAAGGTGACCCCTTGGTCCCACTGACCCCTCACTGAGGGGCACCACCACTTCCTTCCTCACAGGGCCCCCTGCTCACTCTCTGAGGGCAGCTCGACACGCCCGTGCTGCTGCGCTGGATCCCACGCCCACGGGTAAAGCTGCACGGAACGGGGGTGTCGATCGCAGTGCAGTGGCCGCTAGTTGCTCGCGAGGCCTGGGGGGTGCAGTACTCTGTGGAGCACGTTGGAGACTGTAAAGCAACCCCAGCCTCCGGCACCCTGACCGCACTGTCTTTGCCCTCCTGGTGGCTCGGTGCCTTTTAGACTTGGCCAGATTTTTGACTAAGCAAGCTCCAGAGAGTCTCTTTGGTAACTGTTGCCTGTGGAGCCTCCTGCTGCTGCAGGCCCGTCCACAGTCCAGAGCCAGCGCTCGCCAACCCTGTAGGCTACCCTGAGCCCCTAAGGGACGGGCACGTGCGAACCCCTTTTCTGTGTGCAGACATCAGACAGGCGACGGGCAGAGTAGCCTGAAGGGCCCACTGTGTGGGCATTCCTTTTGGAAGACAATTCATCACGACTTCAGAACGTTTCGAATCAAATCACAAACTCGGTCTGGGGGCACCAACAATACGAGTTGCCAACATGCTTCCCACGCTCCCTTCTGACTCAGACACACAGATTCCCGCCCTGCCCAGCTGAACCCTCCTGTCCACTGCAGCCCACAGGTGGACATCCCACAGCCCTTCAGCCGGCTGTGCAGCGCTTGCTCGCTGCTCAGAGGTGCCACGCTCCTGAGAGCTGCCTTTGTGGCTTAGCTCTCCCCTTTCCTCATGACCAGAACGGGGACTGACCGCCACCCACCCACTCCTGTTTGCCATTACGTACCGGCATTATTCGCTGCCAGGGGCTGAGAGCCGCTGTCTCTCCCAGCTTGCTCTGCTCGCCTGGGCTGCTCCCTCCTGGCTCTTACTCTACGTGCTAACAAGGGTGGTGCAGGCACCAGCACAGACCTGCCTGGAGCCCCCATGGGGGGAGGCTCATGGTGACAGAGCTTAAGTGAATTAGCTGCGAGGCCACCCCGTGCCACAAATGAAGGAACTCCTCAAGAGGGAAGGGTGGGGGCAGGTGAGAAGTGGAGGCTGCTTTGTGCAGGACGCTGCCTCCCCCCACCCCTGTTTAGTCCGTTAACGCCTTTTAGGCGTCCATAGTCTTCCTTGTCTTTTTTTTTTAAATCTGTTTTTTCTTTTTTTAAATCTGTTCCCATCGCTGCAAAGCAAGGAGAGGTTCGGCCACGTCCCTCTGGCCACCCCCAGCCTGTCCCAAGCAATCCCTGGTTAACCAAGGGCTTTGTCCATCTTATCTAGAGGGACCCAGGGTCCTCGTGGGCCCAGCTGGGACCATTGCACAGCTTCAGAATCCCAGGGGGGCCTGGCAGCACCCACAGACAGTAAGAGCTCACTTTCTTTCGGCTGCCCTTCTCCTGCATCTCCCAGGCCCCCCCTCCCAGTCTCCCCTTTGATCTTTCTCCCTCAACTCTCTGGCCTCCTCCCTCCTCCGGCTCTCCTCAAAAGTACTCCAGCACGCCATCCTCTTTGCAATCCCTTTTGGTGGGCTGACGCGACCACCGAGCTGATTCTGCCATGGCACCGAATGCATCTCCTTCCCCAGGAGGAATTGGGTATCAGGGAGCAGGGACTTGGAGTTGGGGTGGGGGGGCATGGCAGGAAGGAGGGGTTCAAGCCGTGTCCCCCGGGGCTCACCTTCCCTGCATTCCCTCTGCCACCAGCCCCAGCAAGGAAGCTGCCGCCCAAGAGAGCAGAGGGTGACATTAAACCATATTCCTCAAGTGACCGAGAATGTAAGCCGAGGGGATGGGGCTGCTTGGGGTCCCGGGGGAGGATTTGTGGCCTCTACGGGCTCTGCTTTCTCTTTTGTCCTAATTTCATGTTCATGGCATTCATCTGTCTTCCCTTGTTTTCTGTCTGGCTCTTTACCCCCCACCCCACCCCAGTTCTGAAGGTAGCCGTGGAGCCTCCGTGGCCCCTAAACAGGGCCCCACGCCGCACCACACCTCCAGCCCACCCACCTCCCCGCTCCAGCAGCCTGGGAAACTCACCTGAACGGGGCCCCCTCCGCCCTTTTGTGCCAGAGCAGGAGCTGCTGCGGTCCCTGCGCCTCTGCCCCCCACATCCCACCGCCCGCCTTCTGCTTGCCACTGACTCGGGGGGCAGCCCAGCCCAGCGCCGCCGCACCAGGTAACAGGAGGGCTCGGGAGGCTCCAAGAGGGGCTGAGACGTGGCAGAAACCATCCGAGTCCATCCGAGGCTCGAAGCATCGGGGTAGATGTGCTGGGGAACCCCGAAACCTTCAAGAGACATGTCGGTGAAGGAGCAGAATGGGGCTCTTCCGTGGACCCTGACGGTTCTCTTTCTAAAGGGAGAGGCCTGGGGTCAGAAGCACCCCGAGACCCATCGGGTGGGGGGTCGGAGAAGCCTGGCATGGAGGGGCAGGGTGTCTGGCCAGTGGTTCACGTCGGTGCTGCCGTGCCACGAGCCGTGCCAGCAGGCCAGTGGGCAGCTCTACTTCTCTCCTTGGCTTTCTCTTCGCTTCTGATGGTTCTTTCTCTTTCTCTCTCCCCACTTTCCCTCTCCCTTCTTCCTGTCCCTACACCCTTCCACAGCTCCCTGCCCCGCTCTGAGGAGAGTCGTTACTGACAGGCAGCTCCCCTCCTTCCCTCAGGGATCTGGGGTGGGCAGAGACCCCTTCCCCCGAGAACCCCAGGTTCCCTCTTCACCCCCATCCCGAGGACTGGCTCAGAGGAACTGACAGCCCGCGGGGCCCCCCTTCTTTCCTGGACGACTGGGTTGTCCCAGATGGCCTCACTCTTTGTAGCTTCTTCTCCGGCCCCCTGAAAGCCCCCTTCCCTCCTCACTCGAGCTCTGGACACCCCTCAATCTGCTGCCAGACCCCGTGGTTGGGTGGCTCCGCCTCAGGACCCAGGAAAGCACACTCTTTCTTGCCTGCTGTCAGACTCGAGCCCTATGAAAAGCCCAAGGGCGTCCTTTGGCAGGGAACTCCGGTCAGGAGTCTTCCCGGGAAAACATGCCCTGCTTTCTCCCCACTGTCCACCGAGGGCTCTAGGCCGGCCCTGTGCCACCCACCGCACGCGTCCTTTCCACCTGCTCGTGCCGCCTGTGCTGAGCTCTGCTTCCCAAGGTGGGACAGGGACCTTCCGGAACTACCAGCTCCCCAAGGGGGTCGGCTCAACATTGCCAAACTCTTCACTTCCCCCAGTGTGATGCTCCAGCGGCTGTCTGCTGCATCTCAGCAGGAGACTCCAGGGCGCCCACTCACCTCCCCTGACCAGCTAAGCCCGCTGGGATCATTCTTGGCCCTGTCTCAGGATTGAAGCCTGGTCTCAAGGACCTGTAAGGTCTGGAATCCCCCCATCATATCGACCCTCCCCCGGGTGTATCTAGCTGCCGATGTATCCCTGTCACGCGACACTGTGTGGAGGGAAAGCTGGGCCGTTCTTCCCATGGCCTCCTTCCTGCGCTCCTCCCTCCCTGCTCCACACCCAGGACGGCATACATCCTTGCCCCCTCCGATCACTCCCACACACAACACCACCGTCTCCCCCAAACCCCCGGGAGCAGGATCTCCCACACTCCCTACTCACTCTCCCTTTTCTTCTGCTCAGTGTTGTCTGAATAAAGTGTGGATTCTTCTGTGTTTTTTAAACTGACATTTTCAATGAAAAACATCCAAAAATGAAAAGCCATCTCAAGGTCTCGGTCTCTTTTGTGCGTCGCCCACCCTCCCCACCCCCGTTGTTTCCCTGGGATTTCCGTGCCTCTGGGATACGCAGATCTTCTGCCAAGGAGTCTCAGCTCCCTCCTAGGATCTGCCGCCCGCCCACCCCTCACTGCTGGATCTCCAGCCCTCCCCAGGGACTTCTACCCTCTACTTTGGGACAGGCTTTACCAAGATATGTCAAGATTGACCACCATCTCGGACCGACCACCCACCCACCTCTCGATGGCTCCCGGGATTCCTCTTCCCCCTCTGTGATTTGTTACTCCCTCTCCCTTTAAGCCTTTTGGGTCTCTCTGTGGCCAACCCCTTAACCTCTGCGGGCATCTTACAGTCTGTCACCATGCCAAAGGCTGCCTGCCTTTTCCTCTTAAGTCCAACCTCCTCGCTCCCTCTCTCCCTCTAGTCTGTCACCCTATATTTAAAGCGGCCACGCTTTCCAAACCCGACATCCGGGCACCTGCGCCAACATTTTTTTTTACCTGTCATGTGAGTCTTAATGACGACCTAGATCACATTTAACTGTCCTTTTAACGGATCTGGACTACTCCAAAAATCCTGAGGTGAGAAATGAGCTCCCCTCCCCGCCACGTCTAGAGTTTAGAAGCCCAGAGGGAGACTGCCCTCCCCTCCCACCCTCCATGATCTTCCCATTACTCCTCTCTGATTTCTCCACCCCATAGCCTCTCCCTATCACTTCCAATTTCTTCTGCAGGGAGACCACCCCAGGGCTGGTAGCCCAGAGCTGCTGTTACAGCCGCCACCGGGGGTTGAATGTCTCACCCCTAGACACAGGTAAGGCTATTTCCCCCTCGCTACCACAACACCAGGTAGGCCACATCACTACCTACCCAACCTTTCCCTGCATGTGCCTGCTATTTCCACAGGCAAGCAAGAATGGAAGCAGGGCGGACAGGAAACACAGACTAGGTGAGGTCTGGACCCTCCTCCCCTCAACCAGCTGTTCACAACACACCTCCCGCCCTGCGACATCATTCTTGACCATGTCTTCCTCCTCCATCTTTGTACTGCACACCAGCCCTCGCCTTTAATTATTCTACCTAGCACCGAATAAGCCGCTTTAACAAGCCTCTTTCCCCATAAGACCAATGCCCTCCCTTGGTATTTTTAAGGGCTTCACATTCTTCGGGCACAGCTAAGTAGTGGAGAGCCTGGTTGGCACAGGGAATATGCATTAGGCTGCCACCCCATGAAATAACCCGCCTGCTCCGTGGGAGGAAAAGGCAAGACAGGCTTTCTACACCAATGAAGTGTTCACCTCGAAAGCTCACAGGGACAGTTCTGCTCTGTCCTCCAGGGTCGCTGAGAGTCAGAATTGACTTGATGGTAGTGTTAACTGGTCGTTATGGGTCGCTGGGAGTTGGAAGCAATAAGGATGGCAGTGGATTTGATTTTAACTAGTGGGGTCCAGCCTCAGACCTCACCAAAAACGTGACCAGGTGGACATGGAAGAGTTTGGGGGATCTTAATTATCGGTTTAGTTCTCCTGTAACCCCCTCTCCACCTCCCAGGTCTGCCAGTGAGGATCAGATCGTGTCCCAGAATGGGCCCAGGGAGCAACCCTCGCACACAGTCTCCTTGCAGGTCCAGGACCCACCTACCCAGGCCTGGAGAGTAGGTGGGGGCATGTTCAACGCCAGGTTCATTCGAAACTTGCAGGAAGGTCGCAGCACCAGGCCCTGGTGAGCCTCAGCTACCTCACGGTGCCAAAGATCGTGTATCTTCCCTATTAGGGGACACAGACAATGCCTGATGCATTCATTCATTCAACAGGCTTCAAAGAGGGTTTTTAAAAATAAAGCAGTGTAATAAAAAAATATTCGTATCACGAACTATTCTAAAGCTTTTAATTCTTTCAGCCCCACCCAGCTCCCCGCGCCGGCCGGCCGGCCGGACTCGGTCATCCTGCCGCATCTCCCGCTCAGATTCCAGCGCAACCTCCCAAGCCGGTGGGTGGACCGTTCTCCGCGCCGCTTATTGGTCGCGCAGGCGCACTCAGGCAGCCTCCGCGGCGGCCGGCGCAGGCGCATGCGCACTCAGGCAGCCTCCGCGGCAGCTGGCGCAGGCGCAGGCGCACTCAGGCAGCCTCCGCGGCGGCCGGCGCAGGCGCAGGCGCGCTGGCTGCCAACGGAGCGCGGCAGCGTCCTCTGGAGCACACAGTGCGCAAGCGCGGAGCATCCCGTTCGCTCCCTCGGCCCCATCTCCCCCCACCCCCTCCCTCTCCCCTTCACTAAGCCGGCTCTGGGGCCGCTCGCCGCGGGCCGGGGCCGGGGGCCGGACTCGGGAGGCGCGCTCTCCGTTCCCGGAAGACCATGTACCAGCGCTGCCGGAGGGCGGCCCGCCGTCTCGGCCCCAGCCTCCGCGCCTACCAAGCACGACCCCAGGTGAGAGCGGCGGGGGCGAGGGGCCGGGAAGAGACCCTCCTCCGGCCCGGCGCGGGGGGCAGAGTACGCCCCGCCTCCGCGCAGGCGCACCAGCCGCGCCCCGCCACTTGCCACCTGGGCCCTGCGAGGGGCGCGGGGGGCGCGGCGGGGGGCGCGGGGGGCGCGGGGGTCGAGCGCGCCCAGGATGTCGTCGCTCGCCGCTCCGGGAGCCGGCCGGCGCGGTGGAGGCAGAGGCATCGCGGGGCGCGTCCTTAACGCCGGGTCTGCGGTTACCTGGGGCTGGAGGTGACTTGAAGGGCAGACGGGACAGGAGGTTGGCCGCCTGGCTCTCGCGGCGCCCCGCAGCCCCGTTGGGCGCCACCCGCCCTGCGGACGCAGCCTGTGCACCGCCACCTGCATAGTAGTCGTGACAGCCAAGCTGGCCCTGGGGACCCTCTCGGGCCCCGCCCCCGGCCGGGGACACCTGCACCTGCCCGCCTGCCGGGATGGATTGCAAGCCCGGGGACCCTGGGGATGGCGGGCGCGGGCCAGGCGTAATTTGGGGTGACAGTTTGAGTGCCCAGAACCAGAGGGGAGAGTGAAGGCCAGGCCTCGGGGTCTCCCGCGGTGGTGTGTGCCCTTCAGAGGGGCTGGCACTGGGAGGAGCGGTGCCACGCTTTATTTGCGGTCATTATCAGATATACTCCCTGTAGCAATCCGGCGGCGCTTTTAGCTCCCTGGTTTATAGGAGGACGTTTATAGGAAGAGGCGTGGGAATGAGTGTCTAGGGCAGGGCTGCACAGTGGAACTGGAGGGCAAAGACAGTTGCCCTTGGCCTCACTTGGGTGTTTTCCTGGTACAACGTTTGCCTAACGCTTCATTGTAGAGGTCCTGTGGGCCACGTAATTCCATCCACAGGACAGTAAAGGCCTGCTGACTCGTTGGCCCACTCACTCATCAAACGTTCTTTTTGAAATCTTATTTTATTGGGGGCCTCTTACAGCTCTTACCACAATCCATGCATATGGGGGGGAGCGGGGAAAATGAGCAGATGCCAGGAGCTTAAATGGAGAGCAAATGTTTTTTGAGAATGAGGGCAATGAATGTACAAACGTGCTTTTCACAATTGATGTATGTATGGATTGTGATGAGAGTTGTATGAGCCCCTAATAAAGTGATTTAAAAAAAGAAAAACAATCCATGCATATATCCATTTTTTTTAAATATTAGATCAATTTTGGTGGCTTTATTGCATATATCCATTTTGTCAAACACATCTTTACATATATTGTCATCATCTTTTCCAAAACATTTTCTTTCTACTTGAGCCCCTAGCAAACATGTATTTTTTTTAATTTTTAATCATTTTATTAGGGGCTCATACAACTCCTATCACAATCCATACATGTACATACATCAGTTGTATAAAGCACATCTGTACATTCTTTGCCCTCATCATTTTCAAAGCATTTGCTCTCCACTTAAGCCCTTTGCATCAAGTTCCCTTTTTTTCCTCGCCCTCCCCGCACCTCCCTCAAACCTGTATTCTTATATTAAAAAGCAAAACAAAAAACCCTGCACCCTAGACAGTGCTGAAATCTTAAATGTAAAGGGGTTTGGTTAATGGTTGGGGAAGGTTCTCTCAAAGGGAGGTGAAGCTGAGCCCGTCCCTTCCCCTCTACTACCTCCTTCCATCCCTCCTCTTCAGAGAAGCCAGTGGAAGCAAGAAACAGTGAATGGACAGGATTTGGATGAAGAGGCATCAGGAAACCAACCTCTTCATTTTTCTGTTTATTTTCCCTCCTTAGGACCAGCTTTCTCCACGGGCGCTACCATTCCCACCACTTTGGCCCCACTCCACGACAGCTGCTCCCCGGCCTTCCCTGCTCTGGTTCCCCCCACCCTCATGCCCTTCTCCTCGACGACTTCCCCAGCCTGCGTGGCTACCTCTCCCTCAGGTCCAGGCTCTCAATTCACCGTGGATAGTTCTCCCTCCAGGAAATGCAGAGGAGGGACCAGGGCCTGAGTTGCACAGGGGATGCCTGGATGGGCTTAGAAGTCTCTTTGAAGGACCTCCCTGCCCCTACCCAGGGGCTTTAATATCCTTCCAAGCCCCTGGAACTGCCCACCCCGCCCCTGGCAAGCCATCAGGGGACGGCAGTATGGAGGAACACCTGGCTGTCATGTATGAGAGACTGAGACAAGAGGTAAGTTATGTTGAAAGTGGTCTTTGTCTACCGTGGGGGGTTATGGGTCATAATGGAAATAGGTTAGTTCCTGGATTTGTTCATGGAACCATTTGGCGGGGATAGAGCTAATTGTAAACATTCTCTTGAAAAAGTTGCTCCTCACTCGGAGTTGACCCATTGCCACTGAGTGACCCTACAGTACCAGGGCTGAGTGGAATGGCCCTTTGGGATTTCCAAAGTTGGAAATTTGTATTAAATACGTTTACTGGGGGCTCTTACATCTCTCATCTCAATCCATACATTCATCCGTGTCAAGGACATTTGCACATATGCTGCCGCCATCATTTTCAAAGCGTTCTTCCACGTGAGCCCGATATCAGTTCCCCGTTTCTCCTGCCCGCCCTCCCTCACGAACCCTTGATAAGCTATAGATTATTTTCATATCTGACATTGTCCCCTGTTGCTCCTTACTCGCTTTTCTATTGCTCATCCTCCTGAGGGGATCCTAGGTTGATCTTTGTGATTGACAAAGTTGTAAATCATATTGGAAGCTGTCATGTCCCCCCCCCCCCCGGGTTTGAAACGAGGACCTTTCCCTCAGCAGCAAATTAATCTTTCGACTTCCCCACTTTCTCCTAGCTTCCCAACCTCTTCCTGCACTCCCACGACTTCACGCTCTACTCCCCCGACGTGGAATTCATCAATGAGATCCTGAACATGCGCACCAGGGGCCGCGCGTGGTACATCATGGCACTGACGCTCTGCCGTTTTCTGGCCTGGAATTACTTCGCGCAGCTTCGGTTGGAGGTTCTGCAGCTGACCCGCCACCCTGAGAACTGGACCCTGCAAGCCCGCTGGCGGCTTGTGGGTCTACCCATCCACACGCTGTTTCTGCGTTTCTACAAGCGGGACAAAGAGGAGCTGTACCGGTGAGAGAGAATGAGAAGGGACCCAAACCATACTCCATTTGTAGTCTCCCTTCTATAATCACCATCTCGTCTCCCAGACAGCCTGCTCCACCCCGACTTGACTGTGAGCTGCTTCTGTCTGGTGTAAGGAGCAGAGCGAAGGCTTTGAGTATGTTAGGAAACTTCTGAGCGGCACCTTTCGGGTGAACACGCGACAGTACCTTTGTTCAAGAGCTAAGCCTCACAGCAAGCTTCTGGCCCAGCAGAATCCTCCACACTGGCTCAGTCTATAACACCGTGTGCTTATGTCAGTGGTTTTTCAATTCCCTGGCACAGGGCAGTCACCTAGGAATCTTTTAAAATACTGGTCTAGACATTTGCAACCTGGGTATTAGGATTTTTTTGAAAACCCCCAAGATGCAGGCATCTAAAGATTACGAGGGGACGTCCAAGTTTGTGGGAGATTGAAGCAAAAAGGGAGTCGCGAAGTTTTCCATCTTGTTTTTGAAGCCTCTTCCCGGCAGAGGTGAAAACCATTAGTTTCAACAAATGCTTGAATTACACCTTGGGAGGGCCAGTTGCCTTCTCCCTCACAAAGCCTCCCCCTCCCCCCCTTTCCCTCCCCTCCCCAGGGCCTACGATGCCTATTCTACCTTCTACCTGAATTCCAGTGGCCTCATTTGTCGGCATCGCCTGGATAAAGTGAGTCCTAGAATGGGGAGGGGTTGGGGGGAGGGAGAAGAGGGAGACACCCTCTGTGAACTGCCCTCCCTTGGCATTAACCTTCCATCTTGCTCCCTGCAGCTGATGCCTTCACACTCACCGCCGACACCTGTGAAGAAACTGCTCGTGGGGGCCCTGGTAGCCCTGGGACTGTCGGAACCAGAACCCCACGTACACCTGTGCCCCAAGGCTTGATGGGGAGCCAGGGTGGAGGTGGTGGCACTGATGACCCAACGCACAAGAGGGTGGGGACAGCCAAGCAGGCCCGATTCTTCCCCAATTCTGTCCGCCATGTCTGTCCATCTCATCCTGTGTAAAGCTGCTGTGTAATTTAATTTGTAAATAATAAAGCTAAAGTGATAACATTAATCTGATAGAGTGGCCATGTGTCGCGATCGAGCTTTGAATTCCAGAAGCTCCTGCAAGCTTTACTCCAAAAATAGTTTTATTGACTTGAAATTTTAAATAACGTACAGCAAGAGCAGCAGCTGGGCTCGGTCAACTTCCGTTCTCGTCCTTGTTACCCTAGCTCTTCCCGAGTCTTGCCTATCTTCTTGGGCATTTTCTTAGCATGGGGATCTTCTAGCTCTTTGGCTTTATAGTAGTGGGGTGCCACCTCCAGAAGCCAGCTGCTCTCAATTTCCAATACCTGGGGGAGGGGCGGGGGGGTGGGGAGAGATGAGTAACGTCGCCTTCTTTGCCACCTAGACTCGGGTGTGCGTACAGGCGAGAGCTCGCGTGTGACTGCAGAGCTAGGAGGAAAGGCACACGCTCTTGAACCGCATCCCAAGGGCAAAGACACCTCTGCCGTCATGACAAGTAAATAGCCCCAGCAAGCCTGGGGCCTAAGACCTGGCAGGTGTGCCCTGTGAAGGCAGAAGGCACTGCGTTCCCCACCAGTTCTGACTCCCAACAGCGAACTACAGAACCAATCTATGTAGCTCTTGTCAGATCTTAGAAGACGCTGGGACGAGTATTAGAAAAAGGACCTGCCTGTGACTA
Source organism: Tenrec ecaudatus (assembly GCF_050624435.1). Taxonomy (NCBI): domain Eukaryota; kingdom Metazoa; phylum Chordata; class Mammalia; order Afrosoricida; family Tenrecidae; genus Tenrec; species Tenrec ecaudatus. Next base: position 159,526,481 of record NC_134536.1, read on the forward strand.
TTTACCCCCCTGTGCATTTCCCCGATTCTCTGCCAACCCCGGCAACTGGAAACAGGGCTCTTAGCTTGTCCCCACAGCCTCCTCTGCCTGGCTGGGGTGCCTCACCTGTCTCATGAACTCCTTGGTGGTCAGGACCAGTTCGTGGTAGAGCAGCCAGCGGGGCTGCTGCTCGAAGAGGGACGAGTTGGGATGGATAAACACCGTCTGCTGCTGCTTGACCGTGCGGTACCCGCTCCGAGTCAGGCGCGCTGTGTGGTAGAAGTAACCGGCAGTGATGGCCTAAGGAGCCAAGGGGGGCGGGGGAGTCGGTCGGGAGCCAGACGTCAATCAGAAGCCTCAGCCACTCACGCCTTACTGGCTCAGGCTTCCAATCCAGGCAGCCTGAAGAACTACCTGGGGCCCACCCTCAGTGGTCCGCCCCTGGGGACCAGTCTGGGAGGACACAGTCCACTGGGGGGGGGGGGAATCCAGCTTTAGCTGGAGGGGCAGCTGTGTGCTCTGCTCCCCCCCCCCCACCCCACCCACAGCAGCCTGCTCTGGAGGCTCTAGGGTGGAGACCCGTAGCCGGGAGCACGGCTGACCTTTCGGACTCGGACATAATCCCCCTGGCAGGAACTGAGGCCAACTTCCACCCGCTCCAGGAGCCCCTCCAGCTGTTCGCGCACGTCCCGGGCTCGGCGCATCGACCGGAACTGTATGAAGTTCTCGTAGCACCACTGGGAGGAGTAGGCGCTCTCGGCCCACTGTGAAGAGGAGGGGCGGATCAGGGCGAGTACAACACAGCAGGGCGAGCGCTCGGGGGGCGGGGGGGGGGGGGGGGGGGTGCCTCCACTCCCACTCACCTGAGTGTAAACGTTGAGCAGCGCCAGGTGGTCCCCACCGGGGAGGGAGAAGTTGACTCGGGCATTGTCCGCGTGGACGACCTTGTCTTTGGGCCGATAGAAGATGGAGTTGTTGACCGACAGCATGGCAGCCACCGTCAGGATCTCCTCCGAGCAGCTGTACCTGCAGCAGGGAGGGCACAGCACACCCACTTCAGGAAAGATGCCCAGGGTCACGGGGGAGGAAGAAACCAGCAGCGCATGATGGATATGTGCCTCAGATGGGCCTTGGCTACAAGTCTGGTGACCAGAACTGTCGACCCCACGGTGACACACAAGTGATAGCCAGAGGGTGAGGGCATGACAGGAGTATTGGGGGCTTCTGAGAGTTTGGGCAGTTGAAAGGTATACGAGTGGGGTACCGGGCAAAAAAAAACAACCTGAAACTGCACTGGTGGAGCGGACCTTTTCCAGTAGGCATTTTACCCGCTAGGCGAGCATCAAGCAACTCACTCGAGTACGGGCACCCAGTGGCATCGCCTGGGAAGGTTCGCTCTGGTCACAATGAATTTTTTCGTGAAAGCAGTTTTGCTCAAGCCTCATTTTTTGCGATGGTCCGCTGAAGAGAAGAGTATGCGGCTGTGGAATTTTGTTTCCTGCTCGGGAAAATGCTGCTGAAATTATTGTGGTGTTGGACGCAGCTTACCAGGCCAGCACTACGGGAAAATCTCAAGTGTACGAGTGGTTTTCTTGTTTCAAAAAAGGTGACTGTCCATTGATGGCAAACCTCATTCTTGAGGGCCGGTAACTTCCTGAATAATCACAACGTCTCCTCGCTGCGGTGCACTTGAGTACCAGCCGACCCGAATGTCAGCCGAGACACCCAATTCCACCACAAACACTGCACAAAAATGTGCTGGGAAGCTCGGCTTGTACTCGGATATAGGCAGTCATCAGGCTTTCTATTTAGAGGCTCTGAAAGGATTGTGTAACAGTGGTCGACAAAATAGGCCTGATTTGTGGCAGGCAGGCGGGCGGGTTTTGCTACCGTGACAGTGCACCTGCTCACGCAGCCATCTCAGAGCGCCGCGCACAAGGGCTCAAGTGGAAAGAAAATGTTTAGAAAATGATGGCAACATATGTACAAACGTGTTTGATACAACTGATGTATGGATTGTTGTAAGAGCTGCAAGAGCTCCCCATAAAATGATCTTTTAATAAAATAAGAAAAAAATGTTCCCAAGAATGGAATCGCAGATTTGCAAAGTGCAATGGATAGTACTTTGAAGGTGATAATGTTGTTTTGTAAAAAAAAATTTAAATACATAGTTTTGGGGGGAAAGAAATCTGGGTGTTTTGGGGGGAACCTCCTCGTTTGCTAGGTGCCCTGAAGAATGTTCCCAAACCAGCTATCACTCAGAGTCCCTCTCAAACAGATAATCTTCCACTGTCTTTTCTGCACCTGAAGTTTCTGTCCATCCCCATTTGCTATCATGGCGGCGGAGAAAGCAGCTCTGAAAGACCTTATGGGCGTCAGAGGGGCAGTGACGGCTTGCTCACAAGTCGTCCCTAGAGACAAACAGGGCCACAGGAAGCTGGTGAGCTAAGGGGCAGGCGGGGCGGGAAGCTTACTTTTCAGAGGCCAGAATCATCTTGGACAGCATGGGGTCCACCGGCAGCTCCGCCATCTTCCGACCAGACTAAGAGGAGGAAGGAGACGGCTGCGGCCAGTCCTTCCTCGGCTTTGCCGCCACCGCTCCAGGAGTCGCCAGAACTAGCCCACCTCTTCCCCTGGCGCCCGCCCTCCCATCTCACCGTGGTGAGCTCCCCGAGGTGGTTGAGGGCTCCCAGGGCATACAGCTGCTCCAAAGCCAGCAGCAGGGTCTCATATGGTGGCGGGTCCAGGAAATCAAAGTGCATCAGGTCGTGGATCCCTAAGAGAAGATGCGGCGGGGTCAGACGGTCCCTCCACAAGGACTCAGGGGATCTCGGCCCCATCTCCCTCCTCCCTCTCGGATGGCACCGCAACCACCTAAGCTCTTGAGCAGCAGCACCACATTGCCCAGGCTGGTCCTCTGGATCTCGGGCACCGTTGTCTCCTCGAGCTCATGCTGATAGGCCCAGGCGGTATACAGGCGGAAGCACTTCCCTGCAGCCACGCGGCCTGCCCGGCCAGCTCGCTGATTGGCTGAGGCCTGCACAGAAGGGAGAGACAGGCCGGCTAACCATGAGATAGGGGAAAAGAGGGGGAAGGACTCATGGACAAAATCTGGGTGGATCCGGCCGGTGGGGGAGTCCTCCTCCTCCAGGAACCCCCTTCTGAATGGCACCTTCTCCATACGGAGATTTGGCCTTAACCTTCCCAGAAAGACCCAAGCTGACCTTGCTGCAGGGGGTGACCGTGAGTGACTCCATGCCGGTGCGGGGGTTGTAGCTCTTCTGCTTGCAGAAGCCGGGGTCCAGCACGTAAATGATGCCCTCGATGGTGAGCGACGTCTCAGCAATGTTGGTCGCCACGACCACCTGGGGGCAAAGACCATGCCCTCCAAGCACCTAGCAAAAGCCATCCTGGAAAGCTAGGTGTCGAAGGGCAGGGGCAGAGGAGCAGTCCAGGCAGCGCGGGAGAGCATCCCACATCAAGGGAGGAGGTCCAGGCCAAAAGGCCGACAGCAAGGGCAGCAGGGCACAGGGTGGGCAGGAAGGAAGTGAAACCGAGGACAGGGTTTGTCTCAGGGATGAGAGATGGTTCCTGGCCCAGCTCCACATCCTACTTTCAGGTCACTCCTCACACCTCACGTCCTGCACAGGCCCCTGAACACACTCCCCGCTTCTACCCCCAGGGCCTCTAGCCCAGGGGGCAGCAAACCTGTGAGATGGAAGAGCCGATCCTGTCCCACACAACAATGTACAAACTGACAGTCACAAGTAGACGTGTACAAATAAAGAGAACCAGTAAGTGCTGAGAGAGCTGCACATGGCTCACGGGCCGCAGGCTGCCGACTACTGTTCTAGCTCAGCTTTGCTCGGCTTCAGGACGACCCCTCGGAGACAGAAACGTGCACCTACCACCATCACTGCCCATGCTCCAATGGCGTCCCATCCTTCTGTAGAATTGAATCCAGACTCCCCCTGGTGCCCTGGCTGCCTTGTGACTTCATCTCCAAGAGCTCTCCCGACTTCCCTCCAGCCCTGCGTGCCGACTGCTCCCTGGCTGCTCCCTCTGCTGGGGACATATTTCTCCTGGACAGGCAGTCCCTCCCTCACCTGATGCAGTCTGAGCCATAATGTCACCTTCCGAGAGAGGCCGCCCCTGCACCCCACGGAGACACTCTCGCTGAGTTGCTCTGAGTCTCTGAGCGGCCCCTCGGAGTCAGCACTCCCTGATGGCAGGGAGGGTGTGGCGCCCGGGATGATGCATGTCTATGGCAATTGTCCTTTCCTGCTGGATTACTTTCTGAGAGGCCAGGAACTTTGCTCTGTTCACACAGCAGCCTTCCCAAGGTGTCCTAGTGGCACTCTGGGCTAAGTACCGGACTGCCGATTGAAGGGTCAGTGGCTTACAGCCCCCACATGAGGTAGTTTACTTCCGGAAAGATTTACACCCTTGGACATCCCAGGGAGCAGTTCGACTCTGTCCTGCAAACCAAACACCAAATCCCCTGCCATCGAGTGGGTGCCGCCTCCTGGCAACCCTACGGGCCAGGGTAGAACTGCCCCGAATGGAACGCTTCACGAGGGTAGAGAGCCCCTTTCTCCCAGGGAGCCTCTGACGGGTTACACCCACCCGCTGACCCAGCAGTTAGCAGCCCGGCGTGTACCACTGCGTCCCAGGACGGCTCACTCTGTGCTACGGGTCAGTCCATCTCTCAAGTTCACCCCCTTCCGCTTGCTGTCCGAGGCCCTCCCTAACTGCAGTCCAAAGCTTTATGGGCTTATCACTCACTCCCTCACCACGGGGTCAAGCCCGCTGACCTCACATGCACCTTGGCCCTTCCCGTCTTTCTCCTGTCATTTTTCTTAAAGGTCCAGACCGAATCCCGCCTTCCTGAAGACCTGGTCTCTCCTCTAAGTCTCCCCCATGCTCTCCACGGCTCAGGCACTGGCAGGACCACAGGGCTGGCTCGACTCACCCTCTCTCCCCAGCCCTGAGCGCCCTGCTCCTGTAGCTGCACAGGGCACAGCTTGCAGGGAGCAGACGCCCACCACGTTTGTTCCATTGGTTGGTTTTGCTACCAGCTGCAAGAATTAGAGGGCTGTAAAAAGGAGGCCCCTCCGACCAACCTTCCTCGCCCCAGGGGGTGTGGGCTGGAAGATCCGAGCCTGCATGTCGGAAGGCAGGTTGGCGTAGATGGGCAGCACCAGCAGCTCCCGGATTTTGGAGCCCAGGCGGCGGCAGCGGTCCTGGAGCATCTCACAGGCAGCTTCAATTTCCTCCTGAGGTAGGGGGCGACACAGGGCCCTGTCACAGGGGGTTAAACATCTGCCTTGTGTGTCCCCCCCCCCGGGCCCTCCCCCTTACGTACCTGTCCTGTCAGGAACACCAGGATGTCCCCCGGCGGCTGGGTCACGTGGATCTGCAGGACTGACACCACACAGGCTTCCAGGTAGTCAGCCTCTGGGGCCTGGCCAGAGGGTGAGATGGGGTCACGGGGAGGCTCCTTCCCAGCCAAGTCTTCCCTTTTCCTCCCTGCCTCACTGGGACAACTCCCTCTGGAGGCCCAGCTTCCGGCCTCAGGCTGAGCCCAAGGGCGCACCTTGGTGTAGAAGATGTCAACCGGAAACCGGCGTCCGGGGATCCGGAAGACGGGAGCATCGTCAAAGAAGGTGGAAAAGCGGGCAGTGTCCAGCGTGGCGGAGGCCACCAGGACCTTGAGCTCGGGCCGGAAGCGAGCTACATCCTTGATCAATCCAAAGAGAATGTCCGTGTGCAGCGTCCGCTCGTGGGCCTCATCCACCATGACCACGCTGGGGAAGGCACGAGGCCGAGAGGGAACTGTGGGCGCACCTCAGGCCTGGAGACAAGACTGAGGTGCCCCGGGGGAGAGGGGAGCTCGCCACTCCCATCCCTCGTCCCCAGCAGTGAATGTGGGGCTCCAAGTTGAAGCCGGTCCTCCAGGTACACAGGCCTAGCACCCGGAGAATTCCGGGGCCTGTGCTCACCTGCAGCCTCGGCCGACAGAAACAGGTCAGCTCTGAAGGCTGACACCCTTGAGGATCTGTCTGCTCAGGGCCAGCAGCTGCTCTTGCCAGAGAGAGCAGACGATGGGAGAGGCGCTCTGCAGTCTCGGCTCCCCTCCCGCCCCAACTCCTGATAACCTGAGCTGCTGCCATGGCACTGACTTGCCCCACAGCCGCCCCATCAGGGCTTCTGAGGCTGTACTTCTGGACGGGAGCAGACAGCCTCACCTTTCTCCTGCCCACCTGAAGACTCGAGAACTGGGGGCCTACTCAGGGGAGACCCGGCAAGGCCCTGGGCGGGGCGGCGTTGGTAAACAGGGAGGGGTGGGCGGGATCCTGGGCGTACCTGTAGCTGGCGAGATCAGGCTCAGAGAGGAATTCCCGAAGCAGCATCCCGTCAGTCATGTAGCGGAGAACGGTGCGCTCAGACGTGCAGTCCTCAAAGCGGATGCTGTAGCCAACCTGGTCAGGAGACCGAGAATGGGCTGGGGGTGCCAGCAGGGAACTTGGGGCGAGGAGATGAGGAGCCCTGAGGGCGACGTGGGCAGCATCCCGGGCACCACGGCCCTGCCTCCCTCCGGCCCGCTGCTGGCCTCACCTCGTTGCCGAGCTTCACGCCCATCTCCCGGGCCACGCGGGCTGCCACGCTCATGGCCGCCACTCTCCGGGGCTGGGTGCAGGCGATCTTCATGCCCTTCTCCGTGTAACCCTGAACGAGTGGCGGGGAGGAAGCAGAGGCTGATCCCTGGGCCCCTGGCGCCATTCAGAGAAAGCAGCAGGGAAAGCAGGGCGGGGCTGGAGGAGAGGCGAGGACCGGGCAAGAAGACTGGCACCCCAGGACCCGCACTGGGCTCCTTTCGGCCGCAAAGACCCAGCTCTCTGGGTGCTCAGCTGCAGGTTGCACCAAGAGCCGAGCAGGGAGAGGACAAATCACGTGGTGGCATCCAGAAGGGACGGGAGCCAGAGGGATGAGGACAGGAAAGCGAGTCCTTTCACTGGGCATCGTGTGGCTCCTGCAGGTCTGCAGTGCTAGGGTGGAGACCCTCACGCTCTCTGTTTGTTCCCTCCCCCCACCCCCCAGCCCGTCTCGGTCTCTCTCTTTGTTCCTTTCAGCTAACATGCCGACCGGGCTCAGACACTGGTAAGATTTAAGATGAAGTACTTGAAGGGGGGACGGCCCCTCCTCATTCTCCACCGAGGGAAGCCATTACTGCACAGGCCCAGCGGGGGGGAGGGGGGAGGAAGGCGCCATACCTCCTCAAAGAGATACTGGGGTATCTGGGTGGTCTTCCCGGAGCCCGTCTCGCCTTCGATGATCAGGACCTGGTGACTGGCAATGGCCGCCAGGAGCTCCTCTCGGAATGGAAACACCGGGAGGCTCTGGCGGACGGCCTGGATGGACTCCTTCTGCTGGGCCTGGGTCTGCGGGGGCGGCGCCAAGGGCTCCTGAGGAAGGGGGACAGAGGTGAGTGCTCCAGGGCCCACCTCGGACCCTCCTCAGACCCAGCCCCCTGGCCTCACCTCATCGCCCTGCAGCTGGGTGGCCCGGACAAACTCAATGGTCTCCTCTTCCTCCAGCACCAGCTGGTACTTCGGCTCCTGGGAGGCAGCGTCTCGGGCCCCAACCTTCAGGGACGCCGCTCCCAGCCGGGCCTCCTCCCAACGCCGCTGCTCCTCCCCAGGCGCGACCGACTCCTCCTCCACCAGACTCTCAGCTCGCGCCGGCTGTGGAGGGGTGGAGAGTGAGGCCCCCAGGCTGCCTCTCCAGCCTTCCTGCCCAGGCCCGGCTGGCTCGCGCCGGGGTGGGGCTCCTCCGCCTCACCTGGCCTCGGCTCTCCTTGGGCATGTGGTAGCGGGTGGTGGCCTCCAGCTTCTCCTGCTCCCCAGCCGCCCGGTACTCGCGGGCCAGGTCCCGCACCCGGCGCTTGTACTTGAGCTCCCGCCGCTCGTGCCTGCTCAGCTCCACGTCCCCAAAGAGGTACTCCTCATCAGCCAGCTCGGCCTCCAGGTCCTCGAGCTTCTCCCGCTCCCGCTTGGCCAGGTACTCCCGGCGAGATTTCTTCCGCAGCTCGGGCACCTGGGTCACAAGCGGGCAGTCAAGGCCTCTGGGCATGCCACAGGCTGGGTTATGTACTGTGTCCCCTCAAAATACTTACGAGCGAGCCCCCCACCCCAGTGCCTGTGCACACAATCCCGCTTGGAACTAGGGTGTTCTCTGCTACGGCAATGCAACTGCAGCAGCAGACACAGAGGGAAGCAAACACCAATGGAGGAAAGACAGATGCCCGGGGAGACGTCGAAAGACAGAGACAGGCTTTCCCTAGAGCTGGGGCCTGGGTTCCCCCTTCTACCCAAGACATGCTGGCAGCCCACACTGCCCTGCAGCAGCAGCACCCAGCAGCTGCGCAAGCCCCTCTGTCAGTCAGCATCACCACTTCACCTGCTCGGTCAGGAAGGCAGTTGTGAGATTAGGTCAGACCTCACCTTCAGCATGTGACTGAGGTCAGTGGAAAGGTGAAGACCAAAGGACTGACACCCATATTTAAGAAGAACAGGCCTCAAAGGGAAAAGACAGAAAGAGGGAATCCATGGGGGTGGGGTGGGGTGGAGTGTACATCACAGGCAATCGCTGCCCCTGTGAGATGTTACCTGGTCTTAAAACCAATGCTCGCCATTTGAGAAGGGAGGAATATCAATTAGATACAGAAAGCTGGAATTAGAAGATCAGAGCGCAATTCTATGAGGCATATTATAATCAGCGCACCTAGCTCTCTGGGACTAACCCTCTCCTACACATGTTGTCACTTGGCTTCCACACTTTTACCCTTTTTAAAAAAATTTTGATATTCACTTTATTGTAGTGGCTAGAATCAAACCTACAATAACTCTCGGGCATGCCTTTGTGCCAATTAATTGACTGTCTTTAAATATGAGAAATAAAGCGAAGATTCCAAAATATTTCAGAAAGAAAAATGGGTAAAAGGCAGAGGACAATGGGTGAGGTCTTCAGAATGGCGTGGGCAATATATTTCATTTTTACTTCCAAATGAGATAAAATTATCAGGGAGACCTAAGTTCACATGAAAGATTTTTTAAAGGTAAAGACTCTAAAGACGTATCTCTCTTGTAATTTTCTGGAAAAGCTTTCCAAACAACAGCACACACCATGCTGTTAGATCGGAATCGGCAGAGTGCAGCGAAGTAGCCTCCAGGCGGGGGCACCAGAGTCAGACAGGGGAGCTGCAGGGCAGGGCTCTGGAGAAGGTAGGACACTCCACAGGGGCTCCGGCCCCAGGCTCAGGCTCAGAGACAGCAGAGGGCCACTGTGGTCCAAACCCGAGGTCCGAGGTTCAAGCCAGCAAAAGTGGCGCAGGGAGGAGGGAAAGGTGGAGCAGCCGGCTGACCAGGGCTGGGCAGCGGGCTCGGGGTTGCCATGTCTGGTGCAGACTCACATTGACCTTTGTCTCAGGACACATGACGTAGGCAGGGGCTGGGTAGCTATCTCCTCAAGGCCCTTCCTGCTCCCACAGCAATCTCTCCACAGTGGCAACAAGGTCTTGCAGTGGCAAACCCCCACCAGTACCCTACCACTCTCAGACTCCGCTTCATTGTGTGGCTTGTCTTAAAGCCTTGAAGCGGAAGTTTACGACTGTGACCTGACCTGGGTACCACCATCAAAACAACCTTTCAGGCTGAGGGCGGAGGCAGGTGGACTGTTGGAAAAACGTGTGCGCACGCGTGCATACACGCGCACACACAATCAGAGCAATCTGCCTATCGAAAAGAATGACCCAAGAGACTGTAAAATAGCAAAAATATAACCCACAAGTCCAATGGGGCCAAACACACACTCACAGAGAATGGCGGGAAACGCTCATGTATCATCAATGACGTTAACTCTTTCATCAAACTCCCTGTCCTGAAAACTGGTCATTAATGGGAAATAAGCATGTCCCCCCCTTCCTTTTCTGAAGGGTATGAGAGAGCCGAGGCTGGGTGCTCCTGCAGAGACTGAAGGTCTTGGAAACCCACAGGGGCAGTTCTCCTGTCTTACGGGGTGGCTATGAGTTGGAATGGAATCAACGGCAGTGAGGTTAAGTTTCAGAAGGCATTTAAGCTTTCCCCTACTCATTGAGAAAATGCTCCTCTTCCTATAAAAAATGGCAGCCAAGAGCTTGTGAGCGACCACCTAAGAAATAGCCATAGGGAGCTCTCCTTACCTGGAACAAAAGACAAAGATGGAAACTAGAGAGCTAAGGAAAGTAGTCTGCACTTACACCAGGACCTCCTCTACCCAGAGACCAGGGTCACTAGACGGTGCCCGTTGACTAGCATCAACGACCAGTCAGCGCAGAGCCAAAACAAACAGATGCTGGCAGAACAGGCGGAAAATGTGGCAAAAAGAATTCAAATTCCGGGGGACATATCTGATTGGAGCACACGGGAGCAGATGCAGCGGGAAGAGGAGAGAGTGGAGCACAGCCTGGCCCACCGGGCCTTGAGGACGATGATCCCAATTAGAGCAGCCAGTACACAGAGAGGATCACATGGCCGGCCCCTCTATGAGACATGATGCCCCTCACTGACTCATGGCCCTGCGGGGGACAGCACCGGAGACACAGTGTGGGAATTGCGCCCAACCTGATCCCACCACACCGAGGCAAAGCACTGGGGGAGTGCAGTGGAACAGCAAGGGAACAGAGCGGCAAGGTCCCAGGGAATGCTGAAGGAGGACTTTGGGACCAGGGCGTGGCGCCCCAACAGACTGGACTGGAAAACACTCCTAACGGCCAATAAATGATCCCTGAACTGGAAAAGAATTCAAATTCCTAAAGTCCAAATTTACTGGACTGGATGACTGGAAAACTCCCCAAGACTATTGTCCTGAGGTAGCCTTCAAACCCTGAACTGAAATGATCCCCTGAGGTCACCTTTGGGCTAAATGACAGGTCAAAGATGTCACTTGTGAGTCATGAGCTCCTTTACAAAACCATCTCAAAAACCGAAAGCGAAACTCACACTTGCCGCCCTCGGTAGACGCCGGCTCTAGCAGCAGCCCTACGGGGGAGGGCAGACCTGTCCGCGGGCACTTCCAAGACTGGACTCTAGACGGGAGAGGAGAGCACCGTCTTCCCCTCGGAGTAGCCGGTGGTTTTGAACTGTGGCCTTGCGGTTAGCAGTCCGATACATAAGCACTAGGCCGTTAACTAGGCCAGAATGTACTGTAAAGCGAAGCTGAGTACTGAGGCAGGGCAGCTAGAGGAACAGCAATGGTACAGCCAGACTGGAAAGGATGGCGGATTGTGACAAACGTACCCAGCAACACAGAAACAAGGGTGTGGAGATATTTAAATGGAAATCTAGTTTTCCACGTAAACTTACACTTTAAAGAAAAGAAAGCATTGTTATTATTAATGCCAGGAGGAACGAACTAAAACTTACACCAAACCCATGGCTATCGAGTTGACTCCAACTCCTAACGACCTTCTAGGACGGACAGAACTGCCCTGTGGGCTGCCCAGACTGGAACTTTACACGGAGCAGAAAGCCTCACCATTCTCCCAGAGCGGCTGGTGGCTAGCTTCAACCCGCTGACCTAGCGAGTTTAAAACTGCAGTTAGCAGCCCAATGCCTAAGCACCGTGCTCCCAGGGCTTCTAGGCCCCCAATGACCATTGGTTAATGCCAACGAGATAACCAAGGCCCGGAAGGACCCGCAGTGGCTGCCGGCAACCACGCGATGAGAGGCTGTTGGTGGAAGGGACATCTGTACTCAAGGGCAGGCCAGCAGACAGAATGTGCGGGGTACATTACCACCCAAGGGGAGCTCCGACCACACTGCTTAAATGGAGTCCAGGCACGCTTCGACCAAACGTCCGCTTTGAAAGTCGACGGCAAGCACAGGTGAGGAAGCGCTTGATGCCAGGAGACAGAGATCAGACGATGCAGACGTAGGACGGCGCACGAGACGAGAAAGGAGGAGAAGCAGGAAGAATGCAAACAAGCGGAAGAAGCCCCACAGCCACAGGCAGCTCCTGAGCTTGGGCTGGATTCCGGAATGGAAAACCGTCTGGGGTCCTTCCGGTGGCGGGCTGGTTCTCGGTTGCGCCATGAGGATCACGGCTCTGTCTTCCTGGCGTGAGAGCAGCACCGAGAGCTCGAGCACAATGCCTTCCCTCCTGGGGCTCACCGACCCGCCGTCTCGACAGCAAGTCAGTGGGCACAAAGCAAACGGGCGTTTGAGGAGACGCGGCCAACACGCCCCAGTACACCACCAGCGTGCTCGCTCTACATGCCTTTCAACTTCTCTACTTGTGTGAAACGTTCTTCGCTGAGGAACCATTAGCAAAGTTACAATTCAGGCAGGCGAATGAAACACTATGAGCACCGCAGGGGCACCTCAGACCATGGTCACTCCGTGGGCGGGGACAGGAGGGACCAGAGGGGCGACAAGCCATTCTTCACATTCTCAAAAGAATCCCAGGGCCACCTTACTCGGGAAATCTAGCCAAGACTCACACTGGAGAGTCTGGTTCACGAATTCCGTCACGGTCAAGGAGTTCTGCCCTTGTCCAGTGAGAAGACCACCTCCGGAAGTCACGGGGCGCTCCCACAGCCCCATGGGGATGTCGGGGCTAGGTGGTGGAAAGATTCCCAGAGACGACTTGTCAGCACATCTCTGGGGCGCTCAGACAGCTGCCCTGCCCTTGCCCTCCAGCCACCCGGTGAGACGATGGCGGCTGCCTCGGGCATGTAACCCTGTACGTCCCAGGCACAGAGAAGGCTCCTAGCTGCCTAATACAGTGTGGTCTGATGCTAAAGAAGAGTCAGGGATGGTGTGTGGAGAGCTCCCATGGAGGATTCCTTCCCTCTACAACTTCCATCCGCACAATGGCCTTCTTCAAGCCCCTCCCTGCCAGATGGCTCTTGTCAACTAAACTTCATTCTCTGGAGGCCTGGTCATTCCATGCACAAGCCCAGAGCCCTTCCTCTGTCTCTTCCCTAAACCTCCCCAGCAGAAAACACTGCCCTTTGTCTTCTGCCGTGAGCTCCCTGGGCCCTGGGACTCACCATGGCTTTCCGGTCTTCCTCTGCCATCTTCAGGCGCTTCTGAGCCTCTTCATACGCCTGGAAGATCAAAGCAGAATGAGGGCTGTGAGAGCCAGACCTTCATTCTCCCTCTAGAACCGCAAGGGCACCTTCAGAGACACCCTTGCACAAAGAAACGTCCCAGCTCAATCGGACTCGCCACAGCTGAAGGTACGGCAGCGAGAACCTTCACCAGACAGCCCCTGCTCAGTGACCAGCCCGACCCTCGTGGGGACCGACGGGACATTCTGCCGCCCACACACCTTCTTGTCTGACCGCTCCAGGACATTGCGAGTCCGGTCCTTATCCCGCTGCCGAACTCGCTCCGCAAAGGCATCACGCTCCTCCAGGTCCTGCAGGCGCTCCCGCTCTGTCCGCTCCCACTCATCCTCCGACTCTGGCTTCTCCGTCTGCTGTCTGCTGTCCCTGCAGCCCCAACCAGGCGATCACTAAGGGCACCAGGCAACCCAGTCCCATCACCTGCCTGCCCCATCCCCACCCATCTGGCTTCGAACTTACCCGCTCTTCCTCTTGTCTCTCTCAGAGGCCTCTTCCTCCTCCTCCTCCTCCTCCTGGCATTTCTTCCTCAGGTGTTTCCGCTTCTTACGCTTCTTCTTGAGGCTGCTCCCAGCCCTGGCCACGGTCTCCCCACTGCTCTCCTCGCTGTCCTCCAGCAGCTTATATGACCGGTTCTTCTCCAGCAGGGCCCGGGCCTCTCGCTCAGCTGCGTGAGCTGGCTTTTCCACCGCCGCCTTCCGTGGTACCTGTCAGCAGAGGTGAAGAGAAGGGGTGGGAGGCACGTCTGATCTCTGCCCACCTTCTTAGCCCTCCGCCTAAGTCCGTTTCCCTTTGAGGAATGACTTGACTGTGAGCAACCTTCACCTCTCTCGTTCCCATGGCTTCACACCATGGCCCGAATCCTGACACAAGTCCCTCCTTTAGCTGACACTTATTGAAGTCTGCTCCGTGCCAGGCATCATTCTGGGTCCTGGACAGAGGGCTAGATTGAAAAGGACAAAACCTCTGCCCTTGTGAACCTGATCCTCGCAAGCCCAGTGCGCAGTTCCTGAGCCTCCTTCTCCCGGCTTTGCTTTCCCCACGATTGAGCCGCTCCTACCAAAAGCCTTACCAGCTCCATGGGGTGTTTGGGGGCAGCTTGTCACACGGCCTGCACTGTTGTCAGACTCCAAGGATACACTGGTGAGCGTTCTAACCTCCTCTCTACCCATGCACCATATTCCACAGCCTCATCGGGAGGGCTGCCATCCTCGGCCTGTGCTGGACAATTTCACCCTTGCCCACCACCATCAAGTTGATTCCACCACCCCGTGTCCCTCTATAGCGGCGGTTCTCAGCCCGTGGGTCACAACCCCTTTGGGGGTCGAACGACCCTTTCACAGGGGCCGCCTGCTTCATAACAGTGGCAAAACGACAGCGATGAAGTAGCAATGAAAATAATGTTACGGTCCTCCTTCTCTCCGTTTCTCTGCCACCCCGAGTGCGGTGGTGCTCTGACTTCACCATGTCGTCTCATAAGACTTTCAGGATTAAGAGATTCCTGGCCAAGAAACAGAAGCAGAATCGGCCCATTCCCCAATGGATTCGAATGAAAACCGGTAATAAAATCAGGTACAACTCCAAGAGAAGACATTGGAGAAGAACCAAGCTGGGGCTGTAAGGAGCCCCCTGAAGGGTGGCACGCATGGCTGCATTTTCCCAGGCTCAAATTTTGTCCCCATCTGATGACTTGAACTTCTATTGGCAAATAATCTGGTTTATTCCTTGGTTTTTTGCTTCCTAATCAAGTTTAACAATAAATGATGTAAGGCTGTTGGTGTGAAAAAAAAAAAAGAAAGAAAATAATGTTATGGTGTGGGGGGGTCATCACCACATGAGGATCTGTATTCGAGGGTCGCGGCCTTAGGAAGGTTGGGAACCGCTGCTCTACAGGGTGTCTGAGGCTGCACATCTATCTGTACAGGAGCAGATGGGCCTCAACATTCTCCCGAGGAGCAGCAGGTGAGGCTTAAACTGCTGACCCCCAGGACTCCTTACACAAGCACTTTGGTAGTCAGAACATAGTCATGACATTTCCACGGCCCTGTCCTCTACAATCTCACCATTCCCACCATTACTCCAGCCTCCCTTCTCCACTCTAGTGGATCTCTGGACCTACCTTCCCTGATCACTCGCTACACATCCCTTCTCCTCCCCTAGCACTGCGCGAGCATCGCGTTGATGCCTTCCTCTCAGAAGTGTGGTCACTGGACCAGCAGCATCCCCATCACCTGGAAGCTTGTTCTCACTCCCTGCCACCCAGTCAAGGCTGACTCACAGCCTGATGCCACGGCAAATTCTGAGCGGGGCTGCTAACCACAAGGCGAGCAGTTCAAAACCACCAGCCACCCCAAGGGAGAAAGAGGCAGCTTTCTACTGCCATCAAGATTTGTGTCTCGGACCTGAAATTTGTCCAGGTGCAAGTATTTCTTGCTTCCATAACAAAAATGTATTCCCTGGCTTTTTATATACTGATTAATGGTGGTCTTTTCTTTCTTACTCATTATTTGTACTTTTATACTATTATTATTTCATCCTTACCACTTTATTTTTTATTGTTTCTGTTGAGTTTCCCAGTTTGTGAAACATGGAAGGGGTAGATGTATAGTGATAATAACGAATGTGAGAGTTTATAGGAGATGTAGGGGTAGCAAACAATGTATATGGGAAGGGGGAGGGTGCACTAGAACTGATTGTGATTCTACAACTCATTTGAAAAGCGATTTAATCGTGTTTAAGAGAAAATGTTCTAAAACTGGTTGTGGTAATGACAGTACAATTCTTCTTGAATATGATTGAGCGATGGAATTGTAAGATATATGGATTAGGTGCCAATAAAACTGTGAAGCAAAAAAAAAAGTCTCAGAAATCCACAGGGAGAGAGTTCAACTCCACCCTATTGAGCCACATCAGTCAACATCAGTCAGATGCACCGTTCAACATATCAGAACTCTCACATCGGGGTCATGCCTTGGGCTACTAAGCAAGGTCCGCGGTTCCAAATCTTCCGCCGTTCCGCGAAAGACAGGGCTTTCTACTCCTGTAAAAAGGTAGTCAGAGACTCACAGGGGGCAAGTCTCCCTGCCCTATGGGGTCGCTGTGAGTTGGTATCGGCTTGATGGCAGGGAGTGAGTTCTACGCCTACGGTACGAATTTTCTCCACTAGCACAGCAGCTGGGAGACCACAGACAGAGCAGACAAACTTGTGAACCGAACTTACAGCAGGTGGCACGGGGGCTTATGCACTAGACTGCTAACCCCTTCGCCTCTGAAACTTTAAGGGCAGTTCTCGGAAGGTCCATGTCCGAATCTCCGCCCCGGCCCCACCCCCGTTCCCGCGGCTCCCGCCCCGGGCCCGCCCTCCCGGACACCTTGTTCCACAGTCTCAGGGCGAAGTCCCGGGCGGGCCCGCTGAGGTCCAAGGTGTCGGTGTCTCGCAGGCGCTGCACGAAATCCTCGGCGGAGGCGCAGCGCTGGGCGGTGCCGATGAGGAACTGGGCCACGTGCCGCTCGCTCAGCCCCAGCACCGAGTGCAGCTCGTCCAGCACCCAGCGTTCCAGCCCCGCCGACGTCGCCATGGCGACGCCGGGTCCCTGCTCCGGGGCCTGAAGAGTCCCGAGGAGCCGAGCTGGAGGGCCAGTCCGCGCGGAGGCCTAGACCCCCGGGCTGGAGCCTAAGCTCCGCCAGGGAGCTGGCTCCCTTAAGGCTTTGGGGTTCAGCTTCTAACAGAACCAACGTCTCCTTCCCGGGCCTCAAATACCGGAAGTGGCTCCGCTCGCTTCCGGTCTGCGATCTACGGTGGCCGAGTGAGCTCAAGAATCGAGGAACCTCACTTCCTCTGCCCACTTCCGCCTCCTCCCAAGCTCGCTGTCGCCCCCTGATGGCCAGTTCGTGAGTGCTTGAGTCATTTAACCTCCCTGGCGGTCTAATTATGTCAGTAATTTTGTACCCAAAGCTGTACATTGTTCTGCATAAAGTTTGTTTTATATTGTAGGCCTGTAATTCTTAAGAAATTGCTCATTTTAATCTCTCTAGTCGACCTTCCAGGTATGATATACTTTAATACAGAGTTCTGTGAGTAATTCTAAGTCACTGTCGCTGTCATTTATCTGGTCTAAAACTCCTTTTGTGCTAAAGTGACACTTTTTGGATGCCATGGACAAAAAATGTCCAGGCAAAATTTTTTCCAAATGACAGTAAAAGGGCAGGCAGGCCACTGGAGACGGATCTAGGGACAAATCTGAGGTGATTTGCTTTGATACAATGTAATCTCACAGGTTACACGGTATCACTGTTTGTGTGTGTGTATGTCTCTTTTAGACTTGCAGTTTTGAATTTCCTGCCCAGTTCCGCTGTGGAACGAGGAAGTCAGATTGCTCTGCGATCACAGCGGGAAGCAGATAAGGGACCTATCTGCAATGTAATCCCAAGGGTGACTCGAGGTTACAGCTTCTAACCGTTAACATTTACCCCAAGCCACACCTCGAGGTTAATAAGCTCGGCATGTCAAATCCGCTTGTGGAGCCTTGGTGGTGTAGTGGGTTACACGTTGCCTTGTGAGCCACAAGGTTAGCAGTTCAAGGGCACCAGCAGCTTTCGGTTCATGTAAAGAGCCACGGTTTTGGAAACGCAGAGGCAACCTTTCTCAGTCCTGTAGGGTCGCTAAGCGTCACGATGCACGCGATGGCAGTGAGGTTTGTGTTGTGTTGGGGGTAGTATTTTTGAAGAGGGTGTACAATCGGAAAGAGGCGCAGATGTTTGATAGTTTTACAGATCCCCCGGTAACACCCCAGCAGGGCCAAGAACAGTCGGTGGCGTTGGGCTGTGTGGTGCTTTGACAAATCGTTTAGGACAGACAGAGGGGCCGGAATCATTCAGTCCTGTGACAGGCATGCAAACTGGACAAAACTGGACGATGCTGGGAGGCTGCTCACGAAAGATACGGGTCTGAAGCGTGCCAAAGCCAAAAAGAAAAATCAAATAGTTTGCGCTGCCTTTGTGGTAAAACCTAGTTTGCTTCCTATTGATGCCTGGCTTCCTGAGACTGACTTTCTTCCGTTTGAAGAATGTTCAAAGAAGGACTCTACCTAACACATAGTGCATAACAGGAGTCCAAACTCTCTGCTTCCAAGTGGAAGCATCAAGTTAGCTTTCATTAAATTGTTGGATGTCAGATGCATATTGATGGCTTATGGAAGATGTCCTTGGGTTTTGAGAAGTCACTGATGGAAAAAGAGCTTTGGCCCCCTCTTGGCCCTATCAGTAGAACAAACTTGGGCAGGTTGGGTTATAGAGCAGAGTTCTCTGCTTACGTTTGCAAAAAACAAAACAAAACCATATGCCTTAAAAGTCAAACCTAACCCAACCCATCAAAACCCAAGAAATTGAGCGTCAGGTGTGAATGTGTGATGACGCTATTCAGTAAAACGTCGGCCAACTAAGCACAAAGTAAGTGGTTCAAAGTCGCCAGATGCTCCTCAAGAGAAAGAAGAGGCTTTGCCTGAGAATCCCTATACAGGATCACTGTGAGTTGGGTCAACTCGATGGCAGTGGAGTTGGCAGTGTGTGAGTAGGGATAGACTCTATAGCAACTGGTTTGAATCGGTGAAGGTACAACAGAGAATGAATCAGACAAAAATAGCCCTTCCCCAACTTACATTCAAAAGTGTTGGGGAGAGGGGCAGGGGAGATGGATAATAAGATATCAAGGAAGACTCTCAACAAAGGGGATTGATCAAGTGGCTGCACGAGAGCTGGCGCTTTACAATTGGTAGGCACGAGCATGGCATCATTTCCTCTGTTGCACACAGGGACACCGTGAGTCAGACAGAACCCACCCAACGGCACTTAGCAATAGGGGACCAAAAAGATAGCAAGGAAAGGGGAGAGCTCAAGTTCTAGTCCACATCGGAGACCCAGGTCCATGCTTGGGAAAGACTAGCCCATGATCATTAGGAGTGACGCTTGCTAGGCCTGGTACCTGCAGCAAGGATGAATACAAGGTAGATATTCAGGCAGGGGGCTGGGAATGGGGGAGCGGGGAATTGGGAGGGGTGGGGTGGGGAACAAAGGTGTCTTTTTTCCTTGATGCTCAGAAACTTGTTAGAGGAGGGGAGGGGAGAAAGTTCCCAAATTAAGGAATGGGCAAACAGTTCCGAACTTTTGCTGACAGTTTGAGAAATTCTCTAATGGCTGCTTATTTAAAAGCTAACTTGTTGCCTGAAGCTCGGCTGCCTGACCTCTGCTTGATTCGGCTTCATACCCGCACGGTTAAGTGGATTTCCTGGATACTACTGTTGGGAAACGAAGCATTGCTATTCCGTTAACAGGCTCAGGTGGGTCTATATTATTGACTTCTTGGATGCATTGTTTTCTGTATCTGAGATGGGCTGAGAGCTCCCTGGCATATTAGCTTCTTCCTCTTCTTCTTTTTTTTTTTTTTTTTTTTTGTCACAGCCTGACTGCATCACACCTGATGAAGATCTTGACCGACCGAATTAATTATTGATGTAATAATTATGTTTCCTTCTGTACCCACACCCTCTTGGAACTGGCTCACTCTTTGGACACCTTGGTGGTTACAGATCTTTGGCATGTGCTTAAGATCCATCTGTCTTCCAAGGTCTGGAGGAGAGAGAAAATGTTTTGAAAATGATGATGGCAACATATGCACAAACGTGCTGGACACAATGTGTGTATGTATGGATTGTAACAAGAGCTGTAAGAGCTCCCAATAAAATGATTTTTTAAAGATTTATCTGTCTAGTGCATTCTATTTTTACAAAAAGGGAGTCTGCCCTGGCTAGCCTGGAAGAAGCATCCTATGTATGACTATGACTACTCCATCATGCCTGTACTAGCTTGGAGAGCTAAGGACTAGCTGGATAAGTAAAATGTTTCCTGGCTAGTACACATGGTTAGTTGACTTTACTACAAACGGAAAGGTTGATGGTTCAAGTCCACCCAGAGGCACTTCAGAAGCGGAGGCTGGGCAATCACCGTCCCACTCCTACCAAAACCAAAATATCAGCCATTGAAAACACTTATTGTCTTAGGGGGAGAGAGCTCTATAAGGACTGTGATTATGTATATTTATTTATTTATTATTCATTCATTTATTTATTCAATTATTTCATTTATTTATTATTCGTTTATTTTTTTACCTATTTATTTTTTGCAAAGCATTAAAAAAGTTATTTAACGATAGCATCTGGGGTCTTAAAGGCTTGAAGGTAAACAAGCGGCCATCTAGCTCAGAAGCAACAAAGCCCACATGGAAGAAGTGCACCAGCCTGTGCGATCATGAGGTGTCGAAGGGATCGGGTATAAGGCATCAGAGAACAAAAAATCAAATCATTGTGAATGAGGGGGAGTGCAGATTGAGAACCCAAGACCCATCTGTAGCCAACTGGACATCCCCTTATGGAAGGGTAGCAGAGAGGAGGCCAGCCAGTCAGGGTGCAGTGTAGCAACGATGAAACACACAACTTTCCTCTAGTTCCTAAATGCTCTCCCCTGTCCCCACCCAACTCCACTTTCATAATCCCAATTCTACCTTACAAATCCAGCTAGACCAAGGGATGTACACTGGTACAGATAGGAACTGGAAACACAGGAATCTAGAACAGATGATCCCTTCAGGACCATTGCTGAGAGAAGTGATACCGGGAGGGTGGAGAGAGGGTGGGGTAGAAAGGACTGATTATAAGGATCTACATATAACCTCCTCCCTGGGGAGTGGACAACAGAAAAATGGGTGAAGGGAGTCTGTAAGATATGACAAAATAATAATAATTTATAAATTATCAAGGGGTCATGAGGGAGGGATAGCGGGGAGGAAGGGGGAAAAATGAGGAGCTGATACCAAGGGCTCAAGTAGAAAGCAAATGTTTTGAGAATGATGATGGCAACTAATGTATAAATGTGCTTGACACAATGGATGTATGTATGGATTGGGATGAGAGTTTTAAGAACCCCTAGTAAAATGATTTAAAAAAAAAAGAAAATGATGATGGCAACATATGCACAAATGTGAGTGATACAAGTGATGTATGGATTGTTATAAAAGCTGTAAGAGCCCCCAATAAAATTATCCCCCCCAAAAAAAGTAATTTAACCATGGAAATGTATATTTGAATACTATATCAAGAAAACGACTAAAACAGAAAAAAGAAACCACACTTGACCAATGGTTACCACGGGCGAAGGGGGGAGAGTTGTTGCTTAGGTGGCATTGAGTTTATACCAATGGTGGTGGAATCATTTAGGAAAGGAAGTCAGTGGTGGTTGCACAACATGAAGAGTGGAATCGATGGCACTGGACTCTACATGTAGAAGTTGTGGAATTGGAGAATGTGTTGTTGTGTTTGCTTTTGCTACAATTAGGGGGAAATATAGGGATAACAGTGAGTACAAGGAAGAAGAAAATGTTCTAGAATTGAATATGGTGACAATTGTCCAACTCTTCTTTTATTTATTTATTTATCTATTTATTTAAACATTTTATTAGGGACTCATACAACTCTTATCACAATCCATACATACACCAATTGTGTAAAGCACATCTATACAATCTTTGCCCTCATCATTTTCAAAGCATTTGCTCTCCACTTAAGCCCTTTGCATCAAGTCCTCTTTTTTCCCCTCCCTCCCCGCTCCCCCCTCGTTCATGAGCCCTTGATAATTTATAAATTATTATTTTATCATATCTTGCCCTGTCCGGCATCTCCCTTCACCCCCTTTTCTGTTGTCCGTCCCACAGGGAGGAGGTCACATGTAGATCCTTGTAATCGGTTCCCTTGTCCAACTCTTCTTGATAAGATGGAATTACTGAGTTGTATGAGGTGTGGATAAAACTGTTTTTAAAAAACCTGTTTTTTAAAAAAAAAACAACCCGAAAAACAGTGGTCCCCAATTCTATTGACACATGTGGACCACAGTGACTCAGAATGAGCTCGACAGCAACTGAAAACAAAAAAGAAGCAGGTATGACAGAGCCGATGTCCCCCGTCCCCCGTTTATGGCAGAGGATGAGTGAAAGGACAAAACCATACTATCAACTCAAAACTCGTACCATCAACTGTACATGGCTTCTAAAGCCATGGGCTCTCGCTCCATGGATCTTAACCCCGGAAGGAGATTATATATATATCTCCAGCGTGCCTTGTAACAGGCATATTGGAACCCTTTAATTTAGTTGTGGGGTGAGGGGGTCGCCCCAGTCCAATGGGTCCTTAGGAGCAGCTTTGTGATTGTAGGAAATCAGACAGCAGGACCAAGAGAGAGACTGCATTTTCCAGTGGGGTTTGTATATGTAGTGGGGCTGACAGAGCTTTCAAAAGGCAGGCGTGTTCAGTAAACGTATTACAGAGTTGATGGATATTATCATAACCCGGTAGCATAAAGAATCCAGAAGGAGGTAAGTCATCATCTTGCCCTAGTGCTAGTTGGCCTTGGGAGCCCCTGAGCCCTCCCCAGGGGCAACAGTCTGTGATCCTAATCAGAAGACGTCAGGACAGAGTCTGTTATATTTTACGGTGGGTTTGGCTATAGAATCTGATTGCTCTGTCTACAGACAACCTCCAGGCACAGGGAACAGTGAGATGCAGCAATGATTCCTCTTACATGATAGCTCCTTTATGGGAGGGAGAGGGGGGAGTAATTGGAGGGTTGTTTAGTCATAAGAATGTGTGTCTGGGGACTTATCACCGCTTGCATTGTTTCACAAAATAAATCTCATCAAGTACTAAAAAAAAAAAAAGAATGTGTGTTAAGATTTATTTCTCAAAAAAAAAAAAAAAGATTTATTTCTCAAAACCGTGAGACTCTTCACCCACGTCAGCTTTCCAGACCTGTAGCTCTAAGCATTGAGGATTGAACTGCATTACCTTCTCATCCAGGTCCTCAGTTTACCACCTTTAGTGTTCTGGCTTTCAGGTGTGTTGTGGATGGCCGCTTTGACCTTGGTTCCCTGGTTCAAGCCTTCATTCCAGAGAGGATTCGCGCGGGCCAACAGGATGATGGAGAAGTGGTGCGCGAGGAACCCAGCGCCTTCCCTCCACATAGGCTCCCCCACCCCAAGGAAAAGCAGCAGCCAAGAGTCGGAGAGAGCTCCATTTAATTTGGAAAATTACAAAACAAAACCACAATGAATTAAGTAAGGAGAAGGCAAGCTGCCTTCTTCGTCACCCCACTTTCCTTTCATTCAGTTCAATTGTGAACCCCGAGGAAGAACGGAAATTAAATAACTGTGTGGAAGTACAGGGTCAAGATATCCCCAACCTTCCCTCTGGTGGGGGGGGGGGGACTGAGGCACAGTAATACTGAGCCCAAGTGGGAGTGGCCACGCCCGAGCCACTCCCACCGAGGCAGACACAGGCTAGTGGAAGGGAGGGGATTCACGTGGCAAGAGGGCGTGGCTTGTAAACCTGGGTTTTGGCAGCGTGGGGCTGGGGGCTGCCCGGTTTGTAAACCAGGCTGTGGTCTGGAGAGAAGGCAGGGGCTGTAAACACAAGGGTGTTGGCCTAGGGGTCGGGGTGCAGGCCAGGCCTTCCAGGGAGAGACAGTGCTTAAATCCTGAGAGTACCCTGGGGGTGGTGGGGAGCTAAGGAAGGCCAAGGCCCTGGAGGCCACGTTGTCCCCTGCTGGTGGAGATGGGGTGCTCAACACGCACGCGCGCCCTCAGTGGGCTCTGTGCATCTCCCCGGAGCCTGGGACTCACTCTTGGATCACCTAGAGGCACCAGCACGATCGACGCATCAGGGACCTTGGGATCGGGCTAGGGGTGGGCAACTGGCTCTGCTCTCAGAAACAGGATGAGAAAAGCAAGCTTGGGGGGGTGGGGGGTGGGGCTGTGCCTTCCTGGCCACGCTCCCCTGCAGGGACTGTCTGCTCAGGATCGACTAGGCTCCCGGATCTTCAGTTCTGGGAAGGAGGGGGAGGAGTCACCGCCGGCAGGACTCATCTGTGCAAGAGGAGGCAAGAAAGATAACGAATGAGTGAGGGCCCTTCCCTCCCATCCTCCCTGCCTCAGACTGAAAGGGGCAGTTAAACCCAGCTCACTGGCATCGAGTTGTTGCCAACGCATGACCCACAGCAACCCGACAAGGTAGCCCTGCCTCTGTCAGTTTCCCACACTTTCAACTCTACATGGGAGTAGAAAGCCGTCTTTTGGCTGCTGGTTTCGAACAGCTGACCTTGCATTGAGCAGCCCAATGTGTACTAACCACTATTCCACCAGCGCTCCCCGAAAGGGCAGTTGGCATGTAGGAGGGTATCCTGCAGCATCAACCCCAAAGGCTTTTGCCTACTAGTGACAGTAACCATGCCCAATCCAGGCATTCTTATGCTGCTTTAGGGAGAGTCATTTTCAGCTCATACTGACCCCACAGGACATATGGACACTGCCTCTGAGGGCTTTCATGGCTGTGATCTTCAGGGGAGCAGATGCCCCACCAAATCTTCCTCCCAAGGAACCACTGGATGGGTTTGACCAGCCATCCTCTGAGCAGCTGGGCACTGCAATGGGCCGTCGGGGCTCTTCAGGTACTTAATCACTCCGATTTCACACCACCACCAAGCAACTCCAAACACACTGCCATCGAGGCGACTGGGTCCCTTAACCACCTACCCATGCCCTCATGGAGCAGAGTGGACCTGCCCTGTGGGCGTCCGTCCAAGGCTTTATGGGGACAGACAGCCCCACCTTTCTCCATGGAGTAGCCAGCCGGGGATCTCCAACTGCTCGGCCAGCAGGCGAACAGTCCTGGTCCCAACTCGCTCTGCCCCCAGGGACTCCCGAATGAGGAGAGGCTCAGGAACTTTGTATCCAGCCTCAGTTCCGGTGGCTCATAAAAAGTACTGAGCCCACGACATTTCCTAGAGGTAGCGATCGTTAACTCCATTCCTGAGATGCAAAGGACAGGCTAGGGAGGTCAAACTTGTTTCTCTGAGGCTGCACCTCAGATGAAGATTGAAGCTGGAGTTCAAGCTGAGGCTTGGCTGACCTGGTGTTTTGAACTGCACAAGAGGCTGCCCCCCACACGCACCATGCCCCCCCCCGAACAAAGAATCGTGGAATCTGGAGGCCTGATGTGTACTTTGCTTCCCAGGGCCTCAGTTTCCCCTATAAAAGAAGCGGTTGAACTAGTACTCCTAAGGAGCCCCTTCCAGGAGCAACATGAAACCCTTCCCAGCTCTCCTGAACTTTGCCGATGGGTTTCGATGCTGCTAATCTTTACAAGCACAAAAAGCCTCATCTTTCTTCTGAAGAATGGCTCGTGGGTTCAAACTACTAACTTTGGGGGCTAGCAGCCCAGTGCATAATCCACTTCCCCACAGGCCACCTTTTCTGACACAGAGACCCTCCATAGGGCAAAGTGATGGTCTCTAGTCACTAAAGAGGTACAGCCTCTGAAATCCACAGGGGCAGTTCTATCCTGTCCTATAGGGTCACTCTGAGTCAGAAGGAACTCCTCCACCAGTTTGGTTTTTCATGTGTTGGAAGCAGCTTTGGGCCGGGGTAGAAGGTGTGGGGGTTCTTCTCTCCTGGACTGCAGTTCATCACCCTGACACCAGGGGGAACCCTTGGATTGGCAGAGCCCTACTCACCCACTATCAGGGCCTTGGTCCGAAGCCCGCCCTGGAGCTCCCGCTGCAGGAGCAGCAGTTCCTCCTCTTCATCCTCATCGTCTGGCTGAGCTTCTGGGGGCCCAGGGGCACTGGGGGTCTCGGGCTCTGGGCCCAGTTCCTCCAGCACCGAACTCTCAGAGGGGTACTGGTACATCGTCTCCAGGGCTGTCTCGCTGAAGGAGATCTTGAGCTGAGTGTGAGAGAGAGGAGACTGGTCAGTCCCTGAAGTCAAATGATGAGCAATCGCAATGGGAATTGGAGAGAGTGAGTCTGGGAAGAGGGTGCCAGGCTGAGTCTCCCCTACCTCCCCGGCCACTCCCCACTTTCCCTTTTGCTTCAATCATAACCTTTCAAAACCATCAGACTCTGGCCTGTGCTCTGGCAGGGATGCAGTGGCAGTGTGAGTGCTGAGGAGTGATCTGGCACCAGGGTCCCTGCACTTCAGAGTGTGGGCAGCGGCGGAGGCGGAAAAAGAAAGTAAAATAAGCAGAAATAGATACTGCGATCACAACAAAGTCTGTGGGCGCCCAGGGTGATCCCAGAAATGCTTACAAGGGGAGGAAAGAGGTTAGATGTGTGATTGCAGGGAGGGAAGCGGGGCAGAGGCATGGGGGGGCTGGGTGGTGGCAGCGCATCCCAGGAAAAAGGAGACCAACACACTGCTTTCCCAGCCCCTGGGAATCCCAGAACCTTGGACACCCGCCCCCCATTCCTCTCCAATGTGGGCTTGGAGCAAAGAACGGGCTGAGAGGGACAGGAGACAACTGCAAGTCCCAGAGGTACCCCGTGATGCCAGACAGCAGGGAAGCAGATGAGCCCTAAGACCCTGAGAGGTGCAGGTGGTGAGTTGACTATCCACACAGGCAGTGACAGAGTCCTCTGTAGAAACCACCCCTCAGGACAGGCTGAGGACCAGCTGCTCAGGCTGACTCTCCTTCCCCTGGCCCTCCTAAGAAGCTCAGGGTGATGATGGGTGGGGATGGGGGATTAACTCTGGTAGCCAAGGGATTAGGGAAAGGAATGCAAACATTCCACTTGAACTACTTGGATGATCCATTCTGGCCTTCCCTGGACTCCTTTTGGGAAGAAAGGGGCAGAGCCCTGCACTCCGAGTCCCCACTAGGGCTCCAGTTGTGAGAAGAATGATACCCAGAGGGTGGCTGGACAGGTGCTTTGTGCTGGGCTGTGTGGAAGGGCCATCTGGGTCCCCAGATCCAGCTGGAGCTCAGAGACAGGTCACTCTGACTTCAAACCCTTCCCAGTTTTCCCAGCTCAGAGAAAAAGGCACCTGCCCCATGCCTTGGGTGCGGACCAACGTGCCACTGGCTCCTCCCTCTTCCAAACGCAGGGCGCACCCCTCCCACAGGGCCTTTGCACTGCCTCCTCCTGGTGCCTGAAGTATACTGCCCCCATACCCCCATGGATCCCTCTCTGGTAGTAGGTCCGTTACAAAGTTAGTTGACTTATTTCCCTCCCCCACTGCTGCCCCCTCTACCCCCCATCCCACCACACAGGCCCTGTAGGCGGTTTCTTTCCTAATCACTTCCTTCTAAAGAATTCCCCCAGCCACCAGAGGCCTGGCCGGCATTCTTGTTTTGTGGAAGACGGAAGACAGGGCTCCCACATGTGAAAAAGTACTCTGCACACAGTAGGTGCTCAATCACTGTTGGCAGAATGAATTGATAAGAAGCTTGGGTGTTGCTACGACAGGATGATAAGGGTCGAGTGGGACCCTTGAGGAGGTCCAAGGTTGGGGAGACCATGTTTGTATAGTCCACCCCCAGTCCAATTTGGTCAAATTGCTGGGTGAATCAAGGGACAACCACCCGGCCCCCTAAATCCCAGTTTCTTGAAAAAGACCCCTTGCAGTTCTCTTACTAAGAGCCCTGGTGGGGTCAACAGTTTGAAACCACCAGCCTCTCAGAGGGACAGATTGGGCTTTCTACTTCCGTAAAGAGTTCCACTCTCAGAAACTCGCCGGGCCAGGTCTTCCGATAGGGTTGTGGAGTGGGCAGCGACAGGGCGTTTGGTTTGCTTCTGTTACTGTCCGGCTTGCCCACACGTTTGGGACCCCGATTCTGTTTTCTTTCCATACCCGCTTGTCCGCTAATCCCCGGGGGTGGGACAGGCTGATGTGTCCTGAAGGTTGGCGGTCTGAACCCACCCAGGGACATCCTGGAAGAAAGGGCTGACTTTCTGTGCCCAGACAACCCCATGGGGCAGCCCAACTCTGCCACCCTTCAGCTGCCATGAGTCAGAAGGACAAGGAGCTTGGCTTGGAGATAACAATCTCCATCCTTTGTTACCCACTGAGGAAGAAAGAGGCCTTTCACTTGCTCTCAGTCTATGACTGTCTCTCCCTCCCCTTCCTTCATCACCCCCCCACCACCACCACCACCCAACTTCTGACTGGGCTTCTCAGGAATGCACCGCTTGCCTGGGAGTGGGGGGAGTGGGCAGAGAATGACTCACTTGCTCTGTTCCCATCAGCTATATAAGGACACAAGGGGGCTGGGGATGGGAAGGGCTGGCCTCTCAGGCAGAGCTATCTGGAGTGGCAGGGATCAGTTTGATGGAATTAGTCTGCAGCATGAGTTATTTAGGGAAGGCAGGAGGGAGGGTGGGATGCCTTCGTACCCCTGAGGCAGTGGACTGGGGTGGCACTGGGCCAGAGCCCACTAGTCCTGATGAGCAGGAAGCTGAGAGGAGAGGTCTGAGAGAGGGTGAAAGGGTGAGGTGTCTCAGTCTAGGAAACTGTGTGCTTCCAACTACCCCCCTCTACCCCCCACCCCCAGGCAGCTGCTTCCTCCTTCTCTCACCACATCCTGAGCTCAGTTCTGGCAGGCCCCAGGCCCAGCCTTCCCCACCAGCCTTCCGGCCCCACCCCAGGCTTCCTGTTTGGCCGATCTACTTCCGGTGCCCCCCCCCCACTCCTGGTCAACATCCCTGGTCCTGCTGCACACCAGGTTCCTGGCTCCCATGGAACATGGAATAGATTCCATGCTTTGAGGCCCAACGCCTCCTGTCTCTTCCTCTGGACAGTACACGAGGGCAGACCTGGGGAGGAGGTGATGTTTCGGAGCACCTCCCCCTGGGGGAGTCTCCTGGTCACCCACTTGGCATGTCCCCAGCCCTAAGGGGTAAGGTTGTAGCAGTCAGAGAGCATGCACCAAGGCTGAGAGCCCAACTGGGAGGGGGAGATGAGTCTGTGACCAGGTGACCAAGCTTGGCCCAGATCGTTGGTCCATGTGATGTTCCGGAGACCATGCAGACATGCACTGTATTTCCTAGGATGCTGTATGTTGGACAATTATGAGGACTGGAGGCCAGGCGGGGCTTCCCAGTCTCTGGGGTGGGTGACTCCCCAAGGGGCTCCCAGCATTCTGAGGGTCAGAATGGCTTGTGTGGGTGGGTGGGCCGCAGAGGGCTGCTTGGTGGCGCTGGGTTCTACCACTTCCCCTTCCTGCTGGGGAGGTCAGCTGCAGACATCGGAGCCTGACATGTCTGAGCAGGGGACCTCTCTTCCCCGAGAGACTTGCAAGCTGGGGACTGGCTGGTGTGTCTGGAAGAAGTTGGGCCAGGGCCAGGGCCAGGGGGAGAAGTCAGCCTGGCCACTCCTACTTTCCCATAACTCCTTATTCCTCTGCTGGCCTCAGCCTCTAGCCCTGTCCAGGACTCCCCCAGTCAACCCCAGCCCTGCTGGCTTTTATCCTGGCATCTCCAAACTCCCTTCTCTTTTTCTACCTCAAGGGGAGGCTAGGGTGGCAGGGAGAAAGGGGAAAACCAACTCTGAGCCAGCTTGCAGGGGAGGGGAAGCCAAGAGAGGAAGGACGGGGTGTGTGGGGTGAGGGGAGTTTGGAAGAGGAGTAGGCTTTTCTTGTCCCAAGAGAGAAGAGAGTACTGTCTAATGTGGTGACCCAGCTTGGCAGGGGGGTGACCCTGAGGTCACCCCCTTCAAAAGGCCTCTGTGTGCCTCTCCCAGGGGGCAGATTTGGGGTTCAAATGCCTTCTGAGTCTGGCCCTCCCTGTCCCATTCTTCCCCTCTTGGATGTGTCCCCTCAGCTCCATTCTCCCTCTTCCTTGGGGCGAGAAGAACTTTCCACCCGAGCCTCCCTGACTGTCATTTCTCCCTAGAATTCATAACCCACTCCCTTGGCCTCCCCTGATCTTCTGTCCCCTAGGAAAGTCTGGTACCTCTGCAAATAATAGATCCAGGGTTGTCAGCCTCAGCTCTTGGCACCCACCAGGTGGACTAGAAAGGTCCCCGATTCTGAGGAAAGCAGAGGAAACTAAGGGGCGAAGAACTCAGAGCCTCAAGGGGATGGGAGGAACCGCAGCCCGGCACGCCCTGGGAGACGCACCCAGAGACAGCCGAAATGAATGGAAAGGGAGGGCAGGGGAAGACTGGGTGTGGGTGCAGCCAGAGGAAGGGTGGGGGCTGGAATTAGCAAGAAAGAATAATAGAAGCGGACCATATAGGGGTATAAAAATAGAAGAAAGACCGACATCTAGAGAGAACCGGCGAGCAGGCTCCTAAGAAGTCCGGCTTGGCTGATCCCCTACCTGTTTGTGGTGTCTTTCTGGGGACCCCTTGACAAGGCAGCTGCGGCTGAGGCGGAGGTAGCCCCCCAGAACCAAGATCTCTTCGGCAGTCGGGTACCGCTTCTTCCCAGCCCCGGGAGCTGCGTCAGCCGTAGCAGGGCCTGGCGGAGTGGCCGGGGCTGCAGGGGGCACGGACCTCCGGGGGTTGACCGTGAAGGTGTGTCCGCTGCGGCGGGGCCCCCCCACCCCTGATTTCACCCCATAGAACAGACGGTTCATGAGGGGATCCCCAGAGGCCTGGGGGACAGGTGGGGCAGGGGGTGGGGGAGACAGAGGGACTGATGGTGAGGGCCTGGGCTCCACTGCTTCCTCTTCCTGCAGCCCAGGGCCTCCGGTCCCAGCGTCCTCTGGGGGCAGGGGGGAGGGCACAGAGCAGTGGTTCTGCAGGTTGCTGCTCAGAGGCCTGCTCTGAGCCCCTGTCTCCTCTTCCTGAGGCTCTCCTCCAGGCTCTACCTCAGGAGCCCCCAGCCGCTTTTCAGCCAACTCAGAAGGTTCTGATTTCTGAGTTTGAGTCTCTGTGTCCCTGGGGGTCCACTCTCGAACCTTTCCCGAGTTCAGGGTCCATTTCCACCCTACTGTTGGCTTCAAGGCCAGATCGCCATCCTGCACCAGGCCAGCCCCCTGGGGCTCTGCTGCCTCCACCTGTCCAGGGCCACTTTCTGGAGCCTCTCTCGCTGGGGTCTCTGGCAGACCTGCAGTGTCTTCGGGGGCCGGCCTGGGGATAGGCCTGTCTTCATTTGTCCCAGGTTCCTCTGGGACGTGTTTGCTGTCCTCTCCTGAGCTTGGCCTCCACTGTGAACTCTGCTCCAGGGCCTCTCCGCAGTCGAGCCTCCCTTTACAGGTCTCCGTCAGGCCCCGCTT
Organism: Tenrec ecaudatus; assembly: GCF_050624435.1. Lineage (NCBI taxonomy): Eukaryota > Metazoa > Chordata > Mammalia > Afrosoricida > Tenrecidae > Tenrec > Tenrec ecaudatus. Next base: position 159,557,718 of record NC_134536.1, read on the forward strand.
CTGGTTGCCAGACTCCCTGGGGCTCAGTTTACTTTCCACCACCTCTGTCCGCCTGAGACCATGTTCTGGAGCCTCTCCAGGGCTGAGCCTCCATTTCCATGCCTCTGCAGGTCTGCCGCTCTGGCCTCCAGCCTCTTCAGGGCCTGGCCTCCAGTCTCGGGGCTCTAAAGGCCTGGGGCTCGCCTCCCAGGCTCCCCCTGTCCCCAGCCTCTTCTCTGTGGCCTCCAGAGGACTGAGTCTCTCATCCCTGGACTCTGGTCCCTTGGGGCTCTGATCCGGAGTCTCCCGGGGGCTGGATCTGCCTTCCCGAGCCTCCAGTGGCCCAGGCCTTCTCTCAGCAAGCAGCTCTTCGTTCCTCAGCTGCTGCTGCTGCCGCTCCAGCCGGATGAATCGATTCTGGCGCACTGGCCCGATGGCCTCCAGGAGGACAGCTGACTCGTCCGGGTCTGGAGGCCCAGTCTCCACAGTCCCTGGCACAGGGCCCTGCTCCCCAGGAGACAGCCCGTGTTTGGCCTTGCGGCGCTCCAGGAGCCCCCGCTTCCAGGCTGGCATCTGGGACAGGCGCTCCCGCTCGGCCTTCTCCCGGCCCCGCACCGCTGCCTCCTCCTGCCGGCGCCGGGCTAGCAGCTGGAGCTTCCAGTCTGGGATGGTGGCCATGCTTGCCTGGGGGTGAGGCTGTGGAGCACTGGGGACAGAAGACAGGAAGGAGAGACTGGTGAGCGAGGCTCAGGGGAGAGGAAGTGGAGAGGGGAGGTGGGAGATGAGAGAGGAGTGGAGGTGAGGGCACAGGGAAAGGGGGAGGGGGCAGAGGACGGGAAAAGCTGGAAAAATAAAAGGAAGAGATATGTACCCGGGGGCGAGGGGCGGGAAGGGAGGAGTGGGGGGGGGAGAGGGGGAGGCCGTGTCAGCTGGGCGAGAGGAAGAGGCCAGATTCAGGGCAAAGAGGAAGACGTCCGATTTGGAAGCCCAAGGTTAAGAAGTCTTAGATACTGTCCCAAGGATGACAGAGGAACGGGGTGGGAGGAAAGAGAAGCTGGGGTGAGGGGTGGCCAGGGCTGGAGGGAGGCTGCCTCACCGCTACCCCAAGGGAGATGAGAGTGCGCAGGAAGGGTGGTCAGTGCTGGGGACCGGGCGATGGGGCCTCGCGGGGGGTGGGGGGTGTCGGGGAGGTGAAGAGGGGTGGGAGAGGGAAGAGGGCGAGGGGAGAAGGGGAAGTAAAGGGGTGCAGGGGAAGGGAGTGGCGCGGCAGAAGCCTGGCTGGCAGGCGCAGGCTCCAGCGGGGCCCCAGGCTCCGGGCTCCCCACCAGTGCAGCTCGGCCACGCCCCTCCGCCCCCAGCCCCCCCACTCCCCGCCCTGCTCCCGCCCCCAGGGCGGGTCAAGGCGAAAACCCTCCCGGGGGACACTCGGAACCCAGGCGCTCCGGCTGCCAGCACGTTCCCAGAAGGGGGCGGTCCCGCCCCTCCCACTCCACCGGCTGCGCCCCGGGGCCCAGGGGTGCCGAGGGAGGGAGGACACGCTCCAGTTGGTCCCCCGGAGTCTGGGACTCCGGTGGCCCTGCACTCAAGGCACCCTGACCCCGTCTGCCATGCGCGCGCGCTAACAATCTCAGCACAAAGAGTCTGCCCAAGGTCCCGAGGAGCAAGGCGAGCAGGACTCCCCTCCCCAAACCTGACGCCCTTCAGTCAACTCACGAACCGCGGGGGCCCGGGGGAGGGGGTGCGGTGGAGCCCGGCGTCGGGAAAGGGGGAGAGAGGAAGAGGAGGAGAGAGGGAGTCCGGGAGATCCGGAGATGGGAGGGAGGGGAGGAGGGAAGGAGGGAGCAGAGGAGGAGGAGAGACAGGGACCTGGGGGCCGGCTGGGGGCGGCGACCACCGCTTTGTCTGAGAACAATGGGGAGAGGGAAGGGGGCGCGGGGCGGAACCCGAGGAGGAACAGGGGGCGGGGCCTCGAGCCCAAAGACTGTCCCGTGGGTCTCAGCTCGGGAACTCTCAGGGCGGTTTGCATCCCAACCACCTCAGTCGGTGCCCCGTCCTTAGAGAATCTCACTCCTGTGGCCCCGGAGAAGAACTTCGGGGGCCAGAACCCCACCCCCACCCCACCCGCCCCCACTAGCTCACCGACCCAGGGCGGCGGCCCGTGACTCAGGGCCCTCCAGGGACTTTTGGGAGGAAGCAGCAGCTGCTCGGAGCCGGGCCCGCCCTTCCCATCTCCCGCTGCTGCTCCTCCCCACGCCTTAGCCTTCCCGGGCCAGTCTTTGTTGCTGCCGGGCCGGTCAGCGCCGCCTCCCCGCTCGCCCCTGCCCCTCGCCCGCCGTGTGCACGGGATTGCGGGGAGCGGGAGAGAGGTGCACCGAGCCAGCAGCTTTCAGAGCTGGTCCCCCTAACAGGATCGCGGCGCCACTCTAGCTTCAACCTGGCTTGGCTTGCTGGGGAGGGGGGCGAGGGAGGACGGGAATATGGAAGAAGGGGGATTGGGCAGCTCCCAGGAAGGTTGGGGCGGGTCGGCGGGCAGTGGCCACCTCCCTGCAGTCGCCCGAGGGCTCGTTGGCAGCTCCGACTGTCGTTGGACGCGGCCAGGCTCCCGCTCTTTCCCCCAATAGGCGAAGACACTGAAGACGACAGGCGAGATGTAGAAAAGTTAGACTAGATTTTATTTTCCTACAGTGCTCGTACCTCGGGGAAGCCTTAGGCTGCCCAAGTTACTCCTCTCATCTAGGTCGGGGGAAGGCGCCCAAGGGCGGGGCCCCAGGCGGTGGAGTGAGAGCATGGGCCCTGGAGGGGCCCATTCCAGTCAAACTTGCAGGCTCAGGTCCAGCTCCGTGGGAGGGAAATTAGCTGCAGAGAAGGGGGGGGATACCTGAGAAACAGACTGGGGCCTGGCCTGTGGGGGGGGGTGTTTCTTCCGTGGACAGAGGCTCGGAGGGGGTTCAAGCCATAGCTGGGGGGTGGGGCAGAAGAGCTCCATAGGTCCTTATTTAGGGAGAAGGGTGGGGCCCTTGGCTGGTGGGAGGTGGACCTTGGAAACCACTAGGAGGTTAAGGTCTGGGGCTGACCCCAAGGAGTGGAGGTTCAAGTGTGGGGGCCGGGAAGCAGCCCCTGGAGCTCAGAGATGGGGGGCTTTAGGCTTGAAGCAGCTAGCACTTGGATACTGAGGGATTCAGAATTCTGTGGAGAGAGGATGCAGGGGGCTTGTAAGCGGTGGGCAGTCAGTTCTCATTCAGACTCTGTGTCCTGAGGTCGGGAAAGCAGGTGGAGTTTTCTTTGCAGTTGGACCTGGAGGTACTGCAGGTCCTGCTGGTCCAGCCCATGAGCCAAGCCCAGGTAGAGAGTGAGCAGGAGGGCGAGGAGGAGGCGGTCAGTGCCCAAGGACGGCACCACCCACAGCACGGTCAGCAGCTCCACACACACGGGGTGGCGCAGATGGGAGAAGAGCCTCAGAGCCCGAGGGGACTTCAGAGCGAGGGGTTCCCCCAGCCCCAGAACATGGTAGTACACCTAGGAGGGGGAGGACAACTTAGAAGTAAAGTCAAGCCCTCTTCATAACTTAGCATCCCCTCTTTCCTCCTCTCCCCGGCACCCTCCCCCTAGAACGCAGGCCCACGTACGTCTTCTCTGAGATTGGACCCTTGACCCTGCTACATGGTTTGTGCATGACTCTAGAGTCAGAAGCCCAGGGCTGCTGGCCTTGGAAGGAGGACTGAGGGGAGACCGTCAGGAAGGGAGATGAGGGGAAGAAATGGGATCCTTGGAAGGGGGCGCCTGGAAGGAGCTGGAGGTCCCAGGTGAGGACTGGGGAGCCTCACCTGTTTGAGGCCCATGAGTTCGGCATAGTCGAAGATGAGCAGGATGCTGAAGATGAGGAGCCAGGAAATGATGTGGAGCACAAAGCAGAGGAGGGGCACCCACGTGGCCCAAGGCTCAGCCCGAACCTCCCACAGCACAGGACCTCTGGGCACGGGTTCCCAATACCGCATCACTAGCTGGAGAAAGATGAGGGGCTGGGTCTCCACCCCCAGAGATCCAGACCCAAAGGCTGCCCCTCCTCAGCTCTTCCTCACCCCCACCTGTGGGGGTGATAAGGATATTGGAATCCTTTCTGTGTCTGCTCTGAGGACCCACAGTACAATATGAACAAAGTTGCAGAATGCCAAGGACGCCCTTTGTAAGAAGTAGAATATGTGCTGTTGAGGAACTGAGGCTGAGGGTGCAGGCATGAATACCTTTATCTTTAGGCCTAAACTCACACTTTATCAGAAACTTAAGCAGCAGGCCCCTCTAACCCAGGGTACCCCTCCCAGAGACTCTTTGCCAGCCAGTCCCCATACCTGCAAGGCCAGAGCAGTACATGCCACATAAAGTGATCTCTGCAGGACCCCAAAGAACCGAGACGACCACGCCTTCACCTTCTCAGTCGCCATGAGACTGTGTTGCCCCACAAATAGTAGCAGGAGCCCCAGATCCCAAGCCAAGGGGGCAAGGATGCTGCGGTCCTGCAGCGCAGCCAACCATCCCTGGCGGGCACCTAGGAGAAGTTGAGGAAGTGACAAAAGTTCAGCAAAACCCCTAATCTCTGAGGGTCCCAGGCCATATCTTTAATGCCTTCGAGAGCCTTCGGGCTTTCTGTGCAGGCGCGCCCACGTCACTTTTCCATTCACCTTTCTTCTCTTTTCTCGCAGGTCGCCTTCAGGACCCAAGGACTGGGCGTCACAGAACCAGGAACGTTGGGCAGTGAGAAAAGGCGTGGCTGCAAAAGCCACTCCGGACTGTCCCTGTCCTTTCAGGGGTCCAAATTCTCCCCCGTCTTGACCCTCCTCTCCACAAAGCCCTTTCCTAAAAAATACTCCGCGCTCTCTCCCCAGCAGTCTTCCCTCCCTCCCCAAACCGTTTATGCCCGACTTTCTCCTGTAGCTGGGAGCTCGCCGTCGCGGCACTCGCCGTCTGTTTGGGTCTCAGGCCCCGCCCCCGCGCCCGGGCCTCGGGCTCCACCCCCGGCCGCAGCCATCCTCCGGTCCCGCAGGCTCACCGGGGCCGGACGCCGGAACGCCTCCAAGCAGTGGCCGCAGGGAGGTGAAGCGCACGAACTCCACGCCGGTGCCAAAGGCCAGGATGAAGGAGGCGAGGGCGGCAGGCACCAGGAGCAGCGCGGGGGCCATGGCGAGAAGTGGAGGGGTGAGGAGAGGGGCGGGCCTGGGGTTCCCGCTGCCGCTGGCCCCGCCCCGGCCCCGCCTCCTTCTTCCCGCCGGGGATCCCCGTGTGGGCGGGGCCTGCGCGCCGACGCCCGGCTTCCGGCCCGCTCCTCGGCTCCTGCTCCGCTAGGGGGCGCTGCGCGCGCCCGGGTCGCTGGCCCGAGGCTTCAGTCTGGACGTCACAGAAGGGAATACTGGCCTCCCGCGTGAGGGGCCGCGGAATCTCAGCTCTGGGGACCGTTGCTCTCTCGCAGGGTCTTCCACTCAGACCCCCCTGGAACTTCCAAACGAAGCTGCCGTCCAGCCAGCCACTGCTGACTCGGAGTGACGCCCCTGTGGGTTTCTGACTTTTCTGGGAGTGGAAAGGCCAGTCTTTCTCCCCGCGGAGCGGCTGGTGCTTTCGAACGCGGACCATGAGGATCACCACTCAACGCGTAACCACCTCGCCCCCAGCACGCCTTCCCCGGGAATGAGAGGAAATGCGTCTCAGAGGTTCCATGCAGAACAATGAGGAAAAGTTAAAGGCCTTTTTGACGCCGGCTCTCTGAGAACCCAAAGCTCGGAATCACCTTTTACATCCAAACTATATTGAAGTTTATTCTGGAATTTATTATACAGTTGAGTTCTTGTCAGGTTTGCGGGGAAGGACAGAGCGTTTCTATTACTGAACAGTTTGTTCTGAGAGTTCCAAATCCAAAGACTTGTTGATCGATACACCTGAGGGTGAGCTGAGGCCAGGGGCTTAGGTGGAGAGCAAATGTTTTGGGAATGATGAGGGCAATGAACATACAAATGCGCTTTACACAATGGATGGATGGATGGGTAAGAGTTGTATGAGCCCCTAATAAAAATGATTTAAAAAACAACCTGAGGGTGAGTATGTGTTACAATGTGTGAGGTCAAAAACAGCTGGCTCCATTCAGTTGTAAACTTTGCAGTGAACCAGTGGTTACCAGTGACTTTGTTTTACTCCCTCATTCGCTTGACTTGACCCCTCATTAGCTTGACTTGACTTCTAGAAAACACAAAGATCGTTCATCTTCAACATGTTCCTGGCAGACCTGTTGGTAAGATGTCCAGATTAACATCCATCTCTAAAGAGCAAAGTAAAAGTAAAGGTTTCTCCAACAGAATTAAGGAGCATCTAGTCAAGGGCCCACAGTAGGGATGTAGACACGGACAGTAGGAAGATCACGCTAGAGCCCCTTGGTTTATAGATGGAAGGGATGCAAGTCCAGAGAGAAAAGAAAATTGCCAGGGTGAGAAATAAGAGTTGGGCCTACTTCATGGCAGGTCACAACAATAAGTCCTGTGGGCTGAGAAAGGAGAACATTGCTCAGAGGCATCCGCAGGCTCTACATTCCCTCCCCTCCCTCTCTTAAAGTGGATATTCTCAGTCTCCTCTGAGTCAAAGCCCGATCCTCTCTGTTGAGAATGTTGAGCTGAATGGATTCCAGTCATGAAGGCCACAGTTTGATGGAGCTCTTAGGGAATCCAGGACAGACGAACCCCTCAGGATCAATATCGAGAGTAGTGATACCAGAAGAGGAAGGGGAAGGGGTGGGGAACCAATCACAATGACCAACATATAACCCTCGAACAGGGGGATGGACAACTGTTTCCAGCAGCTGGCATAAGACATGAAAAAATTTAAAAATTATCAAGGGATCATGAGGGAGGGAGGGTGGGGGATGAGGAGCTGATGTGCTTGACAAATGTGCTTGACACAATGGATGGATGGATGGTGATAAGAGCTGTATGAGTCCCCAATAAAATGATTAAAAATAGTGTAAGCAAATATGGTGAAGAAAGCTGATGGTGCCTGGCTATCAAAAGATATAGTGTCAGGGGTCTTAAAGGCTTGAAGATAAACAATCGGCCATCTCGCTCTGAAGCAACAAAGCCCATATGGAAGAAGCACACCAGTCTGCGTGATCACGAGATGCTGAAAGGATCAGTTATCAGGCATCAAAGAACAAAAAAAATCATATCATTGTGAATGAAGCAGAGAGTGTGGAAACCCAAAACCCATTTGTAGGCCACTGGACATCCCCTTACAGAAAGGTCTTGAGGAGGAGATGAGCCAATCAGGGTGCAATATAGCAACGATGAAACAACTTTTCTCTAGTTCCTAAATGCTTCCTCCTCCTCCCCCGACTATCTTGATCCCAATTCTACCTTACAAGTCTGGCTTGACCAGAGCATGTACACTGGTACAGATAGGAACTGGAAACACAGGGAATCCAGGGCGGATGATCCCTTCAGGACCAGTAGTGAGAGTAGTCGTACTGGGAAGGTGGAGGGAGGGTGGGTTGGAAAGGGGGAACTGATTACAAGGATCCACATATAACCTCCTCCCTGGGGGACAGACAACAGAAAGTGGGTGAAGGGAGATATCAAACAGGGCAAGATATGACAAAATAATAATTTATAAATTATCAAGGGTTCATGAGGGAGTGGGAGAGGAAGGGGTAAAAATGAGGGCCTGATGCCAGGGGCTTAAGCGGAGAGCAAATGTTTTGAGAATGATGAGGGCAAAGAATGTACGGATGTGCTTGACACAATTGATGTCTGTATATGTATGATTGTGATAAGAGTTGTATGAGTCCCTAATAAAATGATTAAAAAGAATGATTTAAGGAGCTCTGGTGGCGTAGTGTTATGAGATGGGCTGTTAACCCGAAAAAACTGATTATAAATGAAATTCTAGCATTATTTTATCTCACTTTGGACTCATTCTAAGTTTGTTCTAGCTTTGAATATGTTCTACTTTGTTTTTTATGAAACTGTTTATCTGTTTTACTGTGCTATTGTTAGTCTTTTTTGATACATTTTTCTGTATATGACATTCGGGATAGGTAACTCTTTAGAGATGATAATTGGATTAAGGTTTTTGAGGCTTCTTAGATATGGAGGGGAGGTTGGGTGGGGAACAGGCAGCTAATCGCAATGAGTACAATAAAGATAAAGTTCTACAATTGACTGATTGTAGTAATGACTGCATAACTTTTAAGAATACATACACTTTGCACTTCCCTATTTTTGATCTACCCAAGCTCTTGTTCCCGCCCAACACTTCCTCCTCATAGTTTTTCCCTTCTTATTGGAACCAGGTGAGGGTTTACATTCAGATCATAATTTTTGTATTCAACAATTTAAACAACTCACTGACCCTCTTGCCCTGTCATCTCCCCTCTTCTTCGCCTCCCCTCCCACCCAGGGTAACCATCAAAGTCTGTTCTTCTGGTGTGAAAACCTTTCATCTAGGTTTTTTTCTATTATAACAGTGATCTCATACAATATTTGCCCTTTTGTGACTGATTAATTTTACTCAGCACAATGTCCTCCAGGTTCATCTATATTGTTTTTGCATATTCAATAGTGTTCCATTATATGTATGCACCATTGTCTGTTTATACATTTATACATTCTTCTGTTGATGAAATTTAGGTTGTTTCGATCTTTTTACTAATCCTAACAACCTTATAACTTGAATAATGCTGAGATGAACACTCAGGTGCTTATATTATTTGTATCCTGGTTCTTATGTCTCTAAGATACATACCAAGAAGAGGGATTGCTGGGTCACATACTTGTTCCTACCTTTTAAAGGTAGTTCTATATTGTTTTCCACGAGGGTTGCGCCATTTTATGGTCCCAACATCAGTGTATGAGGGTTAAAGTCTCTGCACGCTCAATAGCATCTGTTTCCTGATTTCTTTAGCTTGGCCATTAATGCTGGGGTGATACGGTAGCTAATGCTGATTTTGGTTCGTGTCACTCAAATGGCTAATGGTATTTAGCATTTCATTTCTTCATGTTTCTTGGTCACGTGGGCGTCTTCTTTGGTGACGTGTCTTTCATGTTTTCTGCCTATTTTTAAGTTGTATTATTTGTCTTTTCCTTATTTAGGTGTCAAAATATTTCTATGAACTTTAGAATTCTTGATCCATATGCCATTGCCAATTTTTTCCCCCGTTTTTCTTTTTGCTCTTGTGGTGAAATCTGTTGATACATACAAATGTTTAATTTGTCATCTGCTACTAGTTATCTTCAGTAATGTGTGATGGTATATTTATGCCATACATACAAAATGCCATGCATTTTGACCATCGAAAATATTTTTTAAATTTTTTTTTCTCGAAAATCTTTATAGTTCTAGGTTTTACATTTAGTCCTCTGATTCCTCTCCCCCCACCCATATGCTGTGAAATATGGGTCCTGCTACGTTTTTTCTGGAAAAGGCACCCAATGTTGCCAGAACCATTAGTTAAAGAGCTCCTATCTTCCTCATTGTATGAGTTTCAACCCTTAGTCAAAGATCAGATGTCCATAGGTGGATAGATTTACTTCCGGGTTGTCAATTCTGTTCCAGCGGTCTCTGCGCCTGTCATTATACCAGTGCCGGGCTGCTTTGATACCTGTGACTGTGTGCTAGGTGTTGACGTCAGGAAATGGGAGGCCTGCTATTTTGTCATACTTCTTTAGTAGTGTTTTGCTTATCCAGGTTCTTGTTCCTTTCCATATGAGGTTGGGGATTAGTCTTCCTATCTCTTTCAAGAATCATATTGGAAGGGGGAGCGGGAGGGAGGGGAAAAATGAGGACCTGATGCCAGGGGCTTAAGTGGAGAGCAAATGTCTTGAGAATGATGAGGGCAATTAATGTACAAATGTGCTTTACACAATTGATGTATATATGGATTGTGATAAGAGTTGTATGAGAACCTAATAAAATGATTTTTTAAAAAAGAATCATATTGGAATCTGGATTGCAGTATATATGCTGATAGAGTTGAGTAGTATTGACATTTTCACAATGCTGCCTTCCTATCCACAAACATAGTATATTCCTCCATTTATCTAAGTCTCTTTTGGTTTCTTATAGCAATGTTTTGTAATTTGTTTGTATAGGTCTTTTGTTTCTCTGGTTAGATTCCTAGTTAAATTCCTCAGCTTTTTATCTTTTGGGTGGATATTGTGAATTGATACTTTTCTGATTTCCTTTTCAGAGTTGTCTTTGTCAGTGTAGAGGAATTCAACTGACTTTTGCAGGTTGATCTTATACCCTGCCTCTTGGTTGAATGTCACAATTAGTTCCAACAATTTTCTTACCAAGTCTTTGGAATTTTATAGGATTATACCAACTGTAAATGCAGTTTTACTTCCCTCTTTTCCTGTTTGCCAATTTGGATACCTAGACTTCTAGCAATATTGAATGAGTGGTGATAAAAGTATCTTTGGTTCCTGTTGAAAAGGGGATACACTGGTCAGTTTCTCTGTTTAGACTAATGTAAGCCATTGACTGTATGTTGAGCCATCCTGTCAGTTCCAGCTCATCGGAACCCCCTATAAAATAGAAGGGATCTACCATACATATAATAGCACAGTCTGGATCCCCATCCTCACAATCGCTATGTTTCAGCCTATTGTTGCAGTCACTGTGTCAGTCCCTCTTGCTAAGGATCTCTTCACATTACCAAGCATGATTTCCTCTTAAAAAATAAAGTTTTAGGGAATGCTGAAGTTAGACTTTGGGGCCAGGGTGTGGTGCCCCAATAGACTGGACTGGAAAACACTCCTAAAGGCCAACAAACGATCCTTGAACTAACTACAAGCTTTTCTTTCTTGGTTTTTGTTTTGTTCCTTGTCAGTGGTTTGTTGTTGTTTTGTTGTATATTGTTGCTTGGTTTTGCTCTGTCTTGTTTTTGTGCATATTATCTCTGCAGGTCTGTCTAAATAAGATAGGCTAGATGAACAATCTGGAGGAGAAAACAACGGGACTGATAGTTCCGGGGGACATGGGATAGGGGGAGGTGGAGGGAAAGGAAGTGGTGTTAACAAATCCAGGGACAAGGGAACAAGTGATCCAAATTGGTGGTGAGGTGGGTGTGGGAGGCCTGGTAGGGCATGATCAAGGGTAATGTAACCAAGAGGAATTGCTGAAACCTTGGTGGGGACTGAGCATGATAGTGGGACAGAAGGAAAATCAAGGGAAATAGAGGAAAGAGCTGGGAGGCAAAGGACACTTATGGAGGTCTAGATAAAGACATGTACATATGCAAATATATTTATATATGAGGATGGGGAAATAGATCTACATGTGTATTATTTATAGGTTTAGTATTACATAGCAGAAGGACATTGGGCCTCCACTCAAGCACTCCCTCAATGCAAGAATACTTTCTTCTATTAAACTGGCATTCTATAATGCTCACCTTGTCGACACAACCGCTGAAGACAAAGCAGGTGAATAAGCAAATGTGGTGAAGAAAGATGATGGTACTCAGCTATCAAAAGATAAAGTGTCTAGGGTCTTAAAAACTTGAGGGTAAACAAGCGGCCATCTAGCTCAGAAGCAACAAAGCCCACATGGAAGAACACACCAGCCTGTGTGATCATGAGGTGCTGAAGGAATCAGTTATCAGGCATCAAAGAAAAAAATCATATCATTTAGTGCACACCTCTATGATACGATTGCTGAAGACAAATGGGTGCATAAGCAAATGTGGCGAAGAAAGCTGATGGTGCCTGGCTAACAAAAGGTATAGTGTCTGGGGTCTTAAAGGTAAACAAGCAGCCATCTAGCTCAGAAGCAACAAAGCCCACATGGAAGAAGCACACCAACCTGTGCGATCATGAGGTGTCGAAGGGATCAGGTATAGGGCATCATCAGAACAAAAAAAAAATCTTACCATAGTGGATGAGAGTGGGAGTACAGAGTGGAGACTCAAAGCCCATTTGTCGGGCACTGGAGATCTCCTTGCAGGAGGGGTCTAGGGGAGGAGATGGAGTCAGTCAAGGTGCGATGTAGCAACATGAAACATACAACTTTCCCCTAGTTCCTAAATGCTTCCTCCCCCCACCCCAACTATTGATCCGAATTCTCCTTAGACCAGAGGATGTACACTGGTACAGATAGGAACTGGAAACACAGGGAATCCAGGGTGGATGATCTCTTCAGAACCAGTGGTGTGAATGGCAATACTGGGAGGGTAGAGGGTAGAGGGAGAGTGGATTGGAAAGAGGGAACCCATTACAAGGATCTACATGTGACCTCCGACCTGGGGAACGGGCAACAGAAAAGTGGGTGAAGGGAGAGGTCAGACAGGGCAAGATATGACAAAATAATAATTTATAAATTATCAAGGGCTCATGAGGGAAGGGGGAGTGGGAGGGAGGGGAAAAAATGAGGACCTGATGCTAGGGGCTTAAGTGGAGAGCAAATATTTTGAGAAAGATGAGGGAAATGAATGTACAGATGTGCTTTACACAATTGATGGATTGTGATGAGTTGTATGAGCCCCTAATAAAATGATTAAAAATAAAGTTTTATTGGCGTATAATCTACATACCAACAATAATTTATTATCAAGAAGAGTAGTACAATCATTACCACAATCAATCAATTTTAGAACATTTTCTTCTTTCCTGTACTATTCTCCATTTTCTTCCATCTCCCCCAAGAAACCATTAATTTAGTTATTATCTCTATAAATATACCTATTCTGAATTTTATATACACCTCCCTCAAAAAACCAACTAACAATAAAGTAAAACAGAGGAAGACCTCACGAGAAAAGGAAGCAGGAAATGTAAACAAACAAAACAAAAAACTAGAACAAATTTAAAATGAGTCAAATTGGAGGTCAAATGATGTTAAATTTTAACCTAACTACATCTGCAATAATCCACTTTCCAATGCACGTGGCTTGATAACAAGGCCGTTCACATCCTTGGCCCCTGGTCAGAGGGAATCCCACTGGAGGCTTAATCCTTCAATGGAGTTTCCACGTGGGGACCCTGACACTGGATTTTGGTCTTTCACTGTCATCCATAGCCTTCTGCAAGCCAGCTGTTCACAATTTAAGCTCTGATACCATTCCTTCCTTCAGATTTGGATTATTTACAATCCTTGAAATACATAGGCTGGTATACTTCCATGTGGACTTAGTTAACACCTCACTTAGATGGCTGCCGGTTTGAAGACAAACCTTATTTAAAAAAAATCATTTTATTGGGGGTTCGTACAACTCTTATCACAATCCATTCATCAATCCATCCATCGTGTCAAGCACATTTGTACATTTGTGGCCATCATTTTCGAAACATTTTCTTTCTACTTGAACCCTTGGTATCAGCTTCTCATTCCCTCCCCCCTCCCTCATGAACCATTGGTAATTTAGAAATTATTTTTTCATGTCTTACACTGACCGATGTCTCCCTTCACCCACTTTTCTGTTGTCCATCCCCTTGGGAGGGGGTTCAAGATAGATCATTGTGATCTCCCTCCACCTTCCCCTTCCCCTCCTGATATGACTACTCTCAATATTGGTCCTGAGGGGGTTATCTGTCCTGGATTCCCTGTTTCCAGCTCTAACCTGTACCCGTGTACATACTCTGTTCTAGCCAGATTTGCAAGGTAGAATTGGGGTCATGATAGTGGAGGGAGGCATTTAGGAACTAGGAAAGTTGTATGTTTCATCGGTGCTATACTGCACCCTGTCTGGCTCATCTTTCTCATGACCCTTCTGTAAGGGGATGCCCAGTTTCCTAGACGGGCTTTGTCTCCACTCTGCACTCCACCTCATTCACAATATGATTTTTTTGTTCTGGGTCTTTGATGCCTGGACTGCTCCCTCCACCGTGGGCTTTGTTGCTTCTCAACTAGATGGCTGCTTGTTTATCTTCAAGCCTTTAAGACCCCAGACACTGTATCTTTTGATGGCCAGGCACCATCAACTTTCTTCACCACATTTGCTTTGTCTTCACCCGCTTTGTCTTCAGCAATTGTATTGGGAAGGTGAGCATCATGGAATTCCAGGTTAATAGAACAAAGTGTTCTTGCATTGAGGGAGTACTTGAGTGGAGGCCCAATGTCCATCTGGTACCTTAACTTAAACCTATAAATATATGTACATAGATATATTTCCCCATCATCCTATATATTTACATATGTACATGTCTGTATTTAGACCTCTATAAATGCCCTTTGCCTCCTACTTCTTTCCTCTATTTCCTTTTTCTTTCCTCTTGTCCCACAATCATGTTCAACCTTCATTTGGGTTTCAGTAATTCCTCTCGGTGTTGAAGCCCTATGAGGCCTCCTACACCCTCCTTGCCATCAATTTTAGATAGCTGGTTCCCTTGTCCCTGGGTTTGTTAACACCCGCTTCCTTTCCTCCCTGCCTCCCCCTCTTCCATGCTGGTCTGTTGTCTTCTCCTCCAGATTGTTTATCCCGCCTGTCTTATCTAGACAGACAAAGACAAGCCTTGAAGACCCTAGCCAGGCAGTCCAGTTTCTTTGGCCCAGTTTGCTATACCACCCAGAGTGATCACTTTGAGTATGAACATCGAGCAGGGCCATATCCTAAGGATGACTCGTTCTTTGTTCATATGTATTTACAGTTGATATATATCTCTGGATCTGTGTCCTCTTTCAGGAACTAGTCTCTTCTGACAACCTGTCCAAAGTGCGTGGGGTAAAGTTTTCCCCATTCGAGTTTCCAAGGAGTATTGACTACTTTCTCCAAGACAGATTTATTTGTTCTTCTGGCACTCCCCCCCTCATTCCCAGTGATATGATTTTTTGTTCTTTGATGCCTGATGCTTGATCAGTTTGACACCTTGTGATCACACAGGCTGGTGTGCTTCTTCCATGTGGGCTTTGTTGCCATAGAAGATTTGTTTGTGCCCATTTTACATGTACTCAGGAGCTGGACGTAAGTCAATTGCTGTTTCCGCTTTAAAAGAAGGGCCGGGCTGTGTATCTTTTCTTGGGTGCAACTCTTCGGACGGAGAATAGCTGTGGGGACACACCTTACCTTCTTCTCATTATCTACAGCAAGTGGTTTAAAAACAGAACACCTGAACTACTGAACTGTGTGATAGGTGAATTTGTGGCAGTAAAAACGGTTATAAACAAAACACTTCCGTCTAGTTTTTATTTTGGGTATCCTTCTTTAGGGTTTTTGTTTTTGTTTGTTTTGGTATCTTTCTTTAAAAGCCCACTTCCAGACCCAGGATTTTTGTACATTTCTTCTCTTTTTATTTTTTTCTTATTCATTTACTGTTTTCATTTTTTAAAATCAGTTTGGGCTATGTCGTAGTAGGTGTACCTACCTATATAGGACAGGCATGGGAGGCATGCCTGTGGGGTGAGAACAGTGGGACCAACGGTCCTGGGGAGACTTGGGAGGTGAGGGTGGTAGGGGAAGGGGGCGGCGAGCAGGCTGCACCACAGACAGGGGAACAACTGGGGTGTTGGAGTTAATAACGAGGAGGAGATAGGGATCTAGGGGGGGAGTTGTTGGATCAACAGCAAACTAGATAAGAGGAGGTACCAAGAGGCAGAAATAAGGGGAAAGTGACAGTGGGGTAGAAGGAAAGTTAAAGGAAACAGAGGAAGGACCAAGGAAGCAAAGCAATGATAGAGGTGTAAACTTAACAGTGTACATATGTAAACACATTAATCTACAAAAATAGAGGTACTGGTCCATGTACATATATTTATATGGTAGTACACTGAGGTAGGGGATGGGCTTTGAGCCTCTGCTCATACCCTCCCTCAATACAAGACCACTTTGTTCTAACCAATCGGCAGTGAGATTTCACCCTCCTGACACAATCACAGAAGACAAAACAGGTGCATAAGCAAATGTGGTGAAGAGGACAGATGGTGCCCGGTTATTAAAAGATAGAGCGTCTTGTGTCTTAAAGGCTTGAAGTTACACAGGCTGCCATTCAGCAGTGAAGCAAGTCCACATGGAAGAAGCACACTACCTGTGTGATCATGAGGAGTCATAGGGACCGGGTAATAGGCATCAGCAGACACATAACAAACAAAAGCATATTGTTGAGAATGCAGGGGTGGGGGTGGCTGGAGCAGAGATCCAAAGCCCATCTGTAGACAGTGGAACAATCTACTCACAGAGGGCCCACAGGGAGGGGATGAGTCACTAGGATGCAGTAAAGCATCAGTGAAACACACTGCATTCCTCTGGTTCCTGGCGGCTTCCTCAGTGCTGCTTCTCCATTCAGGCTAGACCGGAACATGTGCACAGGTACAGAAAGGGATGGGAGCTCACGACACACAGAATCCAGGAGTGGGAATAGCGATGCCGGAGGGGTAGGGGGAAGAGGGGGAGATGAGGGGAGAAAGGGAGAACCGATTGCAATGATGGGCACAAAACCATACACCCCTCTCCAGGGAGAAGAACAGAAAACATGGGGGGGGGGGGGGGAAGACAGCGGTCGGCGTGAGATATGAAAATAGTAACAATGTACAATCTATCGTGTGTGTGTGTGCGTGCGTGCGCTATGAGGGTGTGGGAGAGAGGGTAGAATAAAAAAAGAGATGGTACCGAAGGCTCCATAAAAAATAAATGTCTATCCTTCCCCGAAAAGAATGTGTTCCAAAGGACGACATTGACTCTGCAGCTCCGGGAGATGGACATATCTGATCAGAGCACACGGGAGCAGATGAAGGGGCAGGAGGAGAGAGTGGAGCACAGCCTGGCCCACCAGGCCGTGATGATGATGTTCCTGAGTAGAGCAGCCAGTCCACAGAGAGAACAACATGGCTGGCCCCACTATGAGACATGATGCCCCTCAGTGACTAAGGGCGATACAGGGGACAGCACCAGAGACACAGTGTGGGAATTGCACCTGACCTGATCCCACCACACCGAGGCAAATCACTGGGGGAGTGCAGCGGAACAGCAAGGGAATGGAGTGGCAAGGTCCCCAGGGAAGGCTGAAAGTGGACTTTGGGGCCAGGGCGTGGTGCCCCAACAGACTGCACTGGAAAACGCTCCTAAGGGCCAGCAAACGATCCCTGAACTAACTACAAGCTTTTCTCTTGTGAAAATAAATAAATAAATGTCTAGAAGAGAATGAGGGCAACATATGTACAAACATGCCCGATTCAATTGATGTATGGATTGTGATAAGAGTTGTACCAGCCCCCAGTAGAACGATTTAAAGGAAGAAAAAAAAAAAGCCCACTTCCTAGTTACCAGACAATCCATGCCACATGCTCACTGCTGCAGCGAGCAAACCCACACCCCTCACAGGGCCTGCTTAGAACGAACTGATGGGAGAAGGGCTTGCAAACAAGAGGCCAAGGTGTCATTTCTTTGCAGGTACTACGCAAGGATACTGTCTACCACGCTGAGCCATATAAAGGTGCACATAAAAGTAAGCACGTTAAGCTATTGTTTCCCAAGAGAAATCAGGATATCCTGTAAATAGTTTTTCCATCATTTATCCTCTTAAGGGCAGCTCAGAAAGACACACAAACGTAACACAAAACCAAAACACACGTGCACACACTGGTCTAAGCCACATTATAAATCCAAACATTGGTGTGGGGTTATCAGCAGAGAGAAGGAAATAAATGTCTTTAAATGAAACTCAAACCACAAAAAGCAAGGTTATTAAAGATGGTCAGCAGAAGTGTTGTCCTTCATCCACCCTTGTTCACTGGCTGAGAACATCTAGTTTTCTAATGCATAAAGGGGTCCACCAAGCAGCAGGGTGACGGGTAAGAGTTCAGACATTAGAGATCTGATTTGCTAGACAAGTGGGTCCTCGTCTGAGAGCCCCCATTGGCCGAGCTAGAAAAGGTCTCTGACTTAACATGACTTAATCAGAAACTGGTTCTGGGAAGAGTACCAAGATGACAAGTCCAAACGTTTAAAGCTTCAAGGTTTCAACAAAACGCCAATGTATTTGAACTTTCAGGCAGGACAGTGTTTAGATGGGCAAAACCAGGACACCTCAAAGACTGGGTAATTCTCCCCATTCTTAAGTGACTCCAGGAAAAATCCATTCATGTGTTTACTGGTGGTAATACCATTTCCCTATTTGCTGGTACTACTGAGTGTTTCTGGTTTGATTCAGGCACTTAAGAAAAATGTCTTCTGCTACTCAGTTGTTGACAAGCATAATGTTACTCAATTTCTACATTTGATATGTTCCCTATTGTTGATTTCTAATTTTACCGTATTGTGATCTGAGATCTTTGGTAGATTTCAATGTTTCAAAATGTATCGAGGTTTGCTTCGTGGCCTATCAGATGGTCTATGTTTCACGTGCACTGGAAAATAACGTATATTTTACTGTCCTTTGGTTCCATTATCTTTTAGTTCCATTTTTTTCCAGGAGCTGTTTGAAACTCTTTGTACATGCTACAATTTGTTTATCCACTGACGAACCTCTGCGATGGTCTCACCCTAAACATGTCTGTCGAAGCATTTGAGCATGTCTTTAATTCTTTGGGGTACATACTTTAAGAGTGGAATTGCTGGGTGCAAACAGTCATTAATTCTGTTTCACATTTTGAGGATTCCGCCCCACACCCCCAAATGGTAGAACCCTTAGTACATGAGGATTCAAATTTCTGCCTCCATAAAATCAATCAAGTTTTAAAATTTAAAGCACTTCATATGATTTTCCCTAAATAGAAGATAAATTAAAGGCAAGTCCATAAACAAGAAAGTTGGTCTCCTTAAAAAAAACTCTACACCATGCGGCACAGAGGGAATATTTCTTTATCACAGGTTAACCTTAAACTCTTATTTCACAGATACTGGAAATGCAGCTAGGAGAGTGCAGAGACTTGCTCAAAGTCACAGCTTGAGCCGTTTCTCCCCAGCTAGTGCCAGGAGAGAAAATATTTTAGCATTCTAAAACCCTACCTTCAAGGTCACACATCTTCTGGAGGATGAGTAAGACTCCCAGGGAGGAGAAAGTGGCATGGCTTTCCACGTGCATCAAGGAATAAGGACAACAGTCTGGCTTAAAAAACAAAACAAAACAAAAACCAGCACCTGCTTCCTATATTATGGATTACATGGCCATTTGAAAAAAAAAATCTATGGTTTCCATTCTCCGTATCTTTCTGTCTACTCCTAAGCTATCGCAGACCCCCGCACACTTCAGGACAAACCATGGCAGTATACGCCAATCATTTCTAAAGGCCTGGGTTTCTGCTTTCAAAGATTTGTGTCACCGTTTATTTACAGGCCGAGGAGGCAGAAAGGGCACTGGGGTCCTCAGGTGGATGCTGGCTTCTCCGTGGAGAAGATGAAGGCCTCTGGGGTGGCTTCCTGCTTCAGCACGCCTGTCAACAGGAACTCAGGTGAGAGGACAGGCAGCCCAGCCCGGAGTGGGACGGAACATCGAGGGAAATCCTGGGAGCAAGTGATTACTACTCTCTGAGGCTGAGGAGAGACACAGAGCAGAGCAGGAAGTCAGGCGTGAAAAAGAATCCTAGACTTCTAGAAGTTCACGACTCACCGATCAACCTTAAATAAGTAAAATATCTCACGGCTACTGAGTTGATTACAACTTACAGCAACTCCATAGGGCAGAGCTGCATTGCCCCTTCTGGGTCCCCAGGCTGTCAATCTTTCTGGAAGGAAAGTGGCTGAGCCCCCACACCACCAGAGGTCCTTAGCATCATGCAGGTATACCTTCTTGGAAAAACCCACAGCAAGCGGACTGCACTTGGCCATGAAGTATTCTTGCCAAAGGCGTTGAAGCAGAATTTATTCAGGCTTGTAAAGTTAAATGCAGCTTGCATGAAATGCAAGCTCTCACACATCTCCCCTCAGTTCCATCCCTGTGCACTCCATAGGTCCTTCCCTTAGCCCTCTCGTGACTCTGCTGCATGTGTGCCTCTGTCTCCCACCAGTCTTTCCCCATTCCAGCTACCTCTTTAACTGCCCTCTCACCAGACCCGATACCACCCCCCCTACCTTGTAGGACCGAGGCATACTGGGCAGGACCGTGCCTCCACAGCAGCTGATGATCTCGTCCATCTGCGGCGGCGGTGGCTGGACTCCAGGGGTCACATAAATCTCATAGCCCTGAGGGGAGGAACACAGGCAACAGCAGATGCAAGCTCTCAGAGGGCAGGGGCCTGAGGACACTCTCTGGTGGGAGGGCGGAGGCACAGGCACTGGGCAGAAGGGAGACTCACCTCCAGCAGCCTTTGCTTCCGAGCCCGGCCCAGGGCATCCTGAAGGCTGAAGCCAAAGTTCTTCTCCTGCTCAGGGTCAGTCACTATATACTCATCCGGGGGCAGGAAGCAACCAGCTTTGCGGGACTACGGAAGGGAGCAGTCAGCATACGAGCTCAGCCCAGCCCCCCCCCACCCCCGCCCTTCACTCCATTGTTCTCTCTAGCAATTGTAGGGAGCTTTTGAACTATCTCCTGAATGAACGAAAGATTTCTGCTTCATACACTTTCCTGTCTCCCAGACACGTCTGTTCACCTACCACTGCTTTCCAGTCTTCTGTTCCCATCCTTATTGGCCTGCCGCCCTCTCCTGGCCTCTTACCTGGTGCAGCCAGTCTAGGGAGAGGATGGGGATGCCTCGCCCCAGGGCACACAGGAACTTGACTGTTCGGCGGATTCGATCCGTGACCAAGTGTGACGCCTCCATCACTGAGTGGGCCAGACTTCCGCCCAGGGCCAGCACAGCCCGCTCTCCCCGAGCATCCACCACGCCTGTGAAGAGAACCTGTGGAGGGGGTTGGCCTGAGTGGATCCCAGCAACCTGTGCCAGCAGAAGCTGTCTCTGTAACTCCCTGTACACCACCCTCCCTCCACGCCGCCTTCTCACTTACACTGGGGGCTGTGGACTGCTGGCTAGGTCTGGGTCGCTGTCGGACACTGCGGCTCTGAGTCCCTTTGGGCTCCTCCTCTGTCGGCTCTCTCTTCCTCTTGACGGGTCCTGGCATCCCTGCATTCTAGGATTAAGAATGGCTGTGGTAGGAATGTGTCAAGTCCTTCCCCTTTGCTCCTTGGCTCCAGGCCACACTTACCTCCTTCTTCCCTGCAGTCTCTTTTGGTGGTTCTTTCAGGAACTCTGTCTTCTGGGGGAACTGCCCTCTTTGGGGCCGTTTTGGAGGTGGGGATGAATCCAGGATAGGTAAGGTCCTCTTGCGGCTTTGAGAGGCCTTAGGCTGGGGCTCTGGGCTGAACCCAGAACTACCTTCCTCTGCCTCCTCTTTGATTTGGGAAGTCCGAGTGGGTGTCTCAAGCAGCTGGGGGCTGGCAGGGTCAGGAATGGCCCCATGGAACTCAGCTGCTCCTTGTCTTAAGCGACTCTCAGACTGGGGTTGAGGTTCCGGTGTGGAACAGGGCTCACAGACAAGGGGAGCTGTCAGTGACTCTTGCTTCCTGGTGCCCCGTTGCCTCCTATTACAGCTGGCTTCAGGGGTGACAGGCTGGCCTGTGGGACTAGGAGGCTGGAGATCAGCAGTTGTGGGTACAACTGGCTCAGGGGTCTTGACAGAAGACGTGGGTGCCCTTCCACGAGTGGTCCGTAATCTGGGCTCAGGATTGACAGGCTCAAGATCAGGCAAACCTGGGGCCTTGGCAGAGGACCTATGTGCTCTGCCCTGAGAGGTGGGTTTCGGGGTGACACACGGGTCTTTTGAAGGGGCAGACTGGAGTTCAAGTGCTGTGTGTTCACTGAGTTCAGAAATCGTGACAGAGGACCTTTGGGACCTGTTCCTAGTGGCCCGAGACAAGGGCTTGGGGGTGACAGGCTGGTCTGTTGGGGTGGGAGGCTGGAAGTCAGGGGCTGTGGGCTCAGTTGGTTCAAGGGGCTTACCAGATCTGCTTGCCCTGCCTCGAACAGCACAAGATGTGGATTTGGGGGTCAGAGGATCAAGTATAGTAGTGGAAGGTTGGAGCTCAGGGGTCTGGGGGATAATTGGTTCAGAGCTCTTAATAGAAGACCTGCGTGCCCTGCTCTGAGTGGGCCTGGAGGCGAGAGGCTGGTCTGCGGGAGAAGACTGGAGCTTAGGGGCTGTGGGTTCAATTGGTTCAGGAGTCTTGACAGACCTACATATCTTGCCCCGAGTGGCCTGTGAGACCTCAGGGGTGACAGGCTGGTCTGTGGAGACGGGAAGTTGGGCCTCAACTGGATCAGGGGTTTTGCCAGAGGACTTATGTGTTCTGCTCCTAGTGGCCCGAGCTGTGGGCTTGGGGGTGACAGGCTGGTCTGTGGAGACGGGAAGTTGGGCCTCAACTGGATCAGGGGTTTTGCCAGAGGACATATGTGTTCTGCTCCTAGTGGCCCGAGCTGTGGGCTTGGGGGTGACAGGCTGGTCTGTGGAGACGGGAAGTTGGACCTCAACTGGCTCAGGGGTTTTGCCAGACGACATATGTGTTCTGCTCCTAGTGGCCCGAGCTGTGGACTTGGGGGTGTCAGGTTGGTCTGTGGAGACAGGAAGTTGGACCTCAACTGGTTCAGGGGCTTTGCCAGAGGACATATGTGTTCTGCTCCTAGTGGCCCGAGCTGTGGACTTGGGGGTGACAGGCTGGTCTGTGGAAGGCGGAAGCTCAGGGGCTGTGGGTCCAACTGGTTCACAGGTCCTGACAGAGGACCTATGTGTCCTGCCCCAAATGGCCGGAGATGCAGGCTTGGGGGTGACAGGCTGGTCTATGTGGGTAGGAGGGGGTGGTTCACTGGCAGCAGAGGAGACTGAAGGTGTGGCCCTAGAAACTCTTCGGGCTCGGACTTTAGACTCTGGGGCCAGAGGCTCTAGCTCTGGGGGCAATGGAGCCTCTAGCGCTTTTATGCTCTTTTTTTGCCTGGTCCTAGGCTGAGAAGCCTCCAAAGATGGAGTGGGGGAAAGCAGGGACTGAGGTACAGGATGTTTCGGGCTCTGAGGGATAAGGGGGTCTGAGGGTGTGGCTGAGTTTTCAGGCACTGATGGAGATTCCTGTTCACCCTGGGAAGAAATGGAAACAAGTGAGGAAGGGAGAGGGAGAGGGGAGGAGAACTCTGTGGCCAACATTTCCCTGGGGCCTCTCTTCCCTAATGGGAACTTCCTGAGGGAATGGTCCTCATAGCGCAGGCACAGTGCTCTCCACATATGGTGGCAGTCATGAGAGGAGAGTTGGGGAAAGAGGGAAGGAACCACAGAGAACTTTTGTTCTTCGCGAGGCAGGAAGTATTACGGGAAACAAAGGTGTGATAGAAACCAACGCAATGAAGCCGTCTGCATGCAGCCCGAATGCGAGTCTCCTGAGGGCTTCAGGCTGTGAGCTTCAGGAGGATATCACTGGGGAGAACCAAGGTGCCCCTAGGTGGGCTGAACTCCTTGCACCACCCAGGGACTCAGGGACTCTAAGAACCCTCTAAGGACGGGTGACAGTGGGAGGAAATGGAGACTCTGGGGAACATAGGGCAAGTAAGTAGTAGACAAACTGCAGGCCCACAGAGATGCAGTGGTGAAAGCAGGCCTCACCCTGGAAGACTTCTTCCCAGCAGGCGGCATCTTGGAATTCAT
Source organism: Tenrec ecaudatus (assembly GCF_050624435.1). Classification (NCBI taxonomy): domain Eukaryota; kingdom Metazoa; phylum Chordata; class Mammalia; order Afrosoricida; family Tenrecidae; genus Tenrec; species Tenrec ecaudatus. The sequence goes on from NC_134536.1 coordinate 159,581,215, forward strand.
GCTGCCTAGACAGAAAAGTAAGGACACAGGCAGTTGAGCTCCGAGTCTCTGGCACCAGTTGCTCAGGGTTTGAGTATTAGTGGGGCCATGGGATCCCTTTGGATTCCTCTACCCTGACTTACCTCTCTGCTGCCTTCTGGGTCTCGTTGAAGCTACCCTTCTTCTACCTGACTGGCTGCCAGAAGCTACTGGTGTTGGATGCGAGGGCTGCCCTTCCTGGTCCTGGCCTCCACCCTGGCTCTCCCTGCTGTGTGCGCCTAGGTCTTCCAATAGCTCCGTGGGTTCCGCGCCGTCTGCTAACTCCTTCTCTCTCTCTGGCGCTGGCCTTTCTGCTTCTCTCTCAAACTCTTCTCTTGCGAGGGCCTGCCTCTTTCGTTCTTGCTCTTGCATTCCCATGGATGTCCCCGTTTCTACCTCCGAACGATTCCCAGCCCTTTCGGCATGAGCACCCTCCACCTTCGCTTCGGACTCTAGGCTCTGAGGGTCTCTAGCTATCACCTGTTTTTGTTCTCTATTCGGCAGTCCCCTAGCTAAGTCTTCCTTTGCCGTCCCATCTTCTTGCTCACTTGCTGGTAGCAGTTCCTCCGTCCCCCTCTCCAAGGGCTCTGTCTCAGGGTACACCCTTCCTGTTGCTCTTCTTCGTGCACCCAGCTTTTCCTCCTCAGCCTGCACCTCTTGGCCTTGAGTTCTCAGTGACTCTGTGTGAGGAACGGGGCTCTCTGGATGCTGGTTTGGTGGAGCTGCCCCAGATGGGAAGGGGGAACAATTTCCACGGGCCTCAAGGGGGGTCTCTGAAGCCTCTAGTTCTCTTGGACAGAATGGCTGTGTAGGTAAGAGTTCCCATGGCTCATCCGGAGTACCTGAGCAGAGGCACACACGACACAAGGTGAGAGAATGTGGTAGACATGTAAGCTGAAAAGATAACGCACCGAGAACGCTTTAGATAATAAAGTCATGAATGATAGATCTACACGGGTTCTTAAAAGGGAATGCTGAGGCGGGGGGTGGGGTCGGGGAAGCTGGGAATCATGTGATAGCTCTACCACTGTCTCAAAAAGTGAAGACAATACGGTCATGTACAAACTCCCTTAGTCGCGCCTTCAAAAACTAAGTTGTGTCTATTCAGTCTGGCCCCCCGCCCCCCTGCCCCAGTGAAATAGAGCAACACGGGCCAAGGAGTCAAAAGGGCTGAGAGAGACAATGAGACTAGCTGCAAGGTTGGGAACATGGAGGAGGGGCGAGTCCCCTGTACCTGGGGTCTCAGAAGTGTAACAGGAGGGGCCAGGTTCTTCGTGGGGGAGCATACACAGAAAGGCCTGGGTAGGTTCTTCCTCCACGCTCTTGATGGCTGCACAAGCAACAACGCTCTCAGCACAGCTCCTTCCCGCAGCCCAGCCCCAGGCTCCCGCCCGCCTCACTCCAGCCTTCCCACCCATCAGGAGCCACCAGGCAGTCGGCAGATGGCCTCACCTCCTACGGTGGTATTCTCTTGCTCTACAAAGCACTGGGTCGCTTGTAGGGACAGATCTTCAGACTCTAGTGGGGAGAAGCAGAAGAAAGTAGAAAACCCAGTTTGATCCTCCACCACTCTCTCCGCCCAACCTCTACAAGAAAGAGAGGCCAGCACATACCGTCAGGACTGTCTTTAGACTCTGGAGTCCTGTCCTCATGTGGGGCTCCCTCTGAGTGTGGCTGGGTGGGATCCCCTGGAGTGCCTGTGTCCGCCAATAGGTCCTGCTCCACAGGCGCCCCATCCTGGGCGCTGGCCCCAAGAACTCGCTCGTGCTCAAGAACAGCTGCAGCCCACTCTGTCCCAGCATGCCCTTTTGCCGGGAGTTGGAGCTTTCGTACATCTGCCAACGCTGCAGCTGTGAAAGGGCGGGCTTCCTCTTCCTGCCCTATAGGTACCTTGGCGGGGCTCCCTTCGGCTCCCCTCTCTGTGGGAGCTATCCCTTCCACAGGTACCTGCTGCTGCTCCTGAGGTGTAACTTCCTCCTCTGTTCCTGGATGGGTGTTCACTGTGGTGGAGGCTTGGCCTCTCTGCAGGTGGGCTCCAAGTGAGCCCCTTTCTCCCACGTCTCTGTCACCACCCCTGCTAGGAGGTTGGCTCTTTTCTGAATGTGCAACAACAAGGGCTCCATCCTCAGGGGGAGCCTGTCGCCTTTCCCCGAGGTGCCTCTCCTCCTCCGCATCTGTGTCACTGTCTCTCCCAGCGGAGGTCTGGTTGTGCTCCAGAGGGAGCACAGGCAGGGCCCTGGTTTCTTCCACATCTATGCCTCTGGGGTTTGTCGTAGCCAGGCTCTCTTTAAGACGTGCCAAGGTGAGTGCCGCCAGGACTTCTTCCTCATCATCTGTATCGCTGTTGATCACTATCGAGCCTTCCGGGCTTCTCTCCAGAGGGACTGCCGGTGGAGCCTCACCCTGCAGACGTGCCAAGGCGGACACTCCAGGACCAGGTTTATCAACCCCATAGAAGATCTGCTTCCTCTTCATCGGAACTACAACTGGGGTCGCAGGGATCCCCTCTTCTTCCACATCAGTATCACTGTCGATGAAGTCGGAGGGCTGGCCCCTTTCCAAAGGGCGCTCCGGTGGCCTTCCTGGAGGCCTGCAGTCCTCGTCCACATCTGTGTCACTGTCCTCCCCAGCTGGATGGCTTCTCTCCGGAATCACTCTGCCTGGAGCCACCGCCTTGCCCGCGTCCCTCTCAACCATTACAGCACGGGCTCTCCTCTTCCCCGTAGGCCGGTGCTGGGCAAGCTGGCGTGCACCTGCGAGCCCAGTCACCTCATCAGCCCGAGTGCCTCTTCCGGCGTCCGAGGCAGCCTTCCTTGTTCCTCGCTGCTGCCCCTGTTCATCATCGGTGTCACTGTCTAAATTGAAGGCTAAGGAAGCCCCCTCTTCATCACTGTGAAGGGAAGAGAAGAGGAAAATTTAAAACGTTTTCCCAGAAGGGTTTACCTTATTCAGTGAGGAGTGTCTGGAGGGTAGACAGAGGTAGCTATTTAGTTCTGGACCTCTGGAGACATTTGTGTTGCTAACTCTACTTGGCAGAGCGGAGGTGCTCGATGCACGTTCAGCAGCAGAGCGAATGGAACGAAGCATTCCGCAGCTGGACGTTCATGCTCCATCTCTCTGTGAAGAGAGTCAGTCCTGCAGCTCTTGGTCCCTCTTCCTTTGAAGACTCCCTGCAACACTCACCTCTCTGGGACTACTGTTGGTGCAGGGGAGAACACGGTCCTTGAGACTTTGTCCCCATTGCTTTTAGAATCTGTCGAGATGAGAAAGAAGTGGGCATTGGTGTACTTGGTGGTCCTGTCTCCTCCCTCCCTTCCACCCCGCTCCCCTCTCCTTCCCACAGACTTACCTACTTCTTCCTCCGAGTCCTCAGCCAACAGAAGCCCCTTGGGCCACGCTTCTCCCTGGACCCTGGGTGTCTCCTCTATAGTTAGAGGGCCCCGGGAGGCACACGGCCGGGGGGCATCCAGGCGATGGTACTGGCAGGGCACGTCAGCAAAGAGGATCAGCTCCTGGTCCCGGAGACGATGCCTCACGCCAGGGCTCAGGGCTTTAGGAGGCCTCAGGATTTGCGTGCCATTGAGGCTCCCACAATCCCGGAGGACAGGGGCCCTGTGGCAGGCCACGATCTCAATCACTGCATGTTGCTTGGAGATAGATGGGAAAGGCAGGGCCACCGAGCAGTCAGGCATTCGGCCTACCACATTCTCCCCAAGGTAGAGCGGGAAATCTACGAATCAGAGAGGCAGGTAGGTTCCAGAAGACCCGCGTCCTGGCTGGTGTGTTCTTAGAAAAATGTTCCCGTGAAGTGCTCCACTACTTTCTTGGCCCATACATGCATTAGCACAATAACCAGCCCTAGAACATCCAGGCATTGAAGAGTACATGGATCCACTCTTCATACTCAATACCCACATATCAACACCGACTTTTTTGTTTGTGGGTACTGAAATTTATTGAGCATCTACCTTGTACCAGGTAGAAGCAAGTAGCAAATGTTCACTGAGAACTATTTATGTTCTTATGCTCCCAATACCAATCACTTGCTATAGATAATCTCATTTCAATTTCCTACAACCCTTGAAGTGGGGACAGGAGATGTAGAACAAAGTATCGTGGGCCCCTGATTCCATTCTTTCTGCCGTGCCCATATGGAAAGTTCTGGTCTTCTCCGACTGACCTTTTATCCATCCTTCACACCTCATCACCAACCTTCAGTGCTACAAACGACAGAAAGCAAGCATTCCACCTTGGAGATGCCAGACTAGCTTGTTGGTACAAGACAACTTAACATATAAACTGCCCATGCAAATGACATTTCTGAGACAAGCAGGCTTCAAGTGTTGCTACTATGCCTGGCTTGGCATATGTAACCTCTGATTTGTAAAAAGTCTCTTGTTGGAGTTAATCATCTTGCTTGCTAATGGGTAGCTCTGGTCAATAATATTCATTAGCCACACTGACTTTTATTTGAATCTCTTCAACTTCTCCTACCAAAGTAAAATTACTCTCAGAATTGGAAGCACTAGACCAGAACAATCAACTCAAGCAGTAACCTGTTCTCTATTCTCACAGAGCTCTGGTGGCACAGTGGGTTACATGTAGGACTGCTAACTCCTAGGTCAGCAGTTCAAGCCCACCAGCAGCTCCTGAGAAGAAATCGGAGGCTGCCTGCTTCTTTCAAGATTTGCAGTGTCTCAAATCCTATCACTGTGACAGAATCAACTCAAAGGCAATGGCTCTCTATTTCCAGGAAAAAGTTGTTTTGGGGTCTCCCTCATGTACCTTTCCAAACTCTCCTCCCCCAAATTAAAGGCCCCATATTGATAACGAAGGAACTCAGAAATGACAACAGGTCACTCAGCTATGGATTAAAATGCAATCAATTCAAAGTCGTCAGCCAGTCTGCAGGAGAAAAGACCCAGCAACTGGTAAAACGACAGCCTAGGAACTCCCTGGGGTGGTTCAACTCTGTCCCACAGGATAACTAGGAGCCGGAATGGGCTCTGTGGCACACAACTATACAGATCTTTCTGCATATAATCCCCTCTGACCTTTTTCTGGTCCGTGGGCACCACTGAAAATATGCAGTCGCCCCAGGGGCTCCAAGGTGGACCCCGCAGATTCACTGGGTTTCTCTGTCTCCTCTTCTTCTTCAACACCCCAGTTAATCACCTGGGTGTCCTCCATGATCTGGAAGAGAACACATCATCATCTACATCATTAGTTCACACACACAGAGGGCATGAGAAGAGGCTGACAGTGGGTAATGCTGGGTCCTAAGGGAAATTGATACTTTTCTTTTGTTCTGTTATCCTTCAGAAGAGTTTTTCAAATATTTTTAACGAGAAAACAATCCCTAGAATTGCTGTAAAGATTTATAATCTCCGAAACCCACTGGCAATTCTGTCCTACAGGAACGCTGTGAACTGGAATCAAATTGATGGCAATATAACATTTTTTTCATGTTTTTCCCCCTCTAATTTTTAAATGTAGACTTGCTAAGTTGATTTCACGTCCATGAGCCCATAAAAGACCATTTAATGGGAACCTCTGAGAACATGAACTATGGGTTGGGCCCCATGTCAAATATCAAGCATAGCAGTCCTATGTTTAAGAGACTAATGCTAGCATATTTTTTTTAAAAAATGTGCTCAGTAAGCGGAAAGGATAAGAATATATATTCAGGCTGCGAGGTCCATGTTTTTACATTTTACCCTTAACACCCCAGTGTGATCAAACAATAAAAATCGCTGACATACAAGGGGGCTTTAGAAAGTTCGTGGAGAAGTGGAATTCAAAGATAATGGATTTTTCTCATGAATTTTTGAAGCCTCTTCATATATATATATATATATATATATATATATATATATATATATATATATATGCTTGCTATGTGCTAAGCACTGCTTGTGAATTACTTTAGATTGACTAACTCATTTAATAGAAGAACCCTGAAAGGTAGGCACGATTTTCTTTCTTTCATAAAAAGTCACTGTGGCAGACAAATGGGTTTATTGAACTTGCCCAAGATCACCCAAAGACCTTTCCTGTTCAATAGTCGTTTGCTGGTCTTTCAGGAGGCCTGGTAGCGTAGTGGATGGGAGTTGGGTGGCTACTACAAGTTCCAAACTACAGGAGAAAGACAAGGCTTTCTACTCTGCAGAGCCTCAGAAACCCACCAGAGCTACCTTGTCCTCTAGGGTGGCTGAGACAGAACTGACATTGAGTTTGAGTTGACTTTGAGTTGAGTCGTGACATTGAGCTGGAGGTTGACTTTCTATGCCCACAGGACAATAAGATCTTCTCAGAAACAGCCCCCACCATCTAAACTTCATATCCACTGTTCTCCCCTTCCCCTGGTCCTTCTCCCTAAGTAACGGCTGAACACACTGCTCTGCCTTGGCCTCCACATCTGCATGTCTCCACCCAGATTGCTCCAGGCCCAACTTCTATCCATCCCTTCAAATGTCACTTCCTGAGCCAAGTCTTTCCAGGAAGCCTCCCAGTTCTCCAGGGTTCCTGCTGTGTCCTGTGGGCTTGACCTGGGAGGGTGGGGGTGGGTGGTCCATGGACTCTTGCCAGTCCTAACATTCTCAGCATCTTGTAACCATGACTACTGTCCATTTCTGCCTTCACTTGCCCCCTGAAGGGCTGGACCAGTGGCGCGGCGCCTATCCCCTTAACCTTAGGCGCACTGTATGGATTCATAGGGCCTGGCTGCAGTCGCGTTCTGCGGGACACATGGTCCTCATGGAGGCTACATGACCGAACCCATGGTGTAAAGAACCCATGAAAGGAGATGGGACTCAAAACAGCAAGGGCAAACGTCATTTGGAAGGATGCCACCCTGGCGCGGAAGCTGTTGACCCGTAGTGTCCACTCGGTTTGCATGCCTGCCCTACTCGCTGGGTCCCCACGAGCCTTGGCCGCGGTTCACGACACCATCTTGGATCCACACCCCAAGTGCGTTCCCTCAGGATCACACTCCCTGTGCCTTCATTACCTCAATTCTGAGGCGGCCGTTAGGCACGGGCAAAAACGATAAACCCCGAAGTAAATACCGAGTCGCCTTCACCCAGTCGCCCTCAAGGCCCGCCCCTCTCGCCCTACGGGAGGGGGCAGGAAAATGGCACCCCGAGGACCTGTGGGCGAGGCCCCCAGAACTCACCTATTTTGAGTCCCCCGCGCGCGCCACCAGTAACGGCCGCGACCCGGGCGGCGCGAGTGCGTGCACCGGAAGAGCTCCTTCGTTGATTGGCTCCCTCTGCCGTCCTTCACAGCGTTGCCGCACGCTAATTGGCGGAGCTGTTTCCCCTCCCCCCCGCCGCGGGAAGAGGCTCAGAGGAAGTCCCGCCCTCACCACCTCCCGCCTCGCATTTCAAAAAAGCGGCCGGGAGGCCGAGCTCACTTACGTGAGGCTGGAAGCGGAGGCTGGCGTACGCGCGCAACACAGCGCGCATCTTGATTGGGCAGTTCGATGGACAACCCGCCGCCGCTTGACCTCCCGCCTCCCGCTTCCCGCGCAGATTTCCAAACGGCGACCATAGAGTCCGACGCCGCCTCCCGGCTACGGATAGAAGGGCTGCGTCATAGACGGGGCCCGATAGAGCGCCCTGCCTCGGTCCTCCCAGACATGGTGTCCGCTGACTCAGGAAAACGGCGTTGCGGCGTGCAGTCGTGGCTGCAGGCTGCGGCTTGGACTGCAGTTCGTAGGCGTGGCTCCCGAGGACGCCTCACAGCAATGGAATTCCATTTCCTTTTTATTTGGTTTGCTTTGTAGCAGTCCAGTAATACATTCCCGACGGACATTTTGAGGTCACTTTCCCTAGGCAGAGGACTGGTTAGGTGTACAGTTGACCCAGGTTTGTCCGCATGTTTTAAAGGGTGAGAAGAGAATAAAATAATTTTTCAGCAATTTCATGAAGCATGCAGAGAATCGTAACACTTTGACCTGGGTATAATTTAGGAAATTATACCAGGAAAATTATACCAGGAAAATTTCGCATTTCCATCATCCTACTGAATTTTTTTTAAAAAATCACCTTACTGATTTTTGATCCCAACAATCGCACAGAAGTCGATTTTACAAACAGGGCAAAGCAATTCACGACCTCAATTCGTACAGCGAATGTAAGGTGGAGACAAATGGAAACATTCTAAACTCTGAGCGCTCTTCATTGCCACAAACTAACTGATTTCATGGTGCTCATGCCTGAAGCGTGTAACATTCTTATTTATTTTCAACATCCTTTTGAGGAGGAGTCGATGGACATGAAAGGAGTCTCACATAGCCTTGGTGTTCCTTTAGTTAGAAAGTATCTGAAATGTTAGTCTAATTGAATGTGAGTTAACAATGACCTTCTCTGTCACAACTTTAGTACAGGGTTTAGGACAGTCTTTGTCATTAAACTGCACGGACCGGAGGCCAAGGAGCTAGCACTTCGCACATCGTCAGCTTGCTATCCCTTGGTGTGTAGGATCTATCAAATGAATGCATCCCCAGGATTCACCCTGCCACACGGATCCTTCCAATCTCCCCACACCCACTCTTTATTTTTCCATTCTGGGACTCCTGAATGGCTTGCAATGGCCAACTACTTGGGTGAATTAAAAAGCCCCTGCCTTCAGCAATGTGCTTAAAAGGCCTTGAAATTGTTAGGCATCTAACCCCAGATCTCTTTCAATTAAAAAATGTACCCAAAACGACTCCAGATATCCCCAAGTTGACCAAGACTCTGGCTTCACAGATTCCCAAATGCCAGCTTCCCTAAATCAGTGAACTTAATCGTTGAATTTCAGATGACATCTCGATCTTGAAACGTCTGACACAATGTAGTTTCTCTTTTGAAAACAGTACTTGGAAACTCCCAAAGAAAAGGCAATCCCCTCTTGTTTCCGGAGGTGTGCAGGGAAAGGGCGGCTTGACTGGAGTTCAAGCCTGTCACCAGGAATGAGGTGGCAGAACAAGATGTCCCATTCCTCCCGGTTTTTGTTGGGCCAAGCAGCCCCGTCTGTCTTCTTGATAGTGTCAGATTATCCAGGAAACAGGTAAACCCGGGGCTACATGTGGTTTATTTCTTAATCTGTAGTGAAACATTTCCCCGTTCACATCAAATACTCTGCTTCTAAGCATGGCTGACGTCTCTCTCTGCCAACCTCACAGTACCTTTCTTCACAACAAAACCTCTCCAAATGTACAACTCTTGGCAAAGGAAAGCGCCCGTGAAACGGTTCACTACAGATTAGGAAATAAGCGCAAAATACCCGTGTTCTTTCTCTTGCTTGAGTCCCAGGAGCGACAGCAGAAGGAAGGGAGCTTCAGGGCGTGCCCTCCCCACCTCCCGACTCCCGGCACTGCCAGCTCTCAGTTGTTGTATCCCTTTCGGTCCCTAAACCAAAACGTTGGAAACATGGAAAGGGACCCTGTGCACGGTCACCACTTTTCATGAAAAAGAAAGCAAAATCCAACAAGACACTGCCAAACCCGGGACCCACCCATTTGTCACTTAATTTTTTCCCCCCCAGCCAGGACAATAGAGGACTACAACTCCCAGCGAGGACCGCGCACGTCTACCCTGGCAGAGACCAATGGACGTCCGGTACGTGACCGGCACTGGCTAATCAGGGACCGGCTCGGTGAGGCTTTGTCTCCCGACCTGGGCGCGGGACCCGATCTCCCACCCTCCGGGCTGCGCGCACGCGCGCCCCGCCCTCCTGCCTTCCCTCCCTCTCCCTGCCCCCTCCTCCTTTCTCCCTCTCAGAACCTTCCTGCTGTCGCGTTCGGACCTCGCTGCTCCAACCTCCGGGGCCGCGTTCCATCTTCGCAGCCTGCGATCCGCGGAGACCGAAATTAGAGCCCGTGCTTCTGCCCCGCACACTCGAGGCTCGCCACACACAAAAAAGTCCTAATAAAATAGATTTTTCACTATGAGGGAAATCGTGCACATCCAGGCTGGTCAGTGCGGCAACCAGATCGGTGCCAAGGTAAGGATTTTTAAACCTCGTTACTATGTTTCTTTTCGGGAAGAAAAAAAAATCCAGAAAAATGATGAGTGATTCTGGGGTATTTGCGCTCCAGCCTTACTCGACCTTTGCTACAAGTGTGTGTTCTACAGACACCCGTTTGTAGCTAGGGTTGGCTTTTGGAAAATGGGGGATTTTCTTTGTCTTTCATCTGGGGAAGCTTTCCAAAGAGTTGGCGGTAGGGCGGGGGGCGGAGAGGAGGCCGAGAATCGCTAAGATTTTTACTTGAGAGGGATCTGCTAACGGTCCGAAGCCGGGGGAGGAAGACTGGGACGCGATCCGAGACAAAGCGAGGCAAGCTGGGTCCCATGTGCATCCCAACCCCCCGTGGCTGGGTGAGGGCGAAACCGGAGGGGGAAGGGGCGAGGCTGGGCGGGCAGCTGCAGAGGGCGATCCAAAGGGGGGGGGCGGCGTGCGCCCTCTTTCACAAAAGATCGGCCATCTCCGTGGGCCCCACGCGCTGGGCCCACAGTTTTGGGAGATTGGAATGGTGAAATGTACGGGATCAGTTTGAGTTCTTTTTCAATTTCCCCTTTCCGAGGCCCGGTTGGTGCTTGGAGAGGGAAAGGGTGGGGGGTATGCCCACTAAAAGGGCCTCTGGGGCTACCCGGAGAAAAAGCAAAACCATTGGACGCAGGAAGAAAGAACCAGCCGAGGGATGAAATTCCGATTCGAAGCCTAGGGTGGTTTTTTTTTTCCTCCCCTTTCTCTTTTTGCGCGCGGTTGCAGGGCGGCGGGGGAGGGGGCGGGGAGGAAGTGCGCCCGCTACGTTGTAGCAGCAGGGCGGGGCCCGGCGGGGGCGGGGCCCTGGCGCTCGAGGGGGACAATGCAGCCCGGGGCTGCCCGCGGGGGGCGCGCGAGGCGGGCCCTGCCCCGCCCCTCCCACGCGCGACACCGCCCTTGGGGGGCAGCTCCACGCGCACTTGCGCCGCAGTCACGTGGAGGGGGGGCGACTGCGGCAGCGCTCGCTTCCTGCACCTCCCCCCCCTTTCACCCGCCCTTTGTGCGTGGAGGGCGGTGCCCAGCAGGGCCCGGGAAGGGGTGCTTATCTGGTCAGCGCGGCCTCCGCCGCCCACGCACCCGGGTGCCAGGGGGGTCCCGGGCCCTCCGGTCCCATGCAGTGCAGCCCGGCGGGCTGTCGAAGTCCGATTCCCAAGGGTTTGGGCGTCATGGGGAAGGGAAGGGTGTGGCGGGCAGACGGGCAGCGAGTCTAGCGTGACACTAGCAGGGGAGACATTGATGGCCGGGGCTCACTGTGCCGCACCCCCCTGCAGTTCTGGGAGGTGATCAGCGACGAACACGGCATCGACCCCACCGGCACCTACCATGGGGACAGCGACCTGCAGCTGGACCGCATCTCCGTGTACTACAACGAAGCCACAGGTGAGGACAGGGGTCCACAGCGACGGGCCCCATCGCCTTGCCCGCTTTTCCAGGGATTTCTTTCCATCTTTGGGGAGCACGGTAGTCTTTTTAAATGAGTCCCCATCCCTTCTCCATAGCATTCATTTTCTTCCCACCATCTGGGACCAAAGCCCAATTCTGCTGCCACCTGGTGGCTGCGGGTTGGTATCACCAATCGGGGTCCAGGGCTCCCGACGCTCATGAGGGTTTGTGTCTTCCCTGCAGTATAATTTTTTTCCTGATTTCTTCCCGGCAGGTGGCAAATATGTTCCTCGTGCCATCTTGGTGGATCTAGAACCTGGAACCATGGACTCTGTTCGCTCGGGTCCTTTTGGCCAGATCTTCAGACCAGACAACTTTGTTTTTGGTGAGTTAGATTGGCGTCTTCCATTTATTTGGGTCCAAGGTGGACCCTAAGAGTTAGAAGCGGGTGGTTTGGCACAGAGGGGCTTGCAGCGAGCTTGGGTTCTGGATCTCTGATGGAAGGCATAGTTAGTGAGTGCCCTGCTTGGTCAGTCTTGGGAAGGGGCAGGGATAGTAATAATACATCATCCCAAGTAAGGGGGGAATACCATGCTTCCAGAGGGGTTAGCCCAAAAGTTGGAAAGTGGTCCTGTGTTTCTATGTCCTTCTAATCCAGCTTGACTTCCAACATCATTTCAGGTCAGTCTGGGGCAGGCAACAACTGGGCCAAGGGCCACTACACAGAGGGTGCTGAGCTGGTCGACTCCGTCCTGGATGTGGTGCGGAAGGAGGCCGAGAGCTGTGACTGCCTGCAGGGCTTCCAGCTGACCCACTCACTGGGCGGAGGCACCGGCTCTGGAATGGGGACCTTGCTCATCAGCAAGATCCGTGAAGAGTACCCTGACCGCATCATGAATACCTTCAGTGTGGTGCCCTCCCCCAAAGTCTCTGACACGGTTGTCGAGCCCTACAATGCCACCCTCTCTGTCCACCAGCTGGTGGAGAACACAGATGAGACCTACTGCATCGACAACGAGGCCCTCTATGACATCTGCTTCCGTACACTCAAGCTGACCACGCCCACCTACGGCGACCTGAACCACCTGGTGTCAGCCACCATGAGCGGGGTCACCACCTGCCTCCGCTTCCCCGGCCAGCTCAATGCCGATCTCCGCAAACTGGCCGTCAACATGGTGCCCTTCCCACGTCTCCACTTCTTCATGCCTGGCTTTGCCCCCCTCACCAGCCGGGGCAGCCAGCAGTACCGCGCCCTGACCGTGCCCGAGCTCACCCAGCAGGTCTTTGATGCCAAGAACATGATGGCCGCCTGCGACCCCCGCCATGGCCGGTACCTCACAGTGGCTGCCGTCTTCCGGGGCCGCATGTCCATGAAGGAGGTGGACGAGCAGATGCTCAACGTGCAGAACAAGAACAGCAGCTACTTCGTGGAGTGGATCCCCAACAACGTCAAGACGGCCGTCTGTGACATCCCGCCCCGAGGCCTCAAGATGGCAGTCACCTTCATCGGCAACAGCACGGCCATCCAGGAGCTGTTCAAGCGCATCTCCGAGCAGTTCACCGCCATGTTCCGGCGCAAGGCCTTCCTGCACTGGTACACGGGCGAGGGCATGGACGAGATGGAGTTCACCGAGGCCGAGAGCAACATGAACGACCTGGTGTCCGAGTACCAGCAGTACCAAGATGCCACCGCCGAAGAGGAGGAAGATTTCGGAGAGGAGGCAGAAGAGGAGGCCTAAGGCAGTCCCAGCAGCTCAGGCTTCTCAGCTCCCTCAGCCTTCTTCCTCGGTGACCCCTTTCCTATCCCTCAGAATTTGCATTTTCTGCCTCTCACCTTTTTTTCTCTCATTCCCCCTGGAGGGGGTTCTGGAGCAGTGCCTGGCACACTCAATAAATACCTGTTGTTTGTTGAATGTCTCCTCTCTTTTTCCACTCTGAGAAACTTGAGATTTCTGACATTCTGGGGAACCCTGTTTACTTCTGGCACCTACTGCTCCCCTCTGTCCAGTTAATGACTTCCGTGTGTTTGGAAGCTGGGTCTCATCCAGATCCCATTTAGAATCATGTGCTCTAAGCTCAGGTGGCCATTAGCCCCTGCCCAAGTTAACTCATTGCAGGTACAAGTCACTAGAAGGGAAGGGAGTAGTTTTTGAGGAGGGGATGGGGATCCACCTACTTCAGTGGTCACCAGGCATCCCATGCTCCTCTCAGGGGAGGTTGACAGTATTATTTTCTTTTTCCCTCCAGGCAGTCCTGAGCTCCCAGTTTTCCTATGGAGGGGCCTGCTCCTCAAGGGAAAGGAGCACAGGCCAGCCTTCCCTACCCCCACCTTCCCTAAACTAACTGCTCAGGGCCTTCCATTGCCCAGGTGTGTGCTGCCACCTGCAGGTTGGAGTCCTCCATTGCCCAGAGGAGTTGGGAACAGGACCTGGAAACATCTGTCTTCGTTTGCTCTTACTGCCTTTTAAAATTTCTATCCTTGTGTTCTCCCCCCAGCCCCATTCTCCACTTTAGATTTCTATTTGTGTTGAACTTGCTTTTTTTCATATTGAAAAGATGACATTGCCCCAAGAGCCAAAAATAAAACAGGCATTGAAAAATGGAACATTTCGCGTGCTCATTTAGGGAATGATGGTGGGTGGATGCCTGGGGCTGAGTTCGCAGACCTTTGCGCATCTTGCCCTTGGGCTCATGTGCATGATGACGCTTGGATGCTTCTCACCGCAAGCCCTTCTCACCCAAGCCCTGGTGTCCCTCCACCCCGCCATGGCCAAGCTTACAAGTGAATGAGTAAGCTGATGGGAAGTAGGCACTGAAGTGAATGTCCAATCAGCTTTCCAAAGGGTTTCAGCATCGACAACCCTTAGGTACTGCAGCACCTCAGGCTCAAGAGGCACCTGGAAGCACTCTTGGGCTGGTGCGGTTTGAGCCAGTTGGGGAAACGAGAGTGCTCAGGTGTGAGAAGCATTACATTTCCCATTCGGCAGACACCCCAAATCCTTTGGATTATGAGTACTTGGTGGTTTTTGGCAATCTTGGAGGGGGGGTTACAGGATCACAGACCAGTGGGGTCTTGTTTGAAAATACCACTCATCTGAAGCAGCCAGGTGTTAGTGAACAGTTAGCCTGTTTAGCCGTTAATCAAAAAGGTTGGAAGTTTGAATCCACCCAGACGTGCCTCAGAAGGCAGACCTGGGAGTCTTTCTGGAAACGCAGCCATCGAAAAACCCTTATATGGAGTTTAATTCTGTGGCACGGGACTCCAGGGCAACTTTATTTTTCTGGCTTGCCCAGTGCCTATGCAGCTATTGTCAGTGAGTGCTTCTATGGGCCACGGGAGGAATGCTGTGGCCTGGTGTTCGAAACCTCTCTCTTCAGCTTGCTTTCCCGACTGGCTTCTTAAAACAAAAGCAAGATGGCAATTCTACAACTCCTAACAGTATATACGGTAGGTACCTTTCCTTCCGTTTTAGAAAGTATTGAGAGGCAAAGGTGCAAGTGAGATTGCAGCACTCATGTGGAACGGTTCTGCTTTATTAATGGTTCGCAAGTAGCAGTCCTTGACAACAATATATTTGGCAGGTAAAGTTAAACTCCAGGCCATCCCTCAGCCTTGCTTAAGAAACCATGGGCGGCACCAGCTCACAGCTGTATGGGGTTGGGATACTTAGCAGGCTGCTATGAGCGAGGGTGGGCAGTCTTGGCAGTGTGGGGTTGGCTAGGGGAGAAGGCCTCCCCCCATCCAAGGCAAGGCACAGGTGATTTTGGCCAGGAGGGCTGGGGGGAGGAGGGGTGTCCCACTGTCTGAGGGCATGCGCAGAAAGTCAGGTTGGTCTGCATGCAACATGGACTCCAGGTAACTTGGAAGGGCGAGGCAGGGCATCTTCAAGGGCCCCAGGCTCAGGCTGTTCGGATAGGCTTGTTGTGGTTCACCTGGCAGAAAAAACAGCAGATGAGACCTGAGGTGGGTGGAGGCCCCCCCCACAGCTCTGCTCACTCTCCTGATCTACCCAGGCCTGCCCTCTGGAGGCTCCAAGGAGCCCACGCCCTGGTAGGCTGTTTTTCACACATCTCTGGTCCTTACTAGATACCAGGCACTGCTTCCGCTCTCTCCTACAATTCCACTGGTGTTCCTCTGAACTTAAGGTGAGGGATCTGAGGCACAGAAAGATTATAGAGCAGCGTGGCCAAGGTCACACACCAGGCACGCTGGGGGGTGGGAGGGTGGGAGGATGGGGCTTTCTACTCCTGTAAAGAGTTAGGCTTAGAAACTCAGCCGGGGCAGTACTATCCTGCCCTATAGGGTCTCTGAGTCGTCCTTGACTCTCGGGTCCCTGACACGGGCGAGCAAGTACTAGAGCCTAGATTTAAGGCACCACAGCTTGGTCCCAGATCCTGTGCTCTGACCTGTACCACGATTAAAAGATCACACACAGCGATGGGAATTGGGAGGAATTGACTGTTTACAGGGCTGCACCTTGTTTGCTGGGTGAGTGGGGTGACTAGGGGTACAGACAACTTTTGGATTTGAAGCTCAGCTTCACCAGCTATGGAGACAGCCTGGGGTAAGCTACTTAATACACCAGAAGCAATGTTTCTTTCCAAAAAACAACAACAAAAAAGGTTAATCTAGTAAGCCCACACGTGTCATGTGACACGAGAACCCAGCCATTCTGCTTACAGCGGAACCAGAGCTGACTCCCCTTACCTGCGAGATGCTGATGCCTGTGAGTCTCTCCACGCTCTCCGGCAGGCGGCTCAGGATGTCCAGGACCTCACCAGTCACTTTGGCTGCCCCCACCGTCCCACTTCCGCTGGACACCAGTGTGATCTTATTGGCTGAGGTCAAGGGGCCACTGATCTCCTCGGCCACCTGGTGGGCGACAGAAGCCCACTCTCAGTGCCCCGGAACTGACCACAAATTCCCTCCTGAACACTCCTTACCCTTGGCTTTCAGAGCCTTGTCTCACTGACAGGTGCTTTGATAGTGCAGTGGGTTAAGCGTGGGGCTGGTCCCGGAAGACTTGGTGGTGGGAACTTACCCGCTGTTTCTCGGAAGCAAGCAGTCTGCTTCCGCACCGACACACAGCCCTGGACCCCTGTGGAGTTCTACTCTGTCCTGGAGGTTCCTGAGTGGGCACTGGGTGGGAGTTAGGCAGCTGCTCCCCAGGAGGGAAATGGGGCAGTCTTGTTTCCGCCAAGACTGACTGCCTCCGAAACTTTATGGGGCAGTTATTGGGTTGCTCTGAATTGGAATAGACTCGCTGGCAGTGGGCTTGGATTTGGCTTGGTCTTCCTGCTAAAGTCGCTAGAGGGCAGACAGTTGGGGCTCCACTGCTAACCTAAGAGTGGGCAGTTCCCAGGCACTTACAGTGCCATGGAAGTAAGGTCTGGTGATCTGGTAATGATTATAGTCAACAAAACTCGATGAGCCGTTCTCTGTAACAGAGAGGGACATCAGGATTTGTAACTGCCTCAATGGTGAAGGGTTTGGTGTGTCAGGTGTGGTCCTACTACCTTCCTTGCCTTTGGGTCCTGCCTTAAAATAGTCACTCACAATTTAGGGTCCCTTAACCCGATTCTCCCTCAAGCTTCTAGCTACACGCCCCCCCCCCAACCCCAAGAATCCTTATTTGGGTCCCTCTTCTGCCACCCCCCACCCTCCACACCTGGGGCAGCTTCTCCAGCAGCATGTCTAGCTGAGCTGCATCCTGGTACAGCTCAAACGCTTCGGCCTTCTTGGCCATCTGCTCCGCCTCTGCTCGAGCTCGGGCCTCCACGGCAAAGGCTTCGGCTTCCCCACGCATCTGCGGAGCGCACGGGGAGGCTTGTGGTCTTTATCGGTATTGGTGGGAAGAGTTCAGGACAAGCCTCTTGCTGCTCAAAGCAGCAGCCCCCGCACCCCCCAACAGCCACCCCGAACTCACCCGCACAGACTCAGCCTCGGCCTCCGCCTGCATGATCAGCTGAGACCTGTGAGGGACAGGAAGCGTGGGGGGTGGGGGTAGGGGGTTGGGGTGGGAAGGTGAGTCGTGGGGCTTGTTCCCAGGAAGATAAGAGCCAGGACTGGGAAGACAGGGGCTCTAGAAACCTGAGTTTCCTGGGAGAAGTACAGTTCTTCATCTGGGGGTGCCCAGGAGGTGAAGGAACCAGGAGGGGGGCGAGGAAGGGGGATTTACTTCTCTGCTTCTGCTAGGCGCTCCAGCCGGTAGCGCTCCGCTTCTGCGGGCTTCCTCACTCGGGCTTCCAGCTCCTTCTCTCGCCGGGCAATCTCCTGCTCCTGCACTGCCACCTGTTGGGCACGCTCCACCACCTGCACCTGTACCCGCTGCTCCTCAATCTGCTGCTTCGTCTTGGCCACCTGGGGGGGTGGGGGGGGTGCAGGAAGACCACGCAGAGTCAGAGCTGAAGAGCCAAGCGTTTGGGATGCAGAGGGAGAGGAGGCTCAGGGCCAGAGCAGAAAACAGGGGCAGATACAAGAAGCTAGGTCCTCCGTCTGCTCAGCCAGGCCAGTGGGATTCACTTCTGGTCCAGAATCCAGGCTTGGTTGGGGGTGGCTTGAGGATTCCCCTTTCAGAACCAATAGTAGAGCCTTGGGACTGTCCCCCTGCCAGCCTCCACATGGACACTGGTTCTGCCTGTTGGGCCTGGTCTCTGTCCTCCCCCAGGCCAGGTCAAGTGTCCCTCTGCTGGGCACCCTGATGGTTCTCGACCTATCTGCCTCTGGAGTGGACGCACCACATGGGCCATCTTCTTCCCCCTCACAACTCTGAGTTGATTCCAAATCACTATGAACCTTGAGGACAGAGAAGCGCCCTAGGCTCCCCAAGGCCGTAGGTCCTAGGGGAGCAGGTGGCCTCAGATTTCCCCCCAAGGCACCTGGCGGTCTGTGAGAATCACCTGGGGATGTTAAACTATAGATTCTGATCCAGTAAGTCTGGGGAGGCAAATTCTCAGCAAGGGATCGAATTGGAACCGGTTCAAAGTCCTGCTATTGAACCTGAAATCGCCTTGGCCTTGGTCTGCAGTTCAGCCTTCCATTACCCTGTCACCAGGACCCCTTTCTGCCTCCACAGTCTCTCCCAAACACACTCACTTCCTCCATTTCTCTCGCCATAATCTTAGTTCATGCCACTGTCAGCTCTAGACCTGGCTACTGTCCTGTCTTCCACCGACTTCAGTTTCCATCTTTTGTATGCAGGACAGCTCAAGTGATCTCTAAATGGTGCAAATGGATGGTTTTTGACTACTGGCCTAAAGATGGGTGGCTGGACCCCACCCACCCAGCAGTACTGTGCAAGAAAGGCCTGGCAACCCACATCGATGTAAGATTACAGCCAAGAAAGCCCCATGGGAAGAGTTCTACTGGGTAACAGAAACTGTGATGGGTTTACGTGGTACAGATTCCAGAGAAAAAGGTAAATAGTGAGAAGGTTCTGACACCTTTCTACAGAACCACCTGGTTATTTCCCTTTCCCAGAAATAACTACTGTGACCAGTTTCCACCCTATTCCTTTTCCCCAAAACCAAATGTCTCACGGATTTATTAGCTGTCAACCCTTTAATGAGGAAGAATGAAAACCAAAGAAGAAACCAGGTGTTCGCTTTTACAGGTTCAACCCAGCAGATGGTGGGGTTTTAAACATGGTGCACAGAGGGCTGGTAAATCTAGATAAACACTGCATGGGACCATGACATGGGACTCTTTACAGACCCAGCTTGGTTCTTCTCCACCATCATCTCCTGCCGTGGTACCCAATCCTACTTGTACCTGTTTTCACTTGAATCCCCACTGGGGAATGGGCCAATTCTGCTTCGGTTTCTTGGCCAGGAATCTCTTGAACCTGAACATCTTAGCAGAAGGCATTTCGAGGGCGGGCAACCAGTGAACTTGCAGGATGGTGGAGACATGGAGGGAGAGCGCTTCTGCTGTGGTCGTCCAGGGGGGTGTGAAGCTCAGGCTTCCTACGTAGCTGCACTTGTTTCTTATGCTGTGTAGAGCAAAGGGACTGGAGGCTCTTGCCAGACGGTGGTGAGAAGACACATCAGGTCAGAAATCCTGTCTCATGACTCCGCTTAGCCGGCCCTGTGGGGTCTATCAATACATGGATGGTCCCACGCCTGTCGCTGGGCCTGGTCACTCTGTAGGGGACGGTGGCTTTGGACATGACATCCGATAGTGGTTTTGACTGCAAATTTTCAAACCTGTTCCAAATGAGGTTACTGGATCTACCTGTGTATAAGCCACGTTTTCCAGCACATTTTTAAATGTAGTTTTTGTGATAAAATTAGGTGCATTGGCTGATATTCGGGTCGGCTTATACGCCAGTATATACAGTAGTTGTCTCTGTCCCAGGGTGTGCAGCGGTCATTCTGTGGTGCCCCCACCCCCATCGCCTCCCCATCCATCATCTTGGGACTAGCCTTCACCTTGCTCTTAAGTTGGAGTTCCTGTTCCTTATGATTCACCTATTTCTTTCCCCCTTTGTTTAGGCCCAACTTTTGGCGAAGTTCAGTTACCTCAGAGAGAAAGTGTGGGCAATAGATTTGGGGGAGATTCTGTTTCTCCAAGACCCTCATCATTTTCTTCTAGGTGAAGTGCGTGCACATGAGGCTGGAAAAAGGCTGCCTCAGACAAGATTGACTTTCCTATGAGAAACTTGAAGGTCTCCTGGTTCCTGGAGAAAAGCTGACTCATTTTGATACCTAGGCGTTTAGTTGACAGCTGTCCTTTCTCTTTGGGAGCATTTCGAGCTTTCTCTTTGTCCTAGAACTGTGCTGTGGAGATCTTTCAATGGAGAGCTTTTCCTTTCATGTGTTGAGAGCTTGGCTGGGAGTGTTGCTCTTCTGAATTATATTTTTAGTAATTCAGTAATTTAGTAATTCCCTCCTTTTTCCTCCTCTGAGATGCCCCTCATAGGCCCTAAATATTCTCATCTTTCCTCTCTAGTATTTCTATTGTTTTTGCTCTATTTTCTTGGAGATTCATAGAATTTTTCTTCCAATGTGATTTAATTTTTTTTCTTCCATCTTGTTGATTTCTGAGAGCATGGGTCACATCCTTTTCTTCCTGTTCTATGTCCTGATTGCTTGCATGTGAAGTCTTTTCTTCACTGAAAAAAAAGGTTAACTAAAAAAATGTTTTTCTTCTTCTTGCATAGTATGTATCCTTCAAACGGCTCTGCACTTTGTGGTCTGGGCTCAATTGCCTCTGTGGAAAGATGCCCCTCTACATGGGGGCTTCAAAGAGATTGTACAACAATACCATTACCTTTCAATCCCATTTTTCCCTGAAAAAAAATGTTTTTTATGTGCTCTCGTATGTCAAGATTGACCCATTTTTATCAAGCAGATTCTACCTCATGGAGACTTCACGTGCTGAACTGCTTCATACAGTTTTTCCTGGTTGTGATATTTGCAGAAGTGGTTCACTCTAAGCCTTTCTTCTGTGAAGTCCGGGGTGTGGGGTGAGGGGGGTGGAGTGGGAATTAGGGTTTGAACTGCCAACCTCTAGGTTAGCAGCTGGTTGCCAACCAGGATTCTCCCTTACCATTGGCAGGACCAGAACCCAGAGCTTAAACTTGGGTCTGTAGCTGGGACTGGCTGCTCTGAGCTGACCTTGAGGGTGATGGTGATGTCCTGTTTGGAGGATTGAGGTTCTGGAAACCGAGTGTTGGCACAGGGCTGGGGGGGAGGGGCGGCTCGTGTCTGTTGGCAGTAGGCATTCAACAGGCACACAATCACGTCATCGCCCTGCCATTGATGAAGTTCTAACAGGGCTTCGCCCATGTCCAGCCAGCCTTGAGTCTTAGCCTCGGGTTTAATGTCCCCAGATAAGAAACTTGCCATTGTCAGGGAGCTGGAGGAGGGATGCCACCAGAGGCCACTTGACATCTGCTCCTTCTTAGTTCCCAGAGGTCTTCAGGGCAGATCCCGAGGAGGCTGCCATTCCCCCAGGCTTGGGTCATCTCAGTGCGTCCCCACTGCAGGCTTAAGCCCAGCTGTCCTCAATTACCCCTGCTGTCCAGTCCGCATACAGGGCTCTGGCTTCCTCCCTGTTCAACGGTTGTCTAAATCACTCCATTGTTGCATAGCGAGAGGGCAATTAGCTGCATGCGTTCAGTGCACCATCTCGGAAAGCACCTGGTAGTCCCACTCCCTGGTCCCTCTTTCCTCAATTGATGATCTACTCTCTCCGCAGCAGCTGGGCGGTTTGGAAGAAAATGTAACTGAGGTCACGACACATCTCTGCTGCAAATGTTCCTCCATGTCTCCATCGTGGCCGCTCACCCCCCGCACGTGGGGTGGCCCTCCCTGCCTCTCCTCTCACACACAGCTCACCAAATCAGAAACTGCCTAGCTGCTCTGGGGTGCGGCCAAGCTCCTTTCTACCCAGAGGCTCTGTACGTGCTGATCTGCCTGGCCATGAGCTACCTCGCAGCCCAAACCAAATGCGTGCCACCCGGTCAATTCCGACTCGTAGCGACCCTCAAGAACAGAGAACTGCCCCATGGGGTTCCCAAGCCTGTACATCTTTATGGAAGCAGAACGCCTCATCTTGTCCCCACTGGTTCAAACTGCTGACCCTTTGGTTAGCACCTGAAGGTTTCACCAGGGCCTTACTCGCCACCTACAGCTCTTGATATCCAGGAAAATGAAATGACATGGAAAATCCCATTTCTCTGACGCATGGCTTGCATTTCAGACACCCGTTCCCGGCACCGCTGGGGACCATCTGCACCTGCCCAGAGTTCTGCTGGGACAACACCGGCTGCTTGTGCTCGTGGCCACACCACTTTGCATTGCTGGTTCTCTCATCTGCAGGTTTGCCTCAGTGGTTCCCCACCTTCCTAACACCATGAGCCTTTCATACAGTTCCTCATGTTGTGGTGACCCCAACCATAAAATTATTTCCGTTGCTACGTCATCAATTGTCACTTTGCTACTGTTATGAATCGGGTGACCCCTGTGAAAGGGTCGTTTGAGCCCCAAAGGGGTCGTGACCCACAGGTAGAGAACTGCTGTTTTATATCAAGCATCGCTTCTTCTCAAATGCTCTCTCGGCCTCCCTTGCCAAATTGAATGCAGGCACCTCATTGACTAAATACAGGGCTGCTGATCACAAGGCCAGTGGTTCAAGCCCACCAGCAACTTTTTGTTTCCATAAAGACCACTTGGCCTCACAAACCCTATCTTGGGTCACCATAACTCGGGGTCCACTCCATGGCAGTGGGACCGAGCTATTGTTTTCACGTCACCCCGTTTATTTCCTTTGTGGCACTTGACTACGTAAGTATAGCTACAGCCTGTGACGGCTACTTGGTGTGCTTTGTGACTGCTTTGGGGGTTAGAAGATAAGCTTCACCAAGAAGGAGTCCCGTCTTATCTATTTCCTTACCCACCCAACAGTAACGGGCACATAGGAGGCACTTGGTCTTTGCTGCATGGATTCTTCTTTCCTGAGTACTTAGTGCAGTGCTTGACACGTGGGAGGCATTGACAAGTCACTGACGCAAGTGGGCTAAAGCCTCAAGCAGCCCGATGCCTTTCTCTTGCAGACAAGGAAAGCATGTTCACGAAGGACTTTGTCCATAGGGGGACCCACTCTGCTAATGCTTCTCACATCAAATCCTTCAGGCATCGTGCACAATGGACTGGCCTGGGGACTGAGCCTGGGTATTTCAAACAAGCTGTTCAGTGGCGACCATGCTGCTGTCAGGCTGACCGCAGGTGAGTAGCAAGAAATTATGCCACATGTGATTGATTGCCCATCAAGCCACCTGGGAATTGCCCATCAAGCCACCTGGGAATTCCGCATCACAATGAACGCTGCTTTGCACCACATCAGGCTACCAGCCTGTACCTGCTCCTGGCAAAGATACATGTCACCATATCTCCACCTTTGGGGTACGAAGGTTCGAGGTGGTGCAAATGAAGCCCTTGACTCCTACAAGAGTGACGGTTCAAACCAACCCACAGGCACCTCAGGAGAAAGCCCTGGCGAATGGAAGCATTACCTGCTTCCTACAGGGTATGGCCTTGAGCGCCCGGCACCAACTCTCCTCTGTGCATTGGGCCACAACCACAGCGAATGGTTTTGTTTTAGGTTGGGGCTTACGGTCTCAAGTCCCTCCTTGCAACTGAAGGAGCTGACCGGGTCTGCTTCATAGGAGTCATAGTCCACATCTAGGATTTCCTTGCTAACACTCGTCTTTGGTCACCTGGCTGGGGTTAAACTACGGGGTGTCCTTTCCTGAGGGGGTGGGGTGGGGTGCAGCCCATGTCAGTGTGCATAGCTGGGCTTTTCCCCCTCCTCCAGATTCAACTTTCCCCAATACCACATCAGCCCTGTTGATCCTATAAGGAGCCTTCGTGGTGTAGCGGTTACGCACAAACTGAATGGCTGGCAGTTCAAGCCCACCAACAGCTCTTTGGGAGGATGAAGCTGTAATCTGCTTCTGCAGAGGCTGGAGCCCTGGAAATCACCTAGGGCACTTGTACTCTAGGTGGGAGGTCAGTTAAGAGTCAACTTGACCCCTACTGGTTTGTTTTTTTGGGTGGTTATTCATGTCATCCTTCCTTGGCCTTAACAATTGTTTTCTAGCTGAAATGTTTAGGTCTTTGAGATCTCTTCTCTTAAGAGGAAAATGAGGTTGACATGAAGCACCGGGATGGGGTGACCAGAGATAAAACCACAGCAACAATGGGAGCCTCAGAAGGATGGGGAAGGAACCAGTCTAGCCTCGCCATTTGCCCAGCATGGCGGCTCTGACCTGAAGCTGATAGGCCAGGTCAGCCTGTGCGCGGCGAGTGTTGACCTCAATGTCGTAAGCAGCCTTCTTCAGCTCGTAGTCCCTCTGGGCCTTGGCCATCTCAATCTCACTCAGGTACTGGGCGGACACCTTCTCCTGCTTGGCTTTGGCCTCCTGTCCAGGCAGAGATTCAGTAGGAAAAGTCAGGGGACGGGGAGGAAGGTCACAGGTGTGAGAGAATGTTCCCCAGCAGGGTCCCCTGCTTGCGCACCCTGACCTCATCTGCTGCCCCTGTGAGCCCAGCTCCACCAGCTGCCACTAAGCTGTGCCCCTTCCATAACCCCTCTCTCACCAGTGCCCAATAAGCCCAAGGTGAACGCAATGACCCAATCCCTCTCACCCGGATTCCAGCATCTCTTTTGGCCTCTGCTTCCCCAATGCGAGCATCCTTTTGGACCTGAGCAGTTCGAGCCTTCCCCAGTGAGTGCAAATAGTCCTGTAGGGCAGAAGCAGAAATCAGGGTCCCCAGGAAGGCTTTGGGGATGGGGAGCAGGGGAGCCAGAAGATCAACTGCCTTGACTGACCTGGTCATCGTGAATGTCCTTCAGAGTGTAACTAACCACGCTGATGCCCATGTTGACCAGGTCTGATGAGGCCACTTTGAAAACTTGCTCTGAGAATTTCTGCCTGTCCTTATAGATCTCCTAGGGCAACAGGATGGTGGAAAGGATGAACTTAAGCTCTCAGGTCCTCTAGCCATCTGTCTTCCACAGACAGCCTCATTTGCTTCTTGGGACCCACTCACTCTGGAATCCCTTCCAGCCCTTCCCCTAGCCCAGGTTCCAGCCTCAGGCCCACCTCCACAGTCATGTGAGCCATGATGGCCCTCTGGTGGCCCTCTAACGTCTCCAGGGCAATGTGGGCAATCTCAGCTTCGCTCTTCCCCAGGAACATCTGGCAGGCGGCCGCCAGCATCTCCTTGTTCTGCCCCTGGATTTTTACCTGCAACCAGAGTGGATGGAAGGAAGAATCAAGTGCCTGGGGGCGGGGTTTGGCAGAGAAACTTCTCATGAGGCAAGGGTGTCAAGGGCATGATCACATGATATTCAATGGGGGAAGGGCAAGTAAGCGAGCTCTGGGGGGAGGCTCTGAAAGCCTCACCTGAGCAATGCCAGTGACTGAGATGGGGACTCCGTGGCGAGTGTAAACCTTTTCACTCTTGACGTTGAGGGTCAGAGTATTGAGAGAGATCCTGGAGGGGGACAGATGGTACAGACAGTGAGAAAGGGGAGGGGGCCCGGGAATGGAGGTACTCTTTCCCTCTTCTACCTACCTCTGGATCTGCTGGATGCAGGGCAGGACGAAGACCCGTCCTCCCGCCACCATGATAGGGGGGCTTCGGCAGAAACCTGCAAGGGGAGCAGTGGGTGGGTGTGGCCATGTTGGGGAGCTGGTGTGTGAAAGGCTCTGAGAACTGAGGGGGGGGGGGAACGGGAAATAATCCACTGGAGGGGATCTGGGTACTGGGTGTGAGCACAGCCACACAGACAGAACCCGTTTGGTCCTTGGGGCCCACTCATTCCATCTCCCTTGCGGATCTAGAGATGTCAGAAGGGTAGTGACTGGGAATGACAAGGGCCCATGGCATGCAGCCTTCAAGGGGCAGGAGGGTGAGGAAGCTGGACAGGAAGCGGCGGTGGTGGCGGTGGGTGGTGGTGGTGGCGGTGGGGAGGGGGAGGGCCCTGGGGCCTATTCAATAGCAAGGGTTTGGGGACCACTGGCTGCAAAGAGCAATACTTACCTGAGACCACCATGGCCTCATTTGGGCCACAGGTGAAAAACATGGCTCAGGGAGGTGCTAGAAGAGAGGGTGAGCTGCTGTAGGTGGGGTGAGAGCTTGTCAGCACGCCCCACTGTTATTTTCCGCATTCTCGCCCAGTCTGCACCCCCCACGGTCCTTACGTACGGGGGAAGGGGGACTCACTAACATTTGCCCTGTGCTATCCCCGGACCCCCAAAGGACCCATTCTCCCGCCTGCGGCGATCCCTCTCTTCGCTTCCCCTTGCCGTGTCCCCCACACCCGTAGTCTCAGGAGCCCTTCCACGCCGAGAGACCCTCCTTGACATGCCTCCTCCGCAGCTCCACGCTCTCCCCTCCCCACTCACCTGCCCGGACGGGCGCGCCCAGCGGGGCTCCCGGGAAAAATAGGGGTGCGCAGGGAGCCGAGCAGGACCCGCTA
This sequence comes from Tenrec ecaudatus, assembly GCF_050624435.1. Lineage (NCBI taxonomy): Eukaryota > Metazoa > Chordata > Mammalia > Afrosoricida > Tenrecidae > Tenrec > Tenrec ecaudatus. Next base: position 159,607,640 of record NC_134536.1, read on the forward strand.
GTAGTGTACGGGATTCCTGGAAGCTAGGCCTCGAGCCCCGCCCGCGCCCCACTCCCGGGCCGCACCCTGTTGCCGCGGCAGACGCGACCCCGCCCCTAGCGGTGGACCAACCCCCAGCCCGGGCCCTAGCTGCCTCGCCCCGCCCCTTCCCGGCAGGCCTCGCTCCGGTCCGCAGGGCTCCCGACCGGGCCGGAGACTGCCGGCGAGCCGGGGGTGGAGCTTCCGGCCTCGCCCCCTTCCTGGGCGGAGCCCCAGGCTCCACCCTGCTACCCAGTGGAGCAAGCCCATCCCGGGAGTCAGGAGGTTGCCTCATCTCGGATTTGCCCATTGGGCCTGGGGAAACCGAAGACTGGACCGCGCGAGCCGGCAGCCGGATAGAGTGGGGGATGGGGACCTGGGCACCTCCCCACCTCGCGCCCGTCTTGGGGGCGCCTGAAGGCGAGAAGGGAGCAGGTTGTCGCCGCGCGCACAGACATAGGCACAGGACTGTTGAGGACAAGTCAAATTTATTTTTGTTCACAGAACATACGGGGCGACCCCATCAGCCGCACCCCTGACAGCCCACCGACCCTTGACCCCGCAGTCACTTTTTAGGGGTAACTTCGGGGAGATAGGCCATGGACTTTATACCCAACGGGCCACGGGAGCCTCACACAGTAGACACCAGGGAGTTGAGATGTTGGACGACTGAGGGTGTCACCCCCGAACCCTACGACCCATCACCACCCTTGACTGCCAGCCTGGGCGCCCTACCCAACCCAGCTCTGCTCCAGGCCCTCTGGGTCGCCCTCAAGTGTAGGCGCCCGGCCTCGGCCAACGACACGAAGCTCCATGAATACCAAAAGATGTGTGATTCCAGCAGGGGGGCACATCTGGTGCCCAGCATAAGTTAAAATAAATACCACGCACACCCCTCCGTCACCTCGGGGATCATACATAAATACATATAAATATTAATTAGGAGTCATGAGCAATAAATTAACGACGCTCTTTCGCCACCCGGACTCGATCTAGATCCTGGGGAAGTCCGTGCCTCAGTCTCTCCCACCACCCCAGGGCCCGCTGGCTTCTCCTTTGTAGTGTTGAGTTTGCGTTGCCCCCGGCGTTCCTCTTGGGGGGACTCCGCGTGCGCCTGCCGCCTCCGTTTTCCGCACTCGGGCCGGGCGGTGAGGGGCGTGGGGGTCAGAAGGCGGCGGGGTGCTGCTGGATTAAAGTACTGAGGTCCAGCGCGTAGTCGGAAGGCTCCGCGGTCAGATTAAAGGGTTCAGAAACAGGGAGCGCAGGCGCGGGGGGAGCGTCGCCGGGGGCGTCCTCCGAGGCCAGGGACACCGGCACCCCTTCTTCGGCCATCAGGACCTGGCAGAAGACGACGGCGAGTAGCAGGAAAAGAAGCCTTTTGGCCGGGTTGGATTCCTCGGCGGGCAGCGGGCGCCGGACCTGAGCGGAGGGAAGCAAGGGGGACAGGTCAGTTCAGACACCCCGAGGCCTGGTAGTCCCTCCCGGGGTCGGGGTGGGGCCGGGGGCGCCCGCGGCAGCCCCGTTCCTCGACACTTACCATTCGCGGGTAGAGGACCTTGCGGCTGCGCTTGCGGTGCCCACGGGAGACGCAGGGGCGCGGGGCGGGGGCCGCTGCGGGCTCTGGCAGAGGATCGAAGGTGAAGATCTCGGGTCCCGATCCCCGCCGAGGTCCTGGGCTAGTGGCGGGGACAGGCGTCGGGGCTGCCACAACGGTCATAATGGGCTGGGAGCTTCGGGAACGACACATGACGCGCGGGGTGCAGAGGCAGGCGGAATGCGGGCGGGCAGCCCCACCGGGCGCCTTAAGTAGGGAAGAAGGTGGGGCGGGCCTGCGCTCGGCTCCTCCTACCCGGGCTCGGAGCCTCTGGCTGGAGAGCAGTGGAAATTCCAATATTTAAGAGGCGGGTGGAGACTGGGCCAGTGCAAACCCTCGGCGCCGCAGTGTGTTGCATGTGCGTGTTGTGTGTGAGTTGCGTGTGGGGGTGGAGAGGTCCCGGCGGCCAGCACATGTCGGGACGTGTGGCCGATGAGGGAGGGCCTGCGGACCCGACGTGGGGGGTGGGGATGAGTGGGGGGGAGGCAGAAGTGCTTACACAAGGAAGTGGGATGTTTCCATGCAGTACTGACCCAGTAAGGTCAAGGAGTCACCGTGACACGCTCGCACGCACTTGTAGGATACAGCAACAGGGCTAATGGAAATGAACACATTAGGACCTGGTCGCGGCTCTGCCTGCCTTAGCACACATGAAAACAGAGACATACACACACAAACACACATACACACCTATTTGCACACACCCCCACGCCCCCCCACACATCTTGTGTACACACCTCATTCCCACATCCCACAAACGATTCGTGCACACCTTACCTGCACACACCCCACACATGCACACCAGACACACCCTGTACACATACACACCCACGCATGCACACACCACACACACACACTGCAAAGGTTCAGAGCTTTCGCTTCACTAGAGACAACTCGGCAAAGCCATCCACTTCAGGGTAGGCAGAAATATATTCACACACAGTCTGATGCAGAAGGCTTCAAAGGCAAAAGGGGTCCGTCCAGTCACACGAATTTGCTCCTTTCATTTTATGGCTCATGTAAAATGTTTGTGAAGAACTTTTAAACTGGTGAGGCATTACCTGAACATTGCAAATAATAGCTACACTTACCATCAAATGGACACATTTGTAACTGCCTGTTCCAGACTGAATTGTATCCTTTAAAAATGTATCTTGTGACCCCCAACCTCCATGCTGGAGGCTAGACTCTCATTTGGAAATGGGGTGCCTTTGTGATATTAGGCAGGATTAGTGTTGGGCAGCCTCGTGAGTCAGTCTCCTTGGAGATAAAAAAAGATCAGACAAGCAGGGAAGGGTAGGGATGGGGAAAGATAAAAGCTAAGCCACTTGCAAATCCCCAAGCACCAGGAAGCAAGTGGAAGTGACAAAGCCCTCCCTCAGGGCTGACCGAGAGAAAGCTTTGCCTTTGAGGTTGCACCCTAAATTCAGACTTCTAGCTTTCTAAACTGTGAGAAAATAAAGCTGTTGGTTACAGCCACCTACCTGTGGTATTCCTGTTAGCAGCATAAGTATTACCTTAGAGCAGGGGTTCTCAACCCGTGGGTCACGACCCCATTGGGGGGTTGTCGAACGACCCTTTCACAAGTGTCGCCTGATTCATCACAGTAGCAAAATGACAGCGATGAAGTAGCAACGAAAATAATGTGATGGTTGGGAGGGTTCACCATAACATGAGGAACTGTATAAAAGGGTCCTGGCATGAGGAAGGTGGAGAGCCACTGCCTGAGAGAGAGCCGCTTATAGACACAGAACTGAACAGCCTTTGAGCATTTGCATTTGTGCAAGGCACCTTGCAAAAGGTATTGGTAAGCGCAACAGGGCTTGTGTCGGTCTCCGTTGCTGGTCGAAGAAAAAGAAAACCAGATAGAGTTGACATCTTAGCCTTGTGCGTCTTCCCTTGTGGTGGGGGAAGGGGACCCTGACCGGGACAACTCTCTGGAGGGTCTTAAGCATAAGTAAGACTGGTGTAAAAGAGTGCTCGCTCACAATTGGTTAGGGAATGCTTTAGGGAAAGAAGAGCGGCATCTGAGATGACCTTGAATGTGAGTGCGGGGAGTATGACAAATCCAGATGGAGGATGCCTGTGTGGGAAAAAGAAGGGATCAACAAGGGCCGTGAACTGGAAAAATACAGGATGCGTTTGGGGAATCACAATAAAAACAACTTCAGAGTAAGTTTCCCAAAAAGGAGGGGTGGGGGGTGGGGGGTGCAGCGGCGGGTGTCATGACTGGAAAGGCATTGGGTTCAGGAGGATGAGCAAAGCTGCCAGGAGTCCTTTTTGACTCCAGATGGTAGAGGTTGTGGGCCAGAGTCCATGACAACTCATCGTGACCCTATAGGACAGGGTAGAACTGCCCTTGAGAGTTTCCAAGACCTTAAGTCTTTCCGGGAATGGAAAGGTCCATCTTTCTCCTGCTTTGTGGCAGGTGTTTCTCAACTGTTCACCTTGCATCGGATTGCAGCCCCAGGCAGCCCCAGCACACCACCAGGGCTCCGGAAGCTATTTTAGTGAAGGGCAATTCAAGTTGGGATCTGCCGAGGATGAGAAACATGCCGCAGGGAGGGGGAGAGAATGAGGAAGTAGACTGGAGGCTGTGGGAAGCTTCAGGGAGAAGATCACAGGGCCTGAATGGGGATTGGGTAGAGAACCAGGAAGAAACGAGGCTGTAAGAAGAGGGGTGGGGGGTTGGGGAACGAGGAGCTGATACCCAGGGCTCAAGTGGAAAGAAAATGTTTTGAAAATGATGATGGCAAAAAAAAATGTACAAATGTGTTTGACACTATGGATGGATGGATGGATGGATTTTGAAGAGTCGGATGAGCCCCCAATAAAATGATTAAAAAATAAAAAGAAGTGCTTCTCTAGCACAAAACCCCCAAAACCAAACCAGTTCCCCATCAGATCCATTTAATCCCTTGTGCATCAGAGGAGAACTGTCCTCCCCAGGCTTTCAATGGCTATGACCTTAATCTGAAGTAGACTGGCAAGCTTTTCTTCTGAAGTGCCTCCGTGTGGAATTGAATCGCCAACCTTTCAGTTAGTGGGTGAGCCTTCACCGTTTGCACCACAGCATTTGACAATGGGCAGGGGGGACGGGCACCACGAAGTAGAAGGGACCACAGATGACTCTAGAGATTTGAAATGCACTGTGTATTATGCTTGGTGGCCAGACGCAGACGTGTGTGTTATCTTCCAATATGTGTTGCTCTGTCTTGTGTTCCCCAAAGAGCCGGGCCCAGTGTCTTGCATGAAGTAGCTGCTCAGAAATCTTGCTAAATGAAAGATGAAAATGCAAAGCTATAAATGCAAAAATAGTATTCACACTCTGCTTTGGTCATTCCAGTGTTGTTGTTGTTTTATAAGACAGGAAAACGCTTTTTCAAACCCCATAAGCACATTTCTCTCTCACTGCCATCGAGTTATATTGTGTCTCAGTAACCCTACAAGACAGAACAGAATTGCCCCTGTGGGTCTCTGAGGCAGGAAAGCTGGGGAACTGGGCAGCCCTAGGTCTAGTCTGTACCAACCACATGGGCCTGCCATGGGCGGCAATTGCATCAGGTTAAGGGACGTTGGGGTAATTCCTAGATAGATGCTAAATGTACGAAGACATTATGTAGAAAGGCACTCCCCCCGCCTCCAACCAAGGGAGTGTAAGGATGAAGCAATAGTGATATTATTGTTAAATATACAATTGCTTTCTGGACTTATAGGACACTTTAATTTTATACGCATGACGATTGCTTAAACATGTGAGATCCCTTTTGTAATACATCCTTCTTCCCAACAGGTTTCAGACACGCCTTCTCAACAAACAAGGATGCCTGCTAGCATGCTTACATTTAAACTCAAAGCACTCCCACTTCGACACTTATGCCAAGACAACTCTCACTATATGTGGGTCAGAACCACATCCTCCAGTCAACATAACTTGTAGGAGGGGAGGTGGTGAGGAGGGAAGAAAATGGCTTGGTGGGCAAGAGCAGGAGGCACCTAAGGACAGGAATGCATTACTTGTTTATTATGGAAAATTCCCCCAGGGCCTTTGAGGGGGTTTTGGGGGAGGGAAAAGGAAGGGGAAGTTGGAAGCTTGTTTCAACACTACCTCCACATCTGGAATCTGAGTCTCCTGCTGGACCTCGTTATCCTCAGGGCCCCAGGCAGAGAGAGACCTTTCTTCTTGGCCCATCAGAGAGCAGATGGGACCAGGAAAAAACTTGCGGCACCTGGTTTGCTTTCCACTTCTTCTCAAACTACCTATCCCCATTTATACCACCCTTGGAGAACTCGAGATCTGTGGGACCCCCCTCCCTGCCACCCAGGAAGCTGGGGAAAGTTTCGGAGTGAATCATGAAGCCCTGAGGAGATGCAGGGGTGAACACTGGAGGATGAGTTGAAGCTATAAAGTGCTGTCACTTTGCATATATATAAAACTGGCAAGAGCTCCCTACATCCTCCCCTCCCCCCTTCCTCTTTATGGCCTTCCCACCTGCCCCAAGATTACTATGCTTCTATTGCTACTAATCCTTTCCCAAATCTCTAGTTTCGTTTCCTCATCGTGCTTATCACAATAGGGAATTGATTTCTGTATTCATGCGCTTCTGGTTGTTATTATTTCTCTCCCTTACTAGGATCTAACCAGGGTGGATGTATCAAGACAGGACCACATCTGCCCTGTTCTCCATCGCCTGTCAGTTGATTTCAACTCAATGCAACTCCATGTGTTTGAGAGTAGAACCGTGCTAGAGGGTTTTCTTGGCTGCAATTGTTTTTTGTTTGTTTGTTCTGATAGTTTACTGTATATTTGTAACTTTATACACAGTAAAAAAAAAAACAGGTTCCCATTCAACAGTCTCTACACATCATGTATGGGCAAGTGATTCTGTAAGATCTCTCTCTCCGGGCTAGAGTTACACCTCGGTCCTTGGCTCCCCACGAGAAAGAATTCACGCCGAAGCCTGGCTCGTGATCCCAGTGAGTTTAATGAGAGTTAAAAGGAGTTTCAGGTTTTACAGGGCACCCATAGGATTCTTTTCGACCATGCAACCTGGCAGAGACTGCTGGGCATCACGCAAAGATCTCTCTCCCAAGTTCTTCTCCAAAAAGACCTGTCTCAAGTTGTTTCTCAAGTTCTCTCCCCAGTCCCTCCTCCCTCCCCCTCGCTCCTGCCTTTTCAAGGATTCCAGGGGGAGGCATGGTGGACGACCCCAGATCGACCCCATTGGCTGGATTGAATTCACCTGGCCCAGGTGGGCCGATCCAGGATTAGCGCCCACCCATGCCCACAGGCGGGAAAACCTAGGCTTTTGTTCTCATGCTTGGCTCTCTTGGGCATGCGTCAATGGACATCCCACCCCTGCCTCTCTGCCTAACAATTCTTCTGTAGTCTTCCTGAGGTTGTCCCGCTTTTGCTTGCCTATGAATCTGTAGAAAACATCATGGCTTGGGTCAGGCACACCTTAGTCTTCAAAGCAACACTAGGATAGTGGTTAAGATAAAATGGTATACACATACACACACACACACACACAGTGAAACCCCAACTCACTGCTTCGGAGTCAATTGTGACTCACGGCAACTCTATAGGACAAAACAGAACGGTCCCTGTGTATTTCCAAGACTGTAAATGTTTACAGGAGCAGAAAGCCTCATCTTTCTCCTGTGGAGGGGCCCGTGGGTTGGAACTGCTGACCTTGTGGTTAGCAGCCCACTGAGTAACCCATTAGGCCACCAGGGCTCCCGTGTGTATTCACAGTCAGGGCTTAATAAACTCTTAAATGAGGAAACAAATGACTTTGAATTCATCTCCTCTGGAGAACAAAACCTAAAATTCTGGGGTAGTTAGCCCCTGATGTCACCATGTAAATAAAGGTACTCACTCACTTACTCACTCACTCACTCACTCACTCACTCACTCACTCACTCACTCACTCACTCACACACTCACTGCCATCAAGTTGATTCTGAGATACAGAAACCTTATCTCTCTCGGCACCAGGAATGAGCCACTGGTAGGTTCAGATTGCTGACCTGGGTTAGCCGTGTCCCCACGACACTACCAGGGGAGAGGGAAAGGAGAATTTGGAAGGAGGAACTTCAGAGAAATGGAAGCTACCAAGGAGGGATGGAGCCCAGGTCTTTTACTAGGGCCGATGATGAGGTTATGGACGGAGGGAGTGGGCCCTGGAGCTCCCAGCTGTACATTCAATCAGCAGATGCCAAGGACTAGCTCGTGGGCTTGAGATGGAACGGAAACAGATGAGCCAATGAAGACTCCAATTGAAGGGTGCTGGAGGAAATTGGGTGTGGACCCCAGCGGTGCTGTTTATTCAGTGTGTGATGTGGGCGGGGCCTCCTGACATATCTGAAAATCTGTGTCCTCAATGAAAAAAGCAACCCACCACGGGCAACTTGATCCGAAAGTTGTTTGGAGGAGCAAGACGGTGAGAACATTGGTCCTGGGCACCCAGTAGGTGTTTTTTCCCTGTAGGCCATTGTGGCAATCACTGTGGTGATGCTCAAGGCCAGCAGGAGCTCAGCCCGGAGTAGGGAGACAGGAGGGACGGAGCCTCCAGGCACCGGGTTCATCAGCTGTCAGTTTTTCTCTGTCCCTTCCTGCTCCTCGCCACCTCAGGTAGGTTTCGTGGCTTGTTCTTTTTCCTCTTCTTGGTCAGCCCGTCAAAGAACGTTAAAGCACCTTCTCTTGCACGCACATTTTAGCAGGAACACTTGTCCCCGGAGGCGTGGGCAGGTTGAGGTGGCGAGTTCCTGGAAGCCAGTTAATCAGTGACCCCAGAGTCTTCTTTTGCGCCTTCGGAGGCCCCGGCTCATTCCTTGGCAGTTTTGCTGACGCAAGAGGATGGAGTTCCACGGGCAGGTCACAGCAGCAATACATACCGGACCGCTCGCCCTGGGGTGCAGCTCAGTCCCGTCCAGCCCGGTTCAGTCCAGCTTCTCAGGCCGGTGCCTAGCAGGCCCCAGCAGTCTGTTCAAAGGTGCCAACACTGCTGCCCTGGCTTCTTTGGGCCCCAGTGTCCTAGTGCCTCCCGCCGGCCTCAGTCTCTCCCACTTTATCCATCTTGGTCACTGCTCTCTTTTCAGTGCCCAGGACTATGCCAGGAACCCTGGGGTATAATGAGTCACTCATTCGGCTGCTAACTGCAGGGTCAGCTGTTTGAAACCCCCAGCCACACCTGGGAGAAAGACAAAGCTTTCTACTCTCGGTCCTATCGGGTTGCTGTGAGTTGGAATTGATTCAAGGGCAGTGAGTGAATTCCGAGGACTAACGCAGGAACCCCAGTGGCATAGTGGGCTGCCAACGGGAAGGTCAGCAGTTCCAATCTCCCAGCTGTTCCCTGTGGGAAAGATGGGGCAGTTTGCTTCTGGAAAGATTTGCCACCTCGGAAACCTTATGGGGCAGTGCCACTCTGTCCTATGGGGTTGCTATGAGCTGGACTTCACTGGGTGGCAGTGGATTTTAAGTTCGGACCATACCTTTTAGTAGATACCAGTTTGAAACAATGAAACTCATTGTTGGTCAGACCACTTCAATTCATGGTGACCCACATGTTTCAAGTAGAACTGTGCTCCATTGGGCTTCCGAGGATGACTTTTCAGAAATTGATCACTAGGCCTTTCTTCCAAGGTGGATTGGCAATATACATACATTTTCTTCCTCTTCATTTTATTGGGGGCCCTGACAGCTCTTATTTCCATCCATCCGTCCATCCATCCATCCATCCATCCATCCATCCATCCATCCATCCATCCATCCATTGTGTCAAGCACATGTGTACATAAGTTGCTATCATCATTTTCAAAACATTTTCTTTCTACTTGAGCCCTTGGTATCAGTTCATTTCTGACCCCGCCCCCCATGATCCCTTGATCATTTATACATTTTTTTGCATGTCTTACACCGACTGCTGTCTTCCTCCACCCACTTTTCTGTTGCTTGTTCCCCTAGGAAAGGGTTATATGTAGATCATTGTGACTGACTCCCCTTCTCTCCCCTCCATGTTCCCCTTCCCCTCCTGATATATCTATTCTCATTATTGGTCCTGAGGGGTTTGTCTGTCCTGGATTCTCTGTGTTTCCAGTTCTTATCTATACCAGTGTACATGCTCTGGTCTAGCTGGGTTTGTAAGGTAGAATTGGGGTCATGATAGTGTGTGCGTAGAGGCAGCGTTAAAGAACTAGAGGAAAGTTGTATGTTTTACCAGTGTTATTCTGCACCCTGACTGGCTCACCTCTTCCTTGTGACCCTTCTGTAAGGGGATGTCCAATTGTCTACAGATGGACTTTGGGTCTCCACTCAACCCTCCCCCTCATTCACTTCGATATGATTTTTTTGTTTTGGGTCTTTTATGCCTGATATCTGATCCCATTGACACCTCCTGATCACACAGGATGGTGTGCTTCTTCCATGTGGACTTTGTTGCTTCTCAGCTAGATGGCCGCTTGTTTATCTTCAAGACTTTAAGACTCCAGGCACTATATCTTTTGATAGCTGGCCACCATCAGCTTTCTTCACCACATTTGCTTATTCACCCATTTTTCTTCAGCGACCATGTCAGGGAAGGTGAGTATCTCAGAAGGGTAGCGGGTTATTCGAACAAAGTGTTCTTGGGTTGAGGGAGTACTTGAGTGAAGGCCCAATGTCCATCTGCTGCCTTAATACTTAAAAAATAAATATATGTACATAGCTCTATTTCCCTGTCATTATATAAAAATATATTTACATATGCCCATGCCTGTATCTAGACCTCTATAAATGCCCTTTGCCTCCTAGTTCTTTCCTCTATCTCCTTTTACTTTCCTCTTGTCCCACCATCATGTTCGGCCTTCATTCGATGGGTAGCATCTGAGGGTCCAACGCTTGTACCACTCAGGGACTCCTCAACAAATACAGGGTGTTGGAAGAGGACAGAAATACAGTGCTCCCTATTTCATTAATGGTGTAGAACTGTTCCTATGAGAAGCAGCCTGCACCTCAGGACACCCAAACCCCAAACCAGGTGCTCTTATGTCCGTTCTGACTCCTGACCACAGTCAGACAGGATAGACCTGGCTTTCCAGGACTGTCCTTTCTATGGCAGGAGCCTTGGTGGTGCAGCAGTCAGGCAGTTGATTTTTAACCAAAAGATCCCCAATTGGAACCCCCCACAGACGTTCCACAAGAGAGATACGGCAGTCTGTTCCCCTAAAGATAAACAACACCCCTACCCTCAAGAAACCCCCCAAAACACTGCCATCGATCCAGTTCTGATTTACAGTGATCCGACCTGTGGGATAGAGTCAAACCTCTCCTTAGGGTTTCTAATTTTCAAGGGAGCAAGCAGACAGTCTCACCTTTCTCCTAAGGAACAGTGAGCAGGTTTGAACCCACCACCTGGCTGTTAGCCCCTGAGTGCTTCACCACTGCACCTCATTATAGATTGCCCCAAGGTCGGCCCTGGAGAATCCGACCGAGACTTGAGTCAAAGCGTGTTCATGAGTCTTAAAAAAGTACAACAAATCCGCGAGTTCTCTTTGTGGCTAGATTTTTTCAGAGACCCTGTATTTAAGGGGTGAACTGCTGTGTAAAGAGAAACACCGGATTAAAGACTGCTGCTTCTCCCTGCTCTGAAACCTCATGATTCAGCGGAGTCTCCCACGTGGAGCTCCACACGTCCCTTTCCCTCTTCCAAGGGCCCAGGTCCCCCCAGGAGGCCTCTTCCCATGTGGGGGTGGTGCTCCGTGGCAGGGGGAGTGGGGAGGAGGGTGAGTTGGGATCGCCTGTGAGGGCTGGGGCTTGATCCCTTGCCAGGGGCTGGGCCCGAGGCAGTTTTCTGGGAAGAGTAGGTGCCCAGTGTGACTCAGAACCAAGTTAGGGAAAAACAAGCTCACTGGATCGCTGGCACTCTCCCACTGGCACGGTTTGACCATGAGCTCATGAAAGAGGAAGCTGGCTTGGGTGGGAAATGGCAGCTCAGCTTTCCCTCCTGTTTTCTCTCCAGCACCTCAGAGATTCCTCCTCTGGAGGGTCTGGCCCTCATGGTCCTGTCATCTTGGTCTCTGGGTAGACCCTGTCTGCCTTCTGGGACCCTCCTTTCCCCGGACAGCTGGTCAGTTGCTGCCCCAGCTTAGAAATCCCACCCAGCACAGCAGGGGAATGGCTCACAGGGGGCTTCAAAAAGTTCCCGGAGATTCCAGTAGTTGTTAATTTCTGTTGTCCTGGGACGTTTTGGAACCTGCTGGTATTTTATGGGTGCCGTGGCTCTCTGCTGAGCTTGGCCACTGCCACCGTGGCCACTGACCGCCCCCTGGCTCGGTTCCTGTAAGTGCTGCACCCTGAAGCAGAAGAGTAGTTGCCGGTCCTGGACCCTGCTTGAAGGGCTAGTGGAATCACACCGACCCAATGGCAGTGTTGGGGTTTCAATAGCTAGGGTTCCCCCAGTTCGGGAAAAAGACACCGGATGGCTGGACCCCAGCCAAGACCTAGTACTTTTAGTATGCGGACCAGACTATCACCAGAAGGCACGAGTCATTGTAGCAGAAGCAATGACATGTCCGGAATTCTTCCCCCTCCAGCCTGTCTTCCACGCCTTATTTGCTATGAAGAGAGGCGAGCAGCATTCAGATACAGCTTCCCTGCTGGCTGTGGCAGGTTCTCCTTTCTCCTGGGAGGAGTGCGTTGCACCTGGGGCTCCGTGAGTCGCAGGGCGCTTGATGGGCGTTTTGTGAGGATACGTTGCTCACTGGTTTAGCCAGCTCCCGACGCGTGGCAAACCCCGCGTGTTACAGCATCGAATGGCTACAGAGTTGTCTTGGCTTTCATCTTTTTTATTTTTAAAATCATTTTATTGGGGCCTCTTCCAACTCTTTTTTTAAAAACATTTTATTAGGGACCCATACAACTCTTATCACAATCCATACATATACATACATCAATTGTATAAAGCACACCTGTACATTCTTTGCCCTCATCATTTTCAAAGCATTTGCTCTCCGCTTAAGCCCTTTGCATCAGGTCCTCTTTTGTTCCCCTCCCTCCCCGCTCCCCCACTCTTACAACTCTTATCACCATCCATCTATCCATCCATGGTGTCGAGCACATTTGCACATTAGTTGCCACCGTCATTCTCAAAACATTTTCTTTCTACTTGAGCCCTTGGTATCAGCTCCTCATTTTCCCCTCCTCCTTCCCCACACCCTCCCTCCTGCACAAACCCTTGATAATTTATAAATTATTATTATTTTTTTCACCTCTTACCCTGACTGATGTCTCCCTTCACCCACTTTTCTGTTGTCCATCCCCCTGGGAGGGGGTTATATGTAGAGCATTGTGATCGGTTCTCCCTCTGTCCCCCACTTCCCCTTCCCCTCCTGGGCTTTTAATCTTTATGGAAGTGGATTTCAACGCATTTTTTCATGGAGCCACTGCGTGAGTTGGCGTGATCAATTTTGGTTATCAGTGTATATATTTAGCTCCAGAAGAAACTGACATACCCTCCCCCACCCCCCAAAGTGGTTTATCATTTTAATACTGGGATGGGACTATTTTAACGAGGCTACACAAAAATCTCTCTTCTTAGAAATTCTTTTGTCTAATTTGTAAAATAGCCAAATGTTTTCTTTGTCAGGGTCAAGTTCCCTCTTGGTGGCTGGACGAGTCACCTCAGGGACCAGCAGACTGTCCCCAGGAGAGCTGGTCTGTCCTGGCTGCTAAGCAGCTTCAGGGCCCGGAGGCGGTGTACAGCCACACACCGCCCTCACCTCACAGTCTGACCACCCTGTGACTCAGCATCTTTGTCAGCTGCGCTGCTTACCCTCTGATTCTGCTAAGTGACTCAGTACAGGCCCCTGGAATAATGCAAAGTCAATGTCAGGTAGCATAACAGGGGGGCTGTCCCGCTCCATACCTGAAGGCCCCCTACAGGAGGTTGGAGGAGAATCAGGTGAGCACGTAGCCAGCCATAAAGACTAAATGGGCTCCCAATCTAGGCCCAGGTAGGTTTAATTCAGCCAATGGGGTCAACGAATATCTTTGACCACGCCTCCCCGTGAGAGGCCTCATCTACCTTGACTGTGAGACCTCCCCACCTCTTCTTTGCCCTTTGGCCCCTGTCCTTGCCCACTAGGCCGTGCTGCAGTCTCCCTGGCCTCGGACCACCACGTGTGGGTGTGTGGTCCCCCGAGGTTGCCCGTGCTCAGTGACCGTAAAACCTGAAACTTCTTCCATCCTTTATCAAAACCCGCTGGGATCACAAACCAGGCTCGGCGTGAATTCTTTCTCGTGCGAAGCCAAGAACCCAGGTATTTCCCACCGGAGAAACCTAATGGCAACCCTTCCTGAGACTGCTCGATGGGCTACGCTGGTATTCACTCATTGAGCTTGCCCAGCCACCCACTGTCCCTACCACCTACGATCCCATCCGGCAGATGAGCAAAATGAGGCAGTCACCTTTGCCCATCTCCAAGACGTCGTGGGAGTTAGGTTTTAGCCCAGGTTCAAAGGCATTCCAGAGCCCAGCAGCGCAGCGCAGTGGTCAGAGCATGCTCAGCCGTGCCATTGAACCCCGGCCTGGGCTCACCTCCAAGTTTCAGCTCACTCATTTCTCACGCCAAGGCAGCCCTCACTTGACAGATAAGCAAACAGCGCCCAGTGGCTGGGCGGGGACTGGCAACCGGCATGTTCGGCTGTCGGGGCATGCCGTCAGCCTCTGTGCATGCCTGCCTCTCAGGAGTCCTCATTAGAAACGTGATTAATCAGCTCACTGGCCTAGCTCCTTGTGTCTCTGGGTTTTGCACAGCGGTGGGATCCAGCCAGTTCACACCCGTTGGGCAGAACAGATGCCTACTTTTTTGTTGAGTTTGGCGAACCGGTTGTTAAAATGGCACTAGCAGTGAAGGGTTCTATCTTAGCCCAAAGGCTGATCCTGACTCTTTTTTAAATGATCAGTCATCTGCACAACAGCATATTGTAAGCACCAGGTGTAATGTTCATTCCACCCATAGTGAGGGAGTTAAGGTTTATTGTGACAACCTGGCTGATACACACATGTGGGATTAATTGAAGGGTGGAGAGATAAATGGCTCAGTGAGCCTCGCCTTTCCAGTTTTCGGGTTTCTTGCTCTCTGATGATCAGGCCAGGGTGCAGCTGCCTTAGCCAGTTCCCTGCTTCAGCTGGCCAGGCTTACTTCCTGCGAGACATCCCTGAGGAGAAACCACATGGACCTACCCTGATGCAGCCTGGGTGCTGGAGCAGCCATGTGGAGACTCCTGCCAGCGCTGAGATGCTTACACACTCACTGATTCGGCTTTCCTCCTGCGGTTGGCATCATTGCGTGTATTTTGTGAAACTAACGCGGACTTGTAGATCAGTGTCGGACATATGGGCTAATGTTGGACTATAGGCTTGGACAGCACTGGGTTGGGATGCTTTTTTAATGTACACTTACCCTTTATATAAAACTCTCTCTTATATACATCTGAGTTTCTGTAGTCTACCCAGACTAACACACATAGGTATAAAAAATTACATGGAACTATAATTGTAATACTTATGTATTCATTTTATAAAACTGGTTATATGTTTTTTATCCCCTTGGGTTTGTTGCTTTAGTAAACAAACGTATAATGTAAAGAGAAAAAGTGCCAAACAACCAGACAGTGACAGGTTGTCATTTGCTTCAGCTCTGTGTTAGGTCTCGAATTCCCCTGAGCTGTCCCCCACGGGTCAAGTCAATAGGAAGCCAGGGCACAATAGAAGTAGAACGGCCCACTAGAAAAAAGAGTTCATGGCTTAGTTACTTCAAAAACCTTCACAAATATAAAATTTGTAGAAAACCATTGATTTGTTGGGTTTCCTTGGGGAAAACTTTTAAAAGACATTGTAATGCCTTTGAAAAGAAGGCTGATGGTTATGAACATTTAAAAGCAAGTTGTAGGCAATTTCAAGAGAGGAATAAATTACAATCTCTCAGTCCTTTGGAGCCATGTTGTTGAAGAAATATTAGTTCCATGGAAAAGAGCGAAAGAACAATTGCTTGCATTTAATGCCATTTTTTTTAATGATCAAACTGATCTTGATGATTATCAAGAGTTCGTGTAAAACGTTCTAAACATTTCCCAGAATTAAGCAATTCTTGTAAGTGTTCAAAGAACTGAAAAATAATGTCAGGCCAATTGCCATAAATTCAGCAAAAACAGAAGAGGGTTTTAAAAAAAATGAGCGTGGTTTGTTCAGAGAAGAGAAGTACCCTGTTTCTAATCTATCAGACACAATGACTCTTGTGTAACTGGTCTACCTCTAAAGGAATGCGGTCCTAGTCCTATAGGGAAGAGATGGTGAAGGAGAAATCACAGAACCAGAGCCGCTCTGAGAAAAGCTAAGCTTATTGCAAGTGAGACTGCCAATCAGGAAGCATTATGCAAACACCTGAAATAGCAGTGCTGCTTTTGGTCAGGTATTACTTAATATGCTTTCATTATTAGTTTAAAACGCTTTGATAACAGGATCTAGTTTGGTGTACCGCTTGCATTCTGATTTAAGTATTAATTGTATAAAATAATAAACTGCCTCTTGGCATATTTTGGTTTGGTACTTCAAACGGTCATTAGGGCGGCGAACTGCTCATTAAAGGGTTTGAATCCCATCCCTGGTTTGGCGCTGCTGCAATGCTCCTTGGGCGTGCTCAACTCTGACCATATCCGTGACCTCTTACCTGCCTTTGAGAGAGTCCTCGTCTAGCAGGTGAGGTGGTTAATTTGCTGGAAGGTTGAACAATGACTCAAGATTCGGCACTAGCCACTTTTCCTGAGAGGACGTTGTGCAATCAGAAGACACATTAAGATCATTTAATCACCCAAAGGGACTTTGAGCCATTTCAGAGAAGAGGCAAATCCTTCGATACCCCCATCAGTGCTTGACATATATGAGGGGCTCAACCATTTTGGGTTGAGATCTGGATTATTTTAATTTCGTTCTGTGTTGCACAACATGGTAGTATGTGACTATTTAAAGAAAGTAACATTAAATAGAAGTAAAAACCCAGCTTCTCAGTTTTCATTAGCTACATTGCATATGCAAAACAACTGCATTTGGCTAATGGTTACTTATCCAGGTTGAGAAGCTTAGGTTGAGAAAATTTCCATCATCACTGGAAGAAGTTCTATTAGACAATATTGAGTTTGATGATAGGTGACGTGAGAGAAGGAGGAATTCACTGTGACAAAAGTTTATTGGACTTTCTCCCAAAGGCCTTGGGGATTCCGGGAACGGCCCCTCCTAGCCTAAAGTCTATTTTGGGGGGCTCCCCAGGGGTTTTGTGTCTTTGCTTTGCTCCCTTTGCTGATCTGTTATGTTCGCTTTCTTGGTTCGCCCCACTGTGGGGGGTTCAAACTGGACTCACTCCCTGCTGTGTGTCTCCAGTATTGTCCTCTATCGAGGTATGCTCCAGTGAGGGGACTACATGTACTGAACTGTTGCTGGCCCTGCAGGCCTCTTTGTGCCTTAGCTGCTCCGTGCAGGGACAGCTTCCTCCGATCTTGGTGGGCCAAAGTGTGGTCTAGAGTCTCCATCTCTCTTTGTTCTTCTTGGTTTGTTTCCATGTGGGCGTGGCATGCCGGCCCCTCTCCCAGACCTGCAGGTTTAGTGGGCAGACCTACCATTATGTGTGCTTTTTGTTTTCTCTTACTCTTTTGATTCTACCTTTTGTTTGTTTTCTCTTTGTTATTATTGGGTTGCCTACCTATATACGATAGGCATGGGAAGCAAGCTCAAGGAGAAAGCAACAAGAAGGACTTGGGAGGAGGAGTTGGGGATAAGGGAATGGTGAGCAAACAACGCCATAGATAGGGAACAACAAGGGAATTAAAAGCAACAACAAGGAGGACATAGAGATCCTGGGGATGCTGGAGCAACAGCAATCTAGCTGAGAAGAATTACTAAGAGGCGGAAGAAGGACCAGTGTGATGGTGGGGCAGGAGGAAGGGAAAAAGAAACAGAGGGTCTAGTAAGCAAAGCTATAAATAGAAGTATAAGCATAGGTGTGTACATATGTAAACCACATTAATTCATAAAAAATAGAGGTATTGGCCTATGCACATATATCTATGTGGCGATACACTGAGGTAGTGGATGGGCTTCGAGTTTCTTCTCATAAGATATGAAAATAATAATAATTTATAATTCATCAAGGGGTCACAAGGGTGGGGGGAGGGAAAAAAGAGGAGCTGATACCAAGGGCTCAACAGAAAGTAAATATTTTAGAAAATGATGGCAACACATGTACAAATAAGCTTGATACAATTGATGTATGGGTTGTTAAAATAGCTGTAAGAATCCCTAATAAAATGATCTTTTAATAAATAAAACGAAAGTTGGGGAGGAGACAAGCCAGTCAGGGTGTGATGTAGCAACGACAAAACATACAACTTTCCTCTATTTCCTAAATGCTTCCTCCTCCCCCACTATCATGGTCCCAGTTCTACCTTATAAACCTGGCTAGACCAGAGGATGTATACTGGTACAGAGAGGAACTGGAAACACAGGGAATTCAGGGCAGATGATCCCTTCAGAACCAGTGGTGTGAGTGGTGATACTGGGAGGGTGGAAGGAGGGTGGGTTGGAAAGGGGGAACCGATTACAAGGATCTACATGTGACCTCCTCACTGGGGGACGGACAACAGAAAAGGGGGTGAAGGGAGACGTCGGACAGGGTAAGATATGACAAAATAATAATTTCTAAATTATCAAGGGTTCATGAGGGAGGGGGGATCAGGGGGAAAAGGGAAAAATGAGGAGCTGATGCCAGGGGCTTAGGTGGAGAGCAAATGTTCTGAGAATGATGAGGGCGATGAATGTACAAATGTGCTTTACACAATTGGTATATGTATGGATTGTGATAAGAGTTGTATGAGCCCCTAATATAACGATTAAAAAAAAGAAAAGAAAGTTGATTGCAACTCGATGGCTTTAGTTCTCTTTCAATTCTTAAAGTAGTCAATACCAGTCCTCTTATTAGATTCTGCTGCATCCTGCCCAGTGGTGCCTAGTGTGGTAATTCATAGTGTCATACTTCCGTTTCTTGGACCTCCTTCCTCTGGGACCAGATCAGTCATAATCCTTTGCAATGCCTAGTATTCATTTGATCATGAATCTGTGATAAATATAGTGGCAGATTGCTTAAATGTAATTTTTCTTTCAATTGGACGAATACTAACAACAATATTTTTTGGTAAAATCTTTTCTTGTTGAAGCACCTTTTTAGTTATGATATTACTAATCACAGAATGGATACTCTATAAAACATCTTTTATCTTTCTTATTGGCATATAATTCACATATAACATTAGATAGTTCAATTACATTAAGAAGAGTTGTACAATCAACACCACATTGTAAAATCAACACAATTATAGAATATTTTCTTCTTTCTTTTCAAAGATCATTTTATTGGGGCTCTTACAGCTCTTATAACAATCCATACATCAATTGTATCAAGCGTATTTGTACATATGTTGCCCTCATTATTTCTAGACATTTACTTTCTATTGAGCCTTTGGTATTAGCTCCTGTTTTTTCCCTCCCTCCCCCCACATTTTCTTCTTTCTTTCTTTTTTTTAACATTTTATTAGGGCCTCATACAACTCTTATCACAATCCATACATATACATACATCAATTGTATAAAGCACATCTGTACATTCTTTGCCCTCATCATTTTCAAAGCATTTGCTCTCCACTTAAGCCCTTTGCATCAGGTCCTCTTTTTTTCCCCCCTTCCTCCCCGCTCCCTCTTCCCTCATGAGCCCTTGATAATTTATAGATTGTTATTTTGTCATATCTTGCCCCATCCGGAGTCTCCCTTCACCCCCTTCTCTGCTTTCCATCTCTCAGGGAGGAGGTCACATGTAGATTCTTGTAATCAGTTCCCCCTTTCCAACCCACTCACCCTCTACCCTCCCAGTATCGCACCTCACACCCCTGATCCTGAAGGTACCGTCCACCCTGGATTCCCTGTGCCTCCAGCTCCCATATGCACCAGTGTACAACCTCTGCTCCATCCAGTCCTGCAAGGTAGAATTCAGATCATGGTAGTTGGGGGGAGAACATTTTCTTCTTTCTTGTACTCACTGTTATCAGCTCCCCACTTCCCCCCAACCTCCCTCCCATGCTTCCAAAAAACCATTAATCCAGTTACCATCTATCTTGGATCTTTATCTATCTTGGATTTCATATACAGAGAAACATACCCAAACAAAAACAAAAACAAGCAAATAAATAATAACATCAGAAAGAATATTAAAAACTAGAAAAAATTTCAAATGGGTCAAAAGGGAGATCAAATGATACGATCTCAAATTTTAACATCTTGTATCAGCACTAACCACTCTCCAGTGCATTCTGTATGATAGCGAGGCTGTTTCCATCTCTGGTCGATATCAGAGGGAATTCCCAGGAGGGAATTCATGAGATCAGTGGGAATCCACGTGTATTTTCCCTTCACATTTTGTACACTGAAACAAGTCAAAAAAGGGGTCGAGAGGGAGAGCAAATGATAAGCCATTACATTTTAACCTGACTACATCTGCCATAATTGACTTTACAGTGCTCTCTGTTAAGAAGGCGAGTCACTTCCCTCAACTATCCCCCATGGGGGAGGGGGGTTCACCAGAAGCGGAATCCACGCGGGGACTCTGCAGATGAAGTTTGGGTTTACGCTGTCCTCTATGGCCTTCTGTAAGCTGGGTGTTCGCAAGTTAAGCTCTGATACCATCCCCTAGAGTCCTTCTTTTAAAATATGGGGACATGTTAATGTTTTTTAAAGTACATGCTTACTATGATGTTTGTCTTTAAAGTATTAGTCAGGCACATATCCCATCAGCCATAAATTGCACAATTTTTCTGCAGTAAGAATGATCTTTAGGGATGTGATAAGAGTTGTATGAGCCCCTAAGAAAATGCTTTAAAAAAAAAAATGAAAAAGACCGTGACTTTCTCTCTCTCACTCTCCTCTGGTCCCTGACGCTCTGGCAGCTGCAGGCGTCGGTGTAGACATGGCCAAGTCCAAGAACCACACCACGAACAACCAATCCCGGAAATGGCACAGAAACGGCAGCAAAAAACCCCGGTCACAACGATATGAATCTCTTAAGGGGGTGGACCCCAAGTTCCTGAGGAACATGCGCTTCGCCAAGAAGCACAACAAGAAGGGCCTGACGAAAATGCAGGCCAACAACGCCAAGGCTGTGGCTGCTTGCGCCGAGGCCATCAAGGATCTTGTGAAGCCCACAGAGGTCAAGGCCAAGATCCCAATGGGCGTCAACCGCAAGCTCAGCCGACTGGCCTACATTGCCCACCCCAAGCTTAGCAAGCGGGCTCGGGCACGTATTGCCAAGGGTCTGAGGCTCTGCCGGCCCAAGGCCAAGGCACAAAGCAAGCCTGATGCTCCAGCCAAGGCCACGACTCTAGCAAAAGTTCCCAAAGGCGCCCCTGCCCCAGCTCAAGCTCCCAAAGGCCCCCAGGCTCCCACAAAGTAGAGTTATCTGTGAGGGCGAGAGGGACTGGTGTGAGCCCTGGGCTGCTGCCTGCATGGCGCTGGTGTCTTCTTGTGCTGTTTGTTGTACAAATAAACCCACGTGGTGCTGAAAAAAAAAAAAAGAATGATCTTTAAAATTGGTTTTGGATTAAGTTTCTTGGAATATATAAACATCTTTAGTGATAAAATGTAAGGAGAATTTAAATATTGACAACCTATACAATAAAAGCTTTCTTAGTATCTTAATTATTCTATTTTTCTGAGTACTTTGATTTTATTTAAACATTTTAACAGTTTTAATGACATATAATTCACATATCATATAATGCAATGATTTAACTATATTTAACTATATTAAGAACTGCGCAGTCATCACCGGAGTCTGTTTCAGACGCCCATCTTCCTACTTGTGCTCTTTATTATTAGCTCCCCATCCCACCCCCGCCTCCAACATCATCTGCCAGAACCACGAGAAACCGTTAATCCAGTGACTGTCTCGAGGACTAATCCAGTGACTTACCTCTCCTGGATTTTATAGAAAGAAAAAATATGCCAAAAACCAAAAAGAAAAACAACAACAATAACAAAATAAAACAGAGAAGAACCCCAATCAGAAAGCAAGCAGAAAATAATCACAACTAGAACAAATTTAACATGGGTCAAAAGGGAGAACAAACGAGAAGGTGTTAAATTTTAGCCTAGCCACATCTGCATTCATCCGCTTTCCGATGCATTTTGTTGGATAGTAAGGCTGTTAAGATCCCGGGTCAATGCTCAGAGAGGGCTTTCTGGAGGTTGAATCCACGTGAGGACCCTGCAAATGGATTTTTGACTTTCACTGTCATCCATAGCTTTCTGCAAACCAGAATTTAATCCCTACTAGCATTCTCTTCTCTGGACTTTGATTTTATTATTTACAATCCTTGGATTACACAGGCTGGTGTGCTTCTTCTGTGTAGATTTAACTGACACTGTGCTTCAGTGTCTGTTTGCTTAAAGACAAGCCCTTACAACTCAGCTACTATACTTTTTCTCTGGCCAGGCACCATCCGATTCCTTCACCACCCTTTGCTATAGCTGTAATTGATATTGCTATTATTGCTATCATCTTCAGGGATCTCTTCATGAAGGCAAGTATTGAGTAGGGCCATGAGGTAGTTTATTGTGCCAACCTGGCTGATAAACATATGTGTGGTTTATTGAAGGGCGGAGGGATAAATGGCTCGGTAAGCCTCGCCTTTCTAGTTCTCGGGTCTCTTGCTTTCTGACGGTTGGACCAGGGTGCAGCTGCCTTAGTCAGTTTCCTGCTTTAGCTGGCAAGGCTCACTTCCTGCAGGAGGTCCCTGAGGAGAAGCCACATGGACCTACCCCAATGCAGCCATAGGTGCTGGAGCAGCCATGTGGAGACCCCTGCCAGCGCTGAGATGCTTACACATTCACTGACTTGGCTTTCCTCCAGCAGTCGGCATCATTGTGTCTGTTTTGTGAGATGGAGGAGGACTTTGTGGATTGGTGGTGGACATACAGTTAATGTTGGACTTGTGGGCTTGGGCAGCACTGGGTTGGGATGTTTTTTTGATGCACTTTACCTTTATATAAAACTCTCTCTTATACACGGCTTTCTATGGATTTGTTTCTTTAAAGTACCCCGACCAGTACAGGCCATGTCATAAGAACTAATTGTTCTTAGGTAAGGGCTAACTTTAAGTGGGATGTGCAGACACCCTTTCTGATTTTTCTCCTTATTTTCCTTTAGTTACTACTTCATTCTCCAAAACGTTGTTGATATAGGTTCACAAGTACTAATTACTGTACTATTGTAGCTAAGACATCAATGATTAGACACAATCAGTGACTATAAAAACACCAACAGTGAGGAAGATGCAACATGTGCTTGTAATGAGTATAGACAAAACCATGTGATCAAAGGGACACTGGGTTTGGCTAATACTAACAGATTTGACCCTGGCACATAGAAGGTTCACAAAGCCAATTAGCAGAGAATTTTAACCTTACAGGTATATTGATAAATGTAAGCTGGGTTATAAGAAGCGTTTTTGGGGAAAATATTAATTAAAAGTGTTTTGTTATTAATACAAATTTCAGGAATATTTTTACATGAAAATTAATAACATTTTGGCTCCAACACTGCAGAAGCGTTTCGCAGACAGTCCCTTTGGTATCACCCCATGTGACAACTCTAAAACCTTCCCGCTGTTGCGACCGCCTTTCTTTCCACGATCTAGAAGTGATTTCTTCTGAAATGTTTTATTAGTTAATGAGAAACATGATTCTGATCATATCCATGACCCGAACTTCTGCAAAAAGGTTGAAAGGGGAACTACTGTTGTGGAGTTCCTCCTGTCATGGGCTCCATGAGCTCAGCCAGTCCTCTCAGCAGTCCTGTGGGACACAGCAGGGCATGGAAGAGAAGCTGCCCAAGACAGTGGCTTTACGTGACTGGCGAAAGCTCGTCTTCAGACACAAAATTCCAGTAGATTGACTATCAACTGTGCTCCAACTCAGAGCAGTGGAGGGAAGAAAGGTGCATAAAATATGGGCCCCTACGCTCGAGAAAGGAGTCTGGTGATGCTAATTGCTAGGCACTTGACTGTCAATGGAAAGGTTGCAGGTTTGAACTCACCTGGTGGCTTCTTGGGAGAAACACCCGACAGCCTGTTCTTGTAAGGACTACAGACAAGAAAACCCATGGCTTTCCTATGGGGTCACTGGGAGCTGGAATCAACTCAAAGGCACACAACAAGTCTCAAAATTTTCATAATCCAGGTCTGTCTAAATAAGAAAGGCTGGATGAACAATCTGGAGGAGAAAACAACGGGATCAATGATTCCGGGGGACATGGGAGAGGGGGAGGTGGGGGGAAAGGAAGTGGTGTTAACAAACCCAGGGACAAGAGAATAACAAGTGATCCAAATTGGTGGTGAGGAGGATGTAGGAGGCCTGGTAGGGCGTGATCAAGGGTAATGTAACCAAGAGGAATTACTGAAACCCAAATGAAGACAGCGCATGATAGTGGGACAGGAGGAAAGTCAAGGGAACTAGAGAAAGAGCTGGGAGGCAAAGGGCATTTTTGGAGGTCTAGATAAAGACATGTATATATGCAAATATATTTATATATGAGGATAGGAATAGATCTATGTGCCTATATTTATAGGTTTAGTATTAAGGTAGCAGATGGACTTTGGGCATCCACTCAAGCACTTCCTCAATGCAAGAATACTTTGTTCTATTAAACTGGCATTCCATGATGCTCACCTTCCCAACACAATTGCTGAAGACAAAGTGGGTGCATAAGCAAATGTGGTGAAGAAAGCTGAGGGTGCCCGGCTATCAAAAGGTATAGCTTCTGGGGGTTCTTAAAGGCTTGGAGGTAAAC
This sequence comes from Tenrec ecaudatus, assembly GCF_050624435.1. Classification (NCBI taxonomy): domain Eukaryota; kingdom Metazoa; phylum Chordata; class Mammalia; order Afrosoricida; family Tenrecidae; genus Tenrec; species Tenrec ecaudatus. The sequence goes on from NC_134536.1 coordinate 159,632,178, forward strand.
AAGTGACCATCTAGCTGAGAAGCAACAAAACCCACATGGAAGAAGCACACCAGCCTGCGTGATCACGAGGTGTCAAAGGTATCAGGTATCAGGCATCAAAGAACAAAAAAATCAAATCATTGTGAATGAGAAAGAGTGCAGATTGGGGACCTAAGACCCCTTTGTAGGCAACCTTACAGAAAGGTCACGGTGAGGAGATGAGCCAGTCAGGGTGCAGTGTAGCAACGATGAAACATACAACTTCCCCTAGTTCTTAAATGCTACCCCCCTCCCACTATCATGATCCCAATTTTACCTCACAAATCTGGCTAGACCAGAGAATGTACATTGGTACAGATAGGAACCAGAAACACAGAGAATCTAGGACAGATGATCCCTTCAGGACCAGTGCTGAGAGTGGCGATACCGGAGAACAGAGAGAAGGTGGGGTGGAAAGGGGGAACCAATTACAAGGATCTACATATAACCTCCTCCCTGGGGGATGGACAACAGAAACGTGGGTGAAGAGGGATGTCAGACAGTGTAAGATATGTCAAAATGATAATAATTTATAAATTATCAAGGGTTCATGAGGGAGGGGGGAGTAGGGAGGGAAGGGGAAAATGAGGAGCTGATGGCAGGGGCTTACGTGGAGAGCAAATGTTTTGAGAATGATGAGGGCAATGAATGTACACATGTGCTTGACACAATGGATGGATGTATGGATTGTGATAAGAGTTGTATGAGCCCCCCAGTAAAATGATTAAATGAAAATTTTTTTTCATATACTGGTTAAGACAAATAAGAAGCATATCATATTAATACTGACTAACATCTATTTGGTACTTTAGAGTTTAATTGTTCGTTTCCTCACATGAAGCCAGTGCAGACCCCGGAGATGAGTGTTAAATGAATGGCATGCTGAGACAGAAAGCTAGCAGTCTAGGAATTCAGATAATGATGAACTCATCTTGGACTGGTTGAGCACTGTCTTAGGCTGGGTTCACTAAAGAAGCCAAATCAGGGCAGCTTTCCTGCGCCTATGCATATGCAAATAAACACGCACCACCCCAGCCATGGAGATAATGTGACGGTCACGTGACATAGAGCATCCTAGGCTGTAAATCTCTAGGGGAGCAGACAGCCTTCCCTTTCTTCCAAGTAGCAGTTGATGGGTTTGAACTGTTGGCTCTGTGGCTGGCAGCCGCCTGCTTACGTGATAATACCACGAGGGCTCTTTAATCATACAGAGAGATTTGGATCAAGGAAATGACCCCCGGTTGTAGAGGCAAGCAAGTTCCAAGTCCATGGGTCAGATGTAAAGCTGAATGTGGAAGCAGGTGTGGCAACTTCGTTTGAGTCTCCTAGCTGCAGATGGTGAAGGTCCCAAGACTGGCAACAGACTTTTGACTGCTGGGGCGAAGGAATCTAAGGAGTGCTTGGCAGATGGAGGCTGCAGGTTCAAGTTAAAGGATCCAGTGCTAGCAAAGACTAAGCAAGTTCTCCTGGTGTCTGGTTATATTGAAAGCAGGTCACATCTTTGAGGGCATTTCTTTTAAATTGGCTGTCATAGCAGTTCTCATCATGGGAGATTACTAAATCTTAGCTGCCAAACGGGCAGGAATCTAGGCAATCACACAAACTTACATAGAACTCCTGGCTTCCCTACTAGAAATTTGTCAGATTCATTATCGCTTTCAGTTTGAAATAAGATAACTGTCGATTCCTTTTATTTTCTAGAAGAAAAAAGTGCGGGTTTAGGTACATAGAAATCTGTTTTATTTTAAGTTCTCCACCCAAATGATAAACATATGAGGGGGCTTCAAGAGTTCATGGAAAAATTTTTTTGATTCCATATTTTTCCCATTAACTTATCGAAGCCTTCTTATATTTAAAGAAAAAAGGATGGGGGACGGACAACAGAAAAGGGGGTGAAGGGAGATGCCGGACAGGGAAAGATATGACAAAATAATAATCTATAAATTATCAAGGGCTCATGAGGGAGGGGGGAGCGGGGAGGGAGGGGGAAAAAAAGAGGACCTGATGCAAAGGGCTTAAGTGGAGAGCAAATGCTTTGAAAATGATGAGGGCAAAGAATGTACAGATGTGCTTTACACAATTGCTATGTATATGTATGGATTGTGATAAGAGTTGTATGAGCCCCTAATAAAATGTTTAAAAAGAAAAAAGAAAAAAGGAACAGAAAGACTGTGCACTCCACAGTGATTCTAGAAACATAAAATAACTTGGATGCTTAGATATAACATGGTTTGAGTTGCCTCTATGATAGTGAATAATCTTTTGAAGTGAATCCAATGTTATGTGTCAAACCCTCTACCGAACGCTCAAGGTTACATAACTTCATCTTTGACCTTAATACCTGCAGTCCAAAAACACGTGAAAATTCAGCACCTGACTTTGACTGGGTTTGCCTCAGTTGTTACACAATACTTGTACTACTTCCTTGCCAGTAGTGATTTAGAAATATTCTTCTAAAGCTCTGTGTACTTCTGCTCAGCTTCCTTTAATTTTTCTAAAGCTTCTGCTTATATCCCCGCAGGCTGTGTCTTTCTTTGGTTCCAAGTCACAGAGACTAACTGCGAATCATTCAGAAAAGGAGAATGGTCAGAAGACGTTGGGTTTAGGGCTGTCAAGTTGATTCAAGCTCATTATGACGCAAAGGGCATCAGAATAAAACACCACCTGATCTTACTTCTTTCAGGAAAGATTTGTTTCTTCTTCTGACAGCCTATGGAGTTTTCAATATTTTTCTCCGGCACCTTAATTCAAATGCCACAATTCTTCTTTAGTCTTTATTATTCAGTGTCTAGCTTTCATAGACATACGAAGTGATTGGAAGGATCATGGCTTGAAGGGATCAGTTATCAAGCATCAAAGAACAAAAAATAATGCCATTGTGTACTCACCTTCCCAATATGATCGCTGAAGACAAAGTGGGTGCTTAAGCAAATGTAGTGAAGGAAGCTGATGGTGCATGGCTATCAAAAGATATAGTGTCTGGGGTCTTAAAGGCTTGAAGGTAAACAAGTGGCCATCTAGCTCAGAAGCAACAAAACTCACATGGAAGAAGCACACCAGCCTGTGTGATCATGAAGTGTCAAAGGGATCAAGTATCAGGCGTCAAAGAACAAAAAATCAATTGTGAATGAGGGGAGTGCAGATTGGGGACCCAAGACCCATCTGTAGGCAACTGGACATCCCCTTACAGAAGGGTGGTGGGAGGAGAAGAGCCAGGCAGGTGCCATGTAGCAACGATGAAACATACAACTTTCCTCTAGTTCCTAAATGCTTCCTCCTCTCCCACTATCATGATCTCAATTCTACCTTACAAATCTGGCTAGACCAGAGGTTGTACACTGGTACAGATAGGAACTAGAAACACAGGGAATCTAGGACAGATGATCCCTTCAGGACCAGTGCTGAGAGTGGCAGTACTGGGAGGGTGGGTTGGAAAGGGGGAACCAATTACAAGGATCTACATATAACTTCCTCCCTGGGGGATGGGTGAAGGGAGATGTCAGACAGTGCAAGATATGACAAAAATGATAATAATTTACAATTTATCAAGGGTTCATAAGAGAGAGTGGGGAGTGGGGAGGGAGGGGGAAAATGAGAAGCTGATACCAAGCTGATACTCAAGTAGAAAGCAAAAGTTTTGAGAATGACGATGGCAACAAATGTACAAATGTGCTCGACACAATAGATGGATAGATGGATTGTGATAAGAGTTTTATGAACCCCTAATAAAATGATTTTTAAAAATGGTAGACATAGAATTACTGTATAATGTTATTTAAATAATAAATGTTATTACAATGTTGTATATAAAAAAGAAAGTATCATGGCTTGAATCGGGTGCACCTTAGTCCTCAAAGTAACATTTTTGGTTTTCAATAAAGAAGTCTTGTGCTGCAGATTTACCCAATAAAGCACACAGTTGGTTTGATGGCTTGGCTGTGGCTTACGTGGGTGTTGATTGTGGAGGGGCCAGGTTGATTTCAGTGGGCTAGGCAAAAGGAATCAGGAGTCTTTCTCAGTGTACCTGCTGAAATAAAGAGCTATAAATAATTTTTCCTTTCTTCTTATTCATGTCCATCATTCAAAGCTCAAGCAGAGAGGGACTGATTGGCCTAGTTTAGGTAGAAGACTGTGCCCTATTGGCCAAGGAAGGAAGGATACCTTAACTGAGGTAAGATATCAGCACGGTGCAGGGACAATACCCCAAACAATCAGACTGTTTTTCCACAAAGAGCATGAACAGCAGAAAACACATATTGGACTTCTATTTTCCCTTCCTAACCTCTAGTTCCTATTTTTCCTCCTTATCCATCATAAGGGTCACCAAGGTATCTTCCAGGCTTATGAAAAAGATCTATAAGAATAATCAACCTGTGTTGGGATTCCTTTTCCCATAGGGAATTAGTGCTTAAGGAAAAGACTGGTGAGATAGTTAACGTTTATTGTGTCAACATGGCCAATGAACCCATGGGATTAATTGAAGGGCAGAGAGATAAAAGGCTCGGTGAGCCTTGCCTTTTTTGTCTCTTGCTCTTTGATCATCGGACCAGTGTGCGGCTGCCTTGCTTGTTCTGTGCCTCATTTGCAAGCTACACTACCTGTGGGACACCTAACCTGTGGACTGTGTTACTGTAATTTGAGGTTCCTTCAAGACCTGCTTCGCCACACCATTGGAATTTACATCTCTTGAGCTGGGGACTGTCGGACCCTGTCATCTGGCTGACTGTTGGTGACCTGCCTTGCTGTTTGCTGCCTGTGCCCGGATTGCCTGAATTGCTCTAGAGAGGACTACCCCGTGGCCCTCAAGACTTGAAGGGCTGCCAGTGTCTCACAATGGTCTCATGGGAGTGAGTTGCCCTGAGCCATTTGTACTACTTTATAGATTAATCAATGGTTTAGTTCTTATGTTAGCTATCTATCTATAAAATTATTAATGTTCTGGTTTTGTTTCTCTAGAGAACCCTGTCTAACATAACTGGTGTATTCTCAGCATTGAATATAAGGATTAAGCAAGATATACCTAGTTCAGGCCCTGGCATGTAGTAAGGTTCATTAAATGTTAGTTCTATTTCTAGCTGTCCCTATTTATCCAGAGGTGTGGTGGGATTGGCTCATACTAGCTTACAGTAGAAGACTGTTACATATTTTTGAATTAAAACAATTTTTTTTTTCTTTTTTCTGTTGTTATCTTTTTTTTTTTTTTAAACAATTTATTGGGGCTGATACAATTCTTTACACAGTTCATACATATACATACATCAATTGTATAAAGCACATCTGTACAGTCTTTGCCCTAATCATTTTTTTTCTCTTTTCTTCTTTTACATTTTATTAGGGACTCCAACAACTCTTACCACAATCCATACATATACGTACATCAATTGTATAAAGCACATCCATACATTCCCTGCCCCAATCATTCTCAAGGCATTTGCTCTCCACTTAAGCCCCTTGCATCAGGTCCTCTTTTTTCCCCCTTCCTCCCCATTCCCCCCTCCCTCATATGCCCTTGGTAATTCATACCTCGTTATTTTGTCATATATTGCCCTATTCGGGGTCTCCCTTCCCCCCTTCTCTGCTGTCCCTCTCCCAGGGAAGAGGTCACATGTGGATCCTTGTAATCAGTTCCCCCTTTCCAACCCACTCACCCTCCACTCTCCCAGCATCGTCCCTCACACCCTTGGTCCTGAAGGTATCATCCACCCTGGATTCCCTGTACCTCCAACCCTCATATGTACCAGTGTACAGCCTCTGTCCTATCCAGCCCTGCAAGGTAGAATTCGGATCATGGTAGTTGGGGGGAGGAAGCATCCAGGATCTGGGGGAAAGCTGTGTTCTTCATCAATACTACCTCATACCCTAGTTAACCCATCTCCTCTCCTAAGCCCCTCTATGAGGGGATCTCCATTGGCCGACACTTGGGCCTTGGGTCTCCACTCTGCACTTCCCCCTTCATTTAATATAATATATATATACACATACATATATACATATACACATATATACACATACATACACACACATATCTTTTTTTTTTTTTTGCATGATGCCTTATATCTGGTCCCTTGGGCACCTCGTGATCGCACTGGCCGGTGTGCTTCTTCCATGTGGGCTTATTTGTTTCTGAGCGAGATGGCCGCTTGTTCACCTTCAAGCCTTTAAGACCCCAGACACTATCTCTTTTGATAGCCGGGCACCATCAGCTTTCTTCACCACATTTGCTTGTGCACCCATTTGTCTTCAGCGATCCTATCATGGAGGTGTGCAGTCAATGATATGATTTTTTGTTCTTTGATGCCTGGTAACTGATCCCTTTGGGACCACTCGATCACACAGGCTGGTGTGTTCTTCCATGTGGACTTTGTTGCTTCTGAGCTAGATGGCCGCTTGTTTATCTTCAAGCCTTTAAGACCCCTGTCACTATCTCTTTTGATAGCCGGGCACCATCAGCTTTCTTCACTACATTTACTTGTTCACACACTTTGGCTCCAGCCGTTGTGTCGGGAGAGTGAGCATCATAGAGTTCCAATTTAATAAAAGAAGGTATTCATGCATAGAGGGAGTGTTTGAGTAGAGGCCCAAGGTCCTTCCGCCACCTTAATACTTGACCTATAAATATCGACACAAAGATCTATTTCCCCAACCTCCTATATATATATGCATGTACATGTCTTTGTCTAGACCTCCATGAATGCCCTTTGACTCCTAGCTCTTTCCTCCATCTCCCTTGACCTTCCTCCTGCCTTACTACCATGCTTCATCGCCCCCTGGGCTAGAGTATACCTCCTCTCTAAGCAACCCCACCCCTGATCATTCCCCATCAGGCCTGCCACTCCCCCCTCCCCACCCTCTGGGGTCCCATGTTTTTCCCCCGTCCCTGGGCCCGTCAACACCACCTCCTTACCCCCCCTACCCCCCACCCCAAGTCCCCCCGGAACTGTCGGTCCCGCTGTCCCCCATCCAGACAGTTCATCCAGCCCGTCCCACCCAGACAGACCTGCGGGGTCACCAACATGCACGAAAACCAGACAGAGGAACACAAAGCGACAGCATACAACCAGACAACAATACAACCAAAACAAACCACTGAAAAAGAACAGAACCAAAACAGTTCACAAGAGAAAAGCTTGTAGTTAGTTCAGGGATCTTTGCTGGCCCTTAGGAGCGTTTTCCAGTCCAGTCTGTTGGGGCACCACGCCCTGGCCCCAAAGTCCGCTTTCAGCATTCCCTGGGGACCTTGCCACTCCATTCCCTTGCTGTTCCGCTGCACTCCCCCAGTGCATTGCCTCGGTGTGGTGGGATCAGGTCAGGTGCAATTCCCACACTGTGTCTCCGGTGCTGTCCCCTGTATCACCCTTAGTCACTGAGGGGCATCATGTCTCATAGTAGGGCCAGCCATGTTGTTCTCTCTGTGGACTGACTGCTCTACTCAGGAACATCATCATCACGGCCTGGTGGGCCAGGCTGTGCTCCACTCTCTCCTCCTGCCCCTTCATCTGCTCCCGTGTGCTCTGATCAAATATGTCCATCTCCCATAGCTGCAGGGTCAATGTCGTCCTTTGGAACAAGTTCTTTTCGGGGGAGGGGCAGGAATCCACTTAATTTATGGTGCTGGGGCCAGCCTCCCAGACCTCTCCACCGGTTCCGTCCTCCACGCCGGGATATTGCATTCACACCTTGCGACACTGGGTTGAAGTCTGGTCCCACTTTCCCTGTGGAGATATAAACCATACCCTCCCCTTGGGTGGATTAATGCCCCATTTCTGTCATGCTGATTGTACTTACCTCAGGGGACTCATGTTGTACCTGTCCCTTTGGGTCTGGCTTACCTCGCTTAACATAATTCCTTCCAGCTCTTCCCATGAAATAACGTGTTTCATGTGCTCATCGGTGCTTTTTAGTGCTGCATAATACTCCATTGTGTGTATGTGCCAAAGTTTGCTAATCCACTCGTCTATCGATGGAAACTTAGGCTGTTTCCAAGTCTTTGCTATTGTGAATTGTGCCGCAATAAACATTGGAGCGCATATGACTGGTCGTGTTTTATTTGCTGCTTCAACCGGGTATATGCCCAGTAGAGGGATGGCTGGGTCGTAAGGTAGATCAATTTCCATTTTCTTTAGGTATCGCCAGATTGCTTTCCACAGTGTCTGTACAAATCTGCACGACCACCAGCAGTGGAGGAGGGTTCCTATTTCACCACAGCCCCTCCAACACTTGTTGCTCTCTGATTTACTGATCTGAGCTATCCTGAGGGGTGTTAGGTGGTATCTCATGGTTGTTTTGATTTGCATTTCTCTTATGGCAAGGGACTTCGAGCACTTTCTCATATATTTATTGGCCATATTGATCTCCTCTCTAGTGAAAGTTCTTCTCATTTCTTTTGCCCACTTCCTTAGGGGGTTAACTGTTTTCCTCTTTTTGCAGGTCATGATGGTGTTGTAGATTTTAGTTATGAGCCCTTTGTCTGACGTGTCATTACTAAAAATCTTCTCCCAGTCTGTGGGTTGCCTTGTCACCCTCTTGGCAAAGTCTTTCGAGGTGCACAGGTGTTTTATTCTTATTAGATCCCATTTGTCGATTTCCAGATCACCTGTGTGTGTCCCCTTCCCTGTTGCAGTGAGCCTATGTGCTCCCTGGGCCAGTGCTCTGAGATTAGTCCCGATTCCCTCCTTAATGGTCCTGATGGTTTGGGGTTTGACTTCTAGATCTGTGATCCACCTTGAGTGTATTCTTGTGCATGGGGTGAGGTAGACGTCTTGTTTCAACTTTCTACATGTGGATATCCATTGTTTCCAGCACCACTTATTAAAGAGGGCATTTGCTTCCCACTTGACGTTTTTGGGACCCTTGTCGAAGATCAGTTGTCTATATGCTGATGATTTTACTCCTGGGCTTTCTATTCTTTTCCACTGGTCTGAGTGTCTATCATTGTGCCAGTACCATGCTGTTTTGACCACTGTAGCTGTGTAGTAGGCATTAAAATCAGGTAGGGCGAGTCCTCCAATTGTGTCCTTCTTCTTGAGGAGTTCTCTGCTAATTCTGGGTTTCTTCCCTCTCCATATGAAGTTGGTGGTCAGTTTTTCCAATTCTTTGAAGAAGGTTGATGGTAATTGGATTGGTATAGCATTGAACTTGTAGAGTGCTTTAGGAAGAACTGTCATCTTTACTATGTTCAGCCTACCTAACCATGAGCAGGGGAGCTTCATCCATTTGTGAAGGTCACTTTTGGTTTCCTGTAATAGGGTTTTATAATTATGCTTATATAGGTCTTTAGTATTTTTTGTTAAGTATATTCCTAGGTATTTCAGTTTGTTCTTGGCTACTGTGAAGGGTACTTCCCTCTTAATCGCCTCTTCCATGGCCCTGTCCGATGTGTATAGAAACCCTACCGACTTCTGTTTATTGATCTTGTATCCTGCTACTCTTCCGTATTCCTCTATTGCTGTAAGTATTCCAACTGTGGAGTTTTGGGGGTCTTCAATGTATAGGATCATGTCATCTGCAAATAACGATAGTTTCACCTCCTCCTCTCCCAACTGGATCCCTTTGATGTCCTTCCGCTGTCTTATGTTGTTAGCCAGAACCTCCAAAACGATATTGAATAGAAGAGGGGACAGGGGGCATCCTTGTCTTGTACCCTTTTTCAGTGGTATTGTTCTTGTCTTTTCTCCATTGACTATGATGTTGGCTGTTGGTCTTTCATAGATCGCTTGTATGAGCTTGAGGAACTTACCTTCCAATCCTATCTTCATGAGTGTTTTGATTAGGAATGGATGCTGGATGTTGTCAAATGCTTTTTCTGCATCTATGGATATTATCATATGGTTTTTATCCTTTTTCTTCTCGATGTGGTGAATGATATTGATGGATTTTCGGATGTTAAACCATCCCTGCATCGCTGGGATGAATCCTACTTGGTCGTGGTGAATGATATGCTTGATGTTCCTTTGTATTCTATTGGCCAATATTTTGTTAAGGATTTTTGCATCTATGTTCATTAGAGATATTGGTCTATAATTCTCTACGCTTGTGGGGTCTTTTCCCTGTTTGGGTATCAAAGTAATGCTGGCTTCGTAAAATGAGTTTGGGAGCTTGCCGTTCTTTTCTATGTTATGGAATACTTTGTGGAGGATCGGTGTCAGCTCTTCCCTGAATGTTTGGTAAAATTCTGCTGTGTAGCCATCTGGCCCTGGGGCCTTTTTCCTTGGTAGGTTTTTGATGACACTCTCTATTTCTTCCTTCGCTATGGGTTTGTTGAGGTTCTTGATCTCTGTCTCAGATAATCTAGGGATAGATTGTTTTTCTAAATATTTATCCATGTCTTCCAGGTTTCTGAATTCATTAGAATACAAACCTTCATAGTACTTTGTGATTATCCTTTTTATCTCATTGGGGTCTGTTGTTATTGCCCCCGATTCATCCCTCATCCTGGCTATTGATGATTGTTCCTTTCTATCTTTGGTAAGCTTTGCCAGGGGAGTGTCAATTTTATTAATTCGTTCATAAAACCAGCTTCTAGTTGCGTTAATCCTTTGCATTGTTCTTTTGTCTTCCCACTGGTTTAACTCCGCCCTGATTTTTATTATTTCTTTTCTCTTGCTATTGGAGGGGTAGTTCTGTTGACTCTGTTCTAGTTGTTGGAGGTTTTGTGTTAACATATCTGTCATACGCCTTTCTTCTTTTTTCATGTATGCATTCAGTGATATCAAGCTACCTCTGATAACTGCCTTTGCAGTGTCCCATAAGTTTTGATATGTTGTATGCTCGTTCTCATTAGTTTCTAGAAATTTCCTGATATCCTCTCTGATCTGGACCTTAACCCATTCATGTCGCAGGAGATCGTTGTTTATTCTCCAATTGGTGGCCCTTGCTTTTCTGGGTGCCCTTCTATTAATCTCCAGCTTTATGGCATGGTGGTCTGAGAAAGACGTCTGGATAATATCTATGTGTTTGAATTTACTCAGGCTGGCCTTGTGCCCCAGCATGTGATCTATTCTTGAGAAAGATCCGTGTGGATTGGAGAAGAATGTGAAACCTTTTGCTTTTGGATGAAAGGCTCTATAGATGTCTATCAGGCCCTGTTGCCTAATTACATTGTTCAGCTCTCTGGCCTCTTTGCTGAGCTTCTTTCCCTGTGACCTGTCTTTCTCTGATAGTGGAGTGTTGAAGTCCCCCACTATTATTGTTGTTTCCGTGATTTCTTCTGTCATTTTTTTAATAGTTTGTTTGACGAAATTTGCCGCACCATTATTAGGTGCGTAAATATTCAGTATGCTTATTGCTTCCTGGTTTACTGAGCCTTTGAGCATTATGTAATGTCCCTCTTTGTCTCTTTTTATGTTTTGGATCTTGAGATCCATTTTGTCGGAGATTAAGATAGCCACTCCTGCCTTCTTGGAGTTACCATTTGCTTGGTAAACTTTCTGCCAGCCCTTTATTCTCAGCATATGCTTGTCTGCTTGCTTAAGGTGTGTCTCTTGCAGGCAGCAGATTGATGGGTTATGTTTTCTAATCCAATCCTCCAGCCTCTTTCTTTTAACATATGAATTGAGCCCATTTGTATTCAAAGTGATTATTACAATCTCTGGCTTCATGGTTGCCATATTCTGTTTTGTGTTTTGGGTCTTTGCCTATCTTCCTTCATATCAGTGTACTGCGTTTGAGTGGAGGGTTTCTATCCTGTCCTCTTTTCCATCTGAGACCGTGTTGTCCTGGTACGTGTTGCTGGCATGTTGGCTTCTAGATGGAGATGGGATATATGGTGGTCTCCTGGAGGTTCTAGTTGGAGCTTGATCTTCTGGCCATAGTGAGTCAGCCAGTATGTTCTGCAGGGTCGGGTGACTTGCAGTATATTTTTTGAGTTCTTCCTTGTCCTGGAAGACCCTTATCTTACCCTCTATCTTAATGGATAACTTGGCAGGGTATAGGATTCTGGGGGAGGCATTTTTATCTTTCAGAATTTGGAAGATGCTGCTCCATTCTCTCCTCCTCTTCATGGTTTCAGCTGATAAGTCTGAGCATACCCTTACCTGCGCTCCTTTGTATGTGACTGTCTTCCTTTCTCTTGATGCTCGTAGAATTTTCTCTTTTTCCTCTAAGTTGGATAATTTTACAATTATATGCCTTGGCGTGTTCTTCTTGGTGTTTAGCTTAGCCGGCGTCCTCTCTGCTTCCTGTATGAGAGTCGGATTCTCCTTTGTTAGGTTGGGGAAATTTTCTTCCAGGAATTCCTTTGCTATCTTGGCGGTCGATTTGTGTGTTATGTTGTGTTCCGGTAGACCAATTATTCGAATATTATTCCTCTTCATAGCATCTGTCATTGATCTCAGGCTGTCTTCTGTTTCTTTAATTTTCCTATCTGATTGTTTTTCTCGCTTGCTTCGTTTGTTTTGAGCGTCCTCGAGTTCACTGATACGGTTCTCAGCCTCCTCAAGCCTAGATATAGCTTCTGTGACCTTTTGTGTGGCCTCTGCTACCTCCTCTGTTAGTTTCTGCAGTTCCTTTTGGTGGATAGTATTCATCCCCTCTATTGTGGACTTCATCCCCTCTATTGTGCATTTCATCCCTTCTATCGTTGCATCCTTATTTTGGTTTTCTTCTCTTAGCTCCTGTATTACTGCAAGCAGAGTTCTGAAGATTTCCTTTTGTGGCTGATCTATATCTGTTTCTTCTATGAGTGACGTTAGGTCTGTTAAAGTGCCTCGTTTTTCTGATTTTTTTGTTGGGAGTGATGTGGTCTGTTGATTTTTCCTTGATCCTTTAATAGGCCCCATGCTTCTGGGAGACAGGAGTAACCTTATTGTGTGGAGGCTCAGGCCACTGTGCCGTCTCCTGGGGTGGCTGGGGCGGGCTGCGGCAGGCTTAGGGCTGGCACTGGGGACCCAACAGGGCCCCAGGTGGTGAGAGCTGGCTGGAGCTCACTGAGGGCTCCTCAGGGACTGCAAAGCCTAGACTGCAGGTGGAGTGTTTGATCTGCCCGGGCTGGACACTGCAGGGAACAATGGTGTTCGCTCTCCGCCCTTTTGGCGCGAAACCGCAGGGGGTAATGGCGCCGGCAAAGGAGGCTTGGCGCGAAACCGCAGGGGGCAATGGCGCCCTTCCTCTGCTCAGGCTCAGAGTCGCGGCCGCCGGGGTCCCCGCAGCACCCTGGGGAGGGCACCTACTCTTGTGCCTTGCGCAGGGGGGGGCCCTTGGTGGGCAGACTCAGCAGCGCGGGGCGCGGCGCTCCGCGGAAGCTCAGGGTCCGGGACAGGCGCGGGTTGGGCTATGGCTCCTGTTGGCGGGAAGTGCTCAGCGCAGGGTCCCGGCCAGGAGTGGAGCTGGCGCTAGGCTGCCAGGGGCTGGCGGGGGCGGGCGGGGGTGGGAGGCCAGCGCACGGAGGGCAGGTGGAGAGGTCCGCGTCAGCGGTGCGGGTGGATGGTCCCCCGTGGGGGTCGCCAGACAACCCGCGGGTCCGCTCCCCTGAGCTTGGATGAATGGAGGGAGGGACGTGGGCCCGAGGGCAGATCGCTGCCCTGTGGGGAGAGGGGAACTGCGGGAGAGGAAAGCTTCTCTCCCAGTGGGGATCCGCGATAGGGAGTGGGGAGTGGGCCGCTGGAGTAGGCAGGGCAGGCAAGTGGCTCTGGGCTAGGCGCCGGGTTTGGGGATGGAGCCTAAGCCGGTCGCCAGTGAGCTCACGGCAGCTTAGTGGCCAGAGATGTCCCACTAGTCCGGTCCTCTTTCACCTAGACCCCTGCTCTGGACAAATACGTGGGGTAGGACTGGGGTGCTGACCCAGGGGGATATTTCACTCACCAGACTCTTACTATTCAGCTACCTGGTCGCCAATCCCGCTTTGTTTGGAGGAGCTCTCAGAGTATGCGGGTGTCCCTGTCGGCCATCTTCCCCCTCTTCCTTTTTTTTTTTTTTTAGAATTTTGTGAACCAAGTAACAAAATTTGTAATGTGAAATTGACCTCAGGGGCAGTATTTACACGTGCAAATTGGAAATGCCATACATAAAGGCTCCCCACCCTTCTACACCTCCACATTTACCAGTTTACCACTGAATTTCCCCCTCTCCTTCGTGAGATGTGGACAGAACCATGAAGGATACTGGGTCCGTGGAGGCATATAGGTTCAGCTGGGAGTGACAAAAAGTGACTATAACGATGTACGCCGAACAAATGTAAGCTCTTTCGGACAGAAACAAAGTGCAGGCTCAGGCAGGCAGTGCAGGGCTCAGAGCTGGTCCAATCCAGTTGCCATCCATTCGACACCAACTCACAGCAACTCTCTGTGGGGCAGAGTAGAATTGTGCACCCCTAGGTTTTCCTCGCAGGGGTGTTTTGAAAGTCGATCACTAAGATGCCTTTGGATGGACTTGAACCTCCAACCTTTCGGTTAGCTGAGCATTCTTGCACTACCCAGGGACTCCAGGTCTGTTGAAGGTCCTCCTTCCAGCCAGTAAGAAAGAGAATGAGCAAACCAATACACATTTCTTTGCCTTGATTTTCAAAGGCAGCGTGACAGAAATACCACCGTGGGCTAATTTAAAGACCCGAAATGGATTTTCTACAGTTTAGGAGTCTAGAAGTCTGAACGCAGGGCACCTGTTTTGTAGGGAAGTTTCTATGCTCTGGGGAAAAATACGTGTCTCTTTCAGCTTCTGAAGTCCTGGCTTTCCTTTGCTCCGTGGTTTTTCTCACTAGGGCTTCTCTCCAAACTTCCAAACCAAACCGACTGTCATAAAGTCGATTCCAGCTCCTAATGCCTTATGTAGAATTTGCATGGCGGTCAATGTTTTGGGGATCCGATGGCTTCATCTCTCTTCCATGGAGCAGCTGGTGGGTTTGAATAGCCAACCTTGGGATTTACAGTCCAGTGCTCACGAGACTACTCCACCAACGCTCCTAGGGCTGCCATGGATGTCAATTTTCCTGTGGCCTCTATTTCCTCTATCAAACCATAAAATCAAACTACTGCCATTCACTCAACTCTGACTCCCAGTGACCCTGTAGGACAGAGTGGAACTGCCCCTTAGGTTTCTCCAAACTGTACATCTTTATGGGAGCAGACGCCTCTCTTGCACCCCTTTGGGACAGATCCTACATTGCTAGGGGCCAGCAAGTTGCTTCTGGCTCAGAGATACCCTATGCGCAGCAGAATGAGACAGCAACTGGTCCTCGCAGTTGTTCCTATGGCGAACCCATTATTGCAGCCACTGTGTTAGTGCCTCTCATAGAGAGTTTTCCTCTTTTTTTTTTTTTTGAGTTTTCCTCTTTTATTATTTTTTTTTCCTGATCCTCTACTTTACCAAGCATGATATCCTTTTCCAGGGACTGACCTCTCCTGATAACATGTCCCAAGACATCTAAATTAACACAGATTGCTATGGAAACCCTAGCAGAGCTAATACAGAAGAAAAAGTACATCGGATTATTAAAAAATACCTCTATGGAATTATACCAAGCATCCAGAGAAATATTTTTTATTTTAATTATTTTTAATTTTTTTTGCATTTAGAGAAGTATTAACACAACTTCTACAAAACTACTCTAGAATATAGAAAAGGACAACCCATCATCAAAATCATTTTATGAAACAAATTTAACCCTGATACAAAAACCAAGCACGGAAATCACCGGATTAGAAAATTATAGACCGATATTCTTGATGAATATAGATGCAAAACTCTTCAACAAAACCGTAGCTAAAGGGGCTACACCAGAAGGACTTAAGACAGAGGCCCAGCTGAATGAACTGAGCTGCCTCCAAGTTGCCTGCACCCTTGGATGAGCACTGGGGTACTGGGATGGGAGAGGAAGGAGAGAGTGGCTGCCCTGGAGCTGTGCAAGTCGTGGTCATTGGACCTTGTGGGAACCCCCGGCTTGGTGGGAGTCCAATGGAAAGCAACCCAGAAACACCATGTACTTAGGATCTTGATGTCCCCCTCACCGCAGTGACATAACGGGTTTTTATCTGCTGGGAAGGGATCTGAATTCGGAAGAATTGATCCAGAAAGTTTCCCCCTGGCACCAATCCCTATACTTAGGGTAAACAGAGCTCAATTGAATGGGAATATTGAACTGAGTGACACTTCAAGGCATGTGTTTTGGCTCACAGTGGAGCTGTGCTTGCATACACTCCTCCTGCCGACAGTGTCCCGAGTGATATGTCAACAGGAAAATTGATGATGTCATCACAGGGGGATGGTGGACAATGTTTTACTTGCTTGTTTCTATGGGTTTGTTTTCCTGCCTTTAGTGTTGTTTTGTTTGCTGGTTGGTTTGTTGTTGTTGTTGGTGCAGTTGGTCTTATTTTGGATTTGGAGGTTTGATTTTGTCATAATATGACCATCAAAGAGACCTGAGTTGTGTATATCCCACGGACAAGCAGATGGATTCTGGGCTCCCCCTTAACTCGACTCCCAATCCAAGAACAGTTAGTTCTCATAACATGGCCCTGCTCGATACTCACCTTCATGAAACGATCACTGAAGACAAGGGTGCTACAGCAAAGTGTGGTGAAGGAAGCAGATGGTGCCCGGCTATCAATCGGCATAGCCTCTGGGGTCTCAAAGGCTTGTACTCAAACAAGCAGCTGTCTAAGTGAGGAGTCAACCAAGCCCACGTGGAAGAAGCACCCCAGCTTGTGTGATCTGAAGATGACAATAAAATTCAAATCCGACAAAGGGAAAAGTATCAGAGCTTAAGTTATGAACACCCAGTTTGTAGAAGACTATGGAGGACAGTGGGAGCCCCAAACTGAACTGTAGGGTAATCAGATTAAGCTGCTGGCAGGCTAAACAGCTTCACGATTAGATACACAGATCATTAGAACTTTGACTATGCTAGACCAAACTTGACTTGGTCAGTTGGCCTCCCACTTGACCCAAGCTGAAATTACTCTAGGTGCAAGTATTTCGTCTTTGTTCCATGACAACGATTTATTCCCTGGTTTTTTAAATACTGATGGTGGTCTTCTCTTCTTATTTATTATTTGTATTTTTATCTCTTTATATTATTATTTTATCCTCACCACATGGGATCGCCTCCAATGTAATAGAATGAACCAAGACCCAGACCTCACAACACGCACAAAAAATATAGTCGAGATGGATTAAAGACGTAAGTAAAAAGTCTAGAATTTGAACATCACCAATGAAAGAGGAGGGACAAACTTGAGGGGCAAGGTATAAACACACTACCAAACGTAATGAAAAACATCCACAGTATAGAAGACAACATAGATGAGTGGGACCTCTGAAAACACACATATGTGCATGAAAAGGGATCCTACAAATTGGGGAATGCATTTTTTTTGGTAATGATACATCAGATAATAGGACAATCTCTAAAAGTTATAGGAAATTAAAACACCTACATAAGAAAAACACAAATAATCTAATTTTTAAAATCAAAAGAAGATATGCATAACCTTCCTGATCATTAGCCATAAGAGAAATGCAAATGAAAACAACCTAACACCCTCAAAGATAGTCTAATTCAAAAAATCAGAAATCAACAAGTGTTGGAGGGGCTGTGGTGTGACAGGAACTCTCGTCCACTGCTGGTGGACCTGTAGGTATGTACAGCCATTAAGGAAATTGATTGGGTGATATCTAAAACAGATGGAAATCGAGCTACCATATGACCCAGCAATCCCCCTACTGGGCATTTACCCAGAAGACCCAAAAAACAAACCACGCCTAGACATCTGTGCTCCAATGTTCATCGTGGCACAGTTCACAATTGCAAGGAGTTGGAAACAACCCAAATTTCCATCAACAGACAAATGGATAAAAAACTGTGGTACATACATACAATGGAATACTATGTATCCCTAAAAAGCAGTGATGAACGCCTGAAGCACATTGCCGCATGGGAAGGACTGGAGGAAATCATGCTAAGCAAAATAAATCAAGTACAAAAGGACAAGTGCATCATGAGTCCACTGAGGTAAGCTTAAAAGAAAAAGGGCATAGGGGAAAAGCTACTATATACATACCTTCCTGGGGTGAGGTCCAGGTACTATGGCAGGGGCCAGACCCAATCCAGGGATACATACGTCAGCCAAAAAAATAGGAGGGGGAAAGAAAGAGGGAAAAAAGAGACATAGGGTGTGTGTGAGCAGGGTACTAACCCACCTAAGGAGAGGGAGAGAGAGACCAGGCTTCAACCCGATGTGCCAAGACATGAATACAACATACCAGCATGTACCAGGGGACCAATAGAGAGGTCTGCAGGGCCGACCCCAATCCCAACAATGTGAACCGTCCCCTTCTCCCAGAAGAATGCACCTCAGAGAACAGCACTGAAGCTACCGCTTGGGCACGTCTGATAAGAGCACACAGGAGAAACAAAGAGGGATGGAGAGGGAGGGGAACGCATCCTGGCCCACTGAGCCCTGAGGACAACATTCCTGCTCAGAGCAGACAATGCACAGAGAGGACCATAGGGCTGGCTTCCCCATGAGACATGACGTCCCTCACTGACCCATAGTGTTACAGGGGACATCGCTGCAGACACAGTGTAGGAATTGTGCCTAATCTGACTCCATCACACTGGGGTGAAACATTAAGGGCATGTAGCAGAGCAGCAAGGGGAGCAAAGTGATGAAATCCCCAGGGAATGCCAAAAATAGACTTTGGAGACAGAGTGTGGCATCCCATCAGACTCGACTGGAAAATACCCGTAAAGGCCAACAAAAAGACCTTGAACTATTTATAGGCTCTTCCATTTTTGTCAGTGGCTTTCTTTTTGTTGTTGTTATTTTAGTTTGGGTTTTTGTTATTGTTGTCATTCTTTTCTTGGTTTTGACTTCCTTTGTTGTTTTGTTTGGCTTTCCCTGTTTGTTTTTTTCCTCTTATTAATGGCTCTGCATGTCTATCTAGATAAGATAGGTGGGATAAACAATTCAGAGATGAAAAGAATGGGACCAATGGCTCTAGGGGGATATTGGAGAAGGGGAGATGGGAGAAAAGGAAGGCAGGGGGGTGAGGAACTAACCCAGGCACAAGAGAACAAGTGGACTAGAATCAATTGAGAGAAGGGTGTAGGATACCTAGTAGGGTTTAATCAAAGGCAATGTAGCAGTGAGCAATTACTAAACCCAAATGAAGGCCAACCATGGTGGTGGGATAAGAGTAAAGTAAAAGCAAATAGAGGAAAGAACCAGGACGCAAAGGACATTTACAGAGGCCTAAATATAGGCATGTCCATATGTAAATTATTTATATATAACAAGAGGGGAATAGATCTATGTACTTATATCTATATATTAAGAATTAAGGTTAAAAACAAACAAAGAATTAAGGTTGTAGATGGACATTGGGCCTCAACTCAAGTACTCCCTCAACCCAAGAACACTTTGTTCTAATAACCTGGCATTCTGTGATGCTCACCTTCCCAACATGAGCACTGAAGACAAAGCGGGTGCATAAGTAAATGTGGTGAAGAAAGCAGATGGTGCCCAGCTATCAAAAGAGATATAGCCTGGGGTCTTAAAGGCTGCAAGATAAACAAACGGCCATCTAGCCTGTTTCCCCGAAAGTAAGACATCCCCCAAAATAAGACCTACTTATAGTTTTGCCTTTCCCTGAAATATAAGGCATCCCCCCAAAAATAAGACCTCCCCCAAATAAGGGTTTGGATTGTTATGATGATGTTCCAGAAGATGATGACATGACTGTTATTGAATAAATGAGTAAATGTACCATTGATTGGGTATCAACAAGAAATTCTTGATACTGTAGGATTCACAGTTTGTCTGGTTATGCTGGTTTGTGATGACAACTACTACCATATCGTATACAGGTAATACATTTCCCCTTTTTTTGTTTCAACAATAAATGTGTACCGTATTCTTCTTCATGGAAAAACAAGACATACCCTGAAAATAAGACCTAGCGCATCTTTGGGAACTAAAATTAATATAAGACACTGTCTTATTTTTGGGGAAACAGGGTAGCTGAAAAGTCATGGAACCCACATGGAAGAAGAACACCAGACTGTGTGATCATGAAGTGTCAATGGGATCAGGTACGAGGCATCTAAGACCCAGAACAAAATCATACCCAATGTGAAAGGGGGTGGGGGCGGGCGTGGGGTGGAGACCCAAAGCCCATCTGTAGACAATTGGACATCCCCGCACAGAGGGGTCACAGGGAAGAGATGAGTCATCAGGGTGCAGTATAGCACCGATGAAACACACAACTTTCCTCTAGTTCTTTGGTGCTTCCTTCCCCCCAGTATCATGACCTCAATTTTAGCTCACAAATGCGACTAGACCAGTACATGCACACTGCTGCAGGTAAGAGCCACAACACAGAGAATCCAGGATAGATAAACCTCTCAGGGTCAACAATGAGAATAGAGATACCAGGAGGATTAGGGGAAGGTCGGGGGAGAAAGGGGGAATTGATCACAAGGATCAACATATAACCCTCTCCCAGGGGGATGAACAATGGAAAAGTGGGTGAAGGGTGACAGAGGACGAAGTAAGATATGAAAATAATAATCTATAACTTATCAAGGGTTCATGGAGTGGGCGGGGGAGGGAGGGGGATGAAATTGGGAGTTGATATGAGGGGCTCAAGTGGGAAGAAAATGCTTTGAAAATGATGATGGCAGCATATGTACAAATGTGCTTGACACACTGGATGAATGTATGGATCGTGATAAGAGATATAAGACCCTCCAATAAAAGTATTTAATAAAAAAGGGAAAAAAGATATGAACAACCATTTCGTCACAGGTGACATCCAGCTGGCTAATAAGCATATGAAGAAATGCTCTCATTAACTCTAAGAGAAATCCAAGTTACAGTGATGAGCTGTCCCCTCACACTTTCACTGATAGCCAAATAAAAATTTAAAAAAATAAAAAAGAATCCCAAATAAACAGAAAATAACAAATACTGGAGAAAGATGTGGTGAGATTGGAAGCATTGTACACTGCTGGTGGAATGACAGAATAATACAGCCACTGTGGAAAACACTATGATGCTTCTTTAAGCAAATTAAAATGGAAAGATCATGCATCTCAGCAACCTCTCTACTCTGTATATACCCCAAAGAAATCAAGAATAAAGTCCGAACAGGTATGTGCACAGCCACGTTTATTGCGGCGCGATAGCAAAAAAGATGGAAGCAACCAAAATGCCCACCTGTGGAGGAATGGAGAGGTAACTTCTGAAACACACACACAGTGGAATATTATACATATCCGAAAAACATGGTGGAAACTGTCAAGCACCGTATGACATGAACAAAAATGTGAGAGCCATGCTCAGCAAAGTTCACCAATCTCATAAGGACAGTTTGCACGAGACCACTATTATGAACGAAGCAGACCCAAACAAGAAAAGCGGGTTTCACAACCAAAGAAGCAGACGTTGGATGATGGAGGCTCGAAAGGGAGGGCCGGAGGAAGTGGGAGCGACGGTGGTGTGGCGTGATGGTAATGGCTCCTTTTCTAGCTCACGACGCAGGGATGGAAGATGGTGGAACTTCGAGCACCCTAATTGCTGAGGGAAGCACAACGGCAAAGTTTCAGTATCTGGCAAGTGGCCCAAAGCATGCTTTAAAGAGGCTGTTGTCCGATGAGAGGAACAGAGCAGAGCCATCATGGAGGAGGTCTGTCTGATGAGCACGCTGTCTGTCCATTCGGTTTTACTGGGGCGCGGCCTAAGGGGAGGAGGAGTTGGTCTGGGGCAGGCCAAGTTCCTGCTGCCGCCTGGGAAGCCCTGGGAAGGGCAGCTGGCGGACTTTGTCGTGGAAGTAGAGGGTAGAGAGCCTCTCTTGTTTCTCTCTCCCGAGACACAGTTCTGAAGACCATCCATCAGACATGCAGGGTGGTGCACCACATGCACAGTGAAAAGCTGCCCTTTGTGCATAGAGACCTGAAGGTGGAAAACCTGCTGGTCAGCAGCCGGGGAACCGTCAGCTGTCCGACTGTGGCGGCCTTCTTGCAACCCCCCAGGGACAGTTGGAGCTCTCAGAAGGGAGCGAAGATGGAGGAAGACATCCCAGGAAAACGACTCCCATGTGCCACAAGTCAAAGGTGGACTTATACTATCCAGACCTCGGGAAGCAGGCTGTCTGGGCCCTGGGCTGCATCGTGTATTGGCGGTACTTCCCGAGCCAGCCCTTCTAACAAGGAACAAACCCTCACCGTTGATGGAAAACACTCTGCATGCTACCCTAATCCCCTTACAACTGATTGGGGATCCCACCATGGGGGAGGGGGGAAAAAAGCACATTGTTGTGTAACTGCCAAACCACAAAGCATCATGGCTCCGTCGAGTGACTTGCATTCAGTCAGGACACAGTCCCATCCATGTCACCTTCCATGTGGGAGACCTGAGTTGAACTTCTGATCAAGCACCTCATGTCTCCCTAGCATCCTTCAATCAGTGGAGTGTTGCTATGATACCGATGGTGCTCTACCCATTGGGCTGCTAGCCACAGGGTCCGTAGTCCCAAACTACCAGCCGCCAAGCTTTCAACTCCCATAAAGAGTTAGTTCCACCCTGTTCTATAGGATCACTATGAGTCAGAATAAACTTGACGGGATGAGTTGCAGTATATACATATGGTCTGGTGACCTAGAACTCTAAAAATCAACCCATGGATCAACTAAAAATCAACTATAGATCACAGCAGTCCAATCCCCAAGTAGTCATGGTGATGCCACAGACTGGGCAGCATGAGTTTTGTTGTACGTACAGTCTCCGCGAGTTGATAGCAGCTAGCAACAATGACAGTGACAAAGAGAGAGATCCTTTTGATATATATTTCTAACACAGAGCCCTCGGAATATTCCAGCCCACAACCTAAAGAATGATGACTATTTTCCACCAAGTAGGGACCACAGCATCTTGCATGCAGCATTTTGAACAAAGTTCTTCAAATGATGCAACTTGAGAATGGTGACACTGATGTCTGCTTTCTGGGGCAGAGATGGAGAAATGGAACAAAGGCATTTGGCTCCAGGAACGAAGAAAAGTGAGACAGAAATGTAAAGTCCAAAAGGGGTCCTTAGGAAGCCCTGTCAGTTTGTCATATGGTGGCGACTTGTATGTTGCTGTGATTCAGGAAGTTATATCACTGGTATTTCAAATGTCTGCAGGCTTACTCAGAGGAAGCAGGTACTAAGGCAGCTTCCAGGCTAAGAATACGCCTCAAAGAAGGAATAGGCTGCCCACTTCTGAGGAATTTGCCACTGAGAACCTTATAGATAGCAGCAGAACCTTGTCAGAGATGGTGCCAAAACACGAGTCCCTCGGGCTGGAAGGTGCTCAAAATATGACTAAGGAAGAGTGATCTTCTCAAAATAGAGTCGACCACACTGGCGTGGATGGAGTAAAGCCTTTGGGACCTTCATTTCCTGCTGGGGCATGGCTCAAAATGGGCAGAGACAGCTGAAAACATCTATTAATAACTGGAACTTGGTTTATACATAGTGTGAATATAGGAAAATTGGAAGTCATCAAAAATGAAATCCGACACATAAATATCAATATCCGAGCAGTAAGGAGTTGAAATGGACTGGTATTTGCCAGTTTGAATCTAACAGTCATACAGCTTAGTATGCCGGGAATGGCAAATTTAAGAAGAATGGCATTGTATTCCTCATTAAAAATGACATTTCAAGATCTAGCTTGGGGTGCAATGCGATCTGTGATAAGATATTTATCCACACACAAGGAATTCCTGTCGATACAACTATTATTCAAATTTATGCATCAACTACTAAAGCTAGTGATGAAAAACTGAAGAATCTTACCATTTCCCGTCTTGAATGTATCAAACATTGTATTACTCTGGGTACTTTAGAGCAACAATTCCACAGAAGCTCATGTATAAGAGAGAGATTTATATAAAGGTTAAGAGCACATCAAGAAAACATCGCAACCCAGTGCTGCCCAAACCTACAAGTCCAACATTAGCCCATATGGCTGACATCAATCCACAAAGTCCTCCTTCATCTCACACAACACACACTATGACACCAACTTCAGGCGGAAACCCGAATCAGTGAACGTGTAAGCATCTCAGCGCCGGCAGGGGTCTCCACACAGCTGCTCCAGCACCCAGGGCTGCATCGGGGTAGATCCATGTGGCTTCTCTCCAGGGATGTCTTGCAGGAAGTGAGCCTTGCCAGCTGAAGCAGGGAACTGGCTACGGCAGTCGCACCGTGGTCCGACCATCACAAAGCAAGAGACCCGAGAATTAGAAAGGCGAGGGATAAATCCATTTATCCCTCCGCCCTTCAATTAACCTCACATGTGTTTATCGGCCAGGTTGGCATAATAAACTAACTACCTCAAATATGCAATTCAGAAGCATTGACAATTATTGGCAATTGGAATTTAGAGACTGGGGACAAAGAGAAAAAAACAGTAGTAGGAAAATATTGCCTTGATGATAGAAACAAAGATGGAAATCCCATGATAGAATTTTCCAGACTAACAATTTCATAAAACATAGCACTTTCGACAACACAAACAGCAACTTCTCCTGATGGTATACACAGAAATCAAATCGACTATATATGGGAGGAGAGAGACTGGAGTTGCTCTGTATCAGCAGCTAATCTATGGAAGCCAGAGGCCAACTGTAGAATTAGCTCATCACATGTTCAAATAAGGGAGGGGGAGTGGGGAGGGAGGGGAAAATGAGCAGATATTAAGGGCTCAAGTGGAAAGTAAATGTTTTGAAAATGATGATGGCAACAAATGTACAAATGTGCTTGACACAATGGATGGATGGAAGGATTGTGATAAGAATTGTACGAGCCCCCAATAAAATGATTTAAAAAAACAACAAAGCAAAACAAAACAAACAAAATGCTCACATGCAAGTCCAGGTTGAAGGTGGAGAAAATTAAACCGAGTCCACAAGAGTCACAATACTACCTTGAGTCTATCCCACTTGAATTTTGAGAACATCTCAAGAACAGATTTGATGCATGAAACACTAATAACAGAAGACCCGGTGAGCTGTGGATGACATCAAAAATGTCATTCATGAAGAAATCAGAGGTAATTAAAAAAGACAGAAAGGAGCAAAGTTGTGGGCAGCGAGTTTTAAGGCCAACGTGCTGGGCATGTTGCTCTTCTTGCATGTGGTTCTCCATCACTACATGGCCATCAATGATCCCAAGAAGCAGGAACTAGAGAGGTGCTTTCTCAGTCCCAGGGTTCCAGGACATAGTCTGAGGTGAGATGGAGGTGTGCAGGCCCGCCCTCACCCTTCACTTCATCCCTTCTACCCACCACAACATACAAAGCAACTACACCTGGTGTTTCCCAAGCACCTTTTATTTCCTCAAAATCTTCCTTAACACTATGGAACAAGAAGCTCCCACTGAGCAGGGTGCACTATAGGAGTGTCTGGCTTTTCTACTGCCCCCCAAATATAAAAACATAGATGTATATGTTTTTAAAAAGTTAGAAAAGATCAAAGTGGGTGTTGGACATGATGCTGAAACTAGTTCTTCTTTGCTAAGGCAAATGGAAGAAATGTGACATCAAAGAGTTGAATAGGAACGTCCAAAGGGCAACTCGAGACGACAAGATCAAGTATTAAAAGGAAATTGGCAGAGACCTAGCGCTAGAAAACCAAACAGGAAGAGCATGTGCAGCATACCTTAAACTGAAAAAAGTCAAGAAAAATTTCAAGCCCTGGGTTCAAGCTTGAAGGCAAACTGGGTTGCAACAGATTGGATGATGCAGGAAACAAAGTAAAGTATACACAGAGAAATTGTATCCAAATGAACTATCCAACATTCAACCATTTTCAAGAGATAGTATATGATCAAACACCAGTGGTTCTGAAGGAAGAAGTTCATGCTGCATTGATGGCATTAGCTAAAAACAAAGCTCCAGAAAACAATGGAATGCCAATGGAAACAATTCAACAAGCTGGTAGAGTCCTAGAGGCACACACTCGTCCATGCCATGAAATCTGGAAGTCAGTTACCTGGCCGACGGACTGGAAGAGACTCATGTTTATACTCATGCCAAAGAAAGGTGACCCAATAGAATGCGCAGATTATAGAACAATGTCATTAAAATCACATGCAAATAAAATGTTGCCGACGATCATTCAGCAACAGTTGCAACGGTACATTGACAGGTAGGTGCCAGAGATTCAGGAGAGGATGTGGAACAAAGAATATTATTGTTGACATCAAATGGATAGTGGCTGGATGCAGAGAACATCAGCAAGATGTTTACTTGTGCTTTATTGGCTACGCAAAGGCATTCGACTGTGTGGATCTGAACAAGCTATCCATAGGCTTGAGAAGAATGGGAATTCTCAAACACCTAATTATGTTGATGTGGAACTTGTACATGGATCAAGAGGTCGTTGTGCAAACAGAACAAGGCAATATTGCATGGTTTAAAATTAAGAAACATGTGTGTTTGGGTTGTATCCTCTCATTCTACTTATTCAATCTGTATACTGAGCAAAGAATTAAAAAAGGTGGAGTATATGAAAAAGACGTCAGTATCAATTGGAGACAGGTGTATGTACATTAACAACCTGTGATGTGTGGATGACACAACCTTGCTTGCTGGAAGGGAAGAGGACATGAGGCACTTGTTGGTTAAGATTAAGTATTGCATCCTTCCATATGGATTACAACTCAATGTAAAGATGGCCAAATATTTACAACTGGATCAGTGGGTACTAACATCATGATTAAGGGAAGAAATCATGAATGGAAGAAAATCTTATTTCCCAATAGGATTACATCCCTAGGTGTGGGGCCAAGACTGCAGCGTGTATTTTGGGGACACACAATGTCATTCACAATACCTTTCTCATAAGTTAGTGGACATAGGAAGCCACACATTCCTGTGTATCTTCAGTAGGTTGACACAAAGGTGTTTCGCCATTTGTAGCTGCAAGGGAAACTTAGAGATGCATTATGAATCTCTGACAGTCATGCATCCAGCCCCAAACTGCGAGCTGAATGTCCCTCCCACAAACAGGCAGGATTTAGGAAACTAGAAAGAGAGCGGGAAATGGGGCCAGTGTGATGGGAATAATTGTCCTTTGTTCAATGCTAGATGAGCTGGCTGGGATAGGAACCTAGAAATATTGAAATTCGAGGGTATATAAACCAGGTGGAAACCAGATTTCAGTGAAGGCCCAGGAATGCAAACAAACAATGTGCCAATGGCATTGACTTTCTGAATAGGGACCTATAGGATCAGAAGCATTTAAGGATCTTAATCTGGTACTAGGACCTCTAGGGGTGCACTGTTAAACTCTTGGCTGCTAACCCAAAAGTCCAGGTTCAAGTCTATCAGCCACTCTGTGGGGAAAACCAACCTAGTGATTTGCTTCTGCCATGACTCGAGCCTAGGAAGATTTCTGGGGCAGCTCTACTTTGCTTGATGGGGTCACTGTGGATCAAACTGGACTTGAAGGTACATAATTACCACCTCCATAAACTGATCTTAATATACTATTCATAATAAAGAAGGGAGCAAGCACAAGACATAACAGGGGGATCAGAAAAGAGGCTAGTAACACAACCCAGGTGGGAAGTGGTTGTGTAGGGTAGTGGAAATGAGGAGGAAGAATGCCTCTTGAGAGGCATTTACTAGAATAACATACTAGGTTGGTCTAAGAGGGAGATGCAGGAGAAGAATTAGAGAAAGGCAAGTGTTAGGATAGGGTGACTGAGAGACAGGATTCACAGCCAAGGGGTAAACAAAAGTCAAACCAAACTCACTATTCCAACTCATCGCCACCCGATTGGACAGAGCAGAATGGCCCTTGTGGGTTTCTGAGGCTGTCAATCTTTACAGGAGCAGAAAGTCTCATCTTTCTTCTGAGGAACAGCTGGTGGGTTTGAACTACTGACCTTGCAGTTAGCAGCCTGTGATAGTTAAGTTTATTGTGCCAACCCGGTCAATAGGAACATGTGGGTGAAGTTTGCTCAGGTCGCAGCTTGATTGGAGGGCTACTGAGATAAATGAGATGGGCGAATCCCCTATCGCTCTTGCTCTCTGGTGATTGGATCAGCGTGCTGCTGCTTAACTAGATCTGTGCCTCAGCCTGTGTGCTCTACCACCTGTGGGCCAAGTCAACCTGCAGATCTTGTTGCTAGACCTTGAGGCTCCTTCAAGACGCCCTTAGCCATGCTACTGTGCATACTGGTGGCTCCTGTTGCCATGCATTGCTTGAGTTTGAGATCGCATCAGGCCTGCTTTGGTAAGCTCTCATGCTACTGACTGTTGCTGACCCCCCCCCCCCCCACTGCTGTCTGCTCCTTGTGGGTGGGCTGCTTGCCTTGCCTAAGGGAAGACTCTGATGTCTGCTTTCTTGACCCTGGACCCAACAGCCCATGCAAGTTGAAAGATTCCAGTATATTAAGTGTTCCATGAAAATTAGTTGAACTGAGTCCTTGGTACTGCTGTGTGGACTAATTAACTGTTATATTCCTTCTTGCTGTATAAACCTCTCTCTCTCTTTCTATACACACACACACACACACACACACACACATAAGTGTCCTGGTTTTGTTTCTCTAGAGAACCCTGCCTCCACCAGTCCTCTTTCAGCAAAAGGGCACTGGGAAATAAATCTGACTTGATAGGTTTTCGTTTGGATGAAATAGAATCAGAGCCTGGGATAAGGGATTTATTGCAGAAGACTCAGGAGGGGAATAAGGGAAATATGATGCTTGTTACCTTTCATGGAGTTGACCTCTGGGCTCGTGGTGAACCTACAACAACAAAATACAAGGGGATACCTAAAAAAATCCAGAAAAAAGTTCCACTTGGCAGAGTTTTCATAGTGGGGTGTGTTTGTGTGTGTGTATCTGTGTGTTAGGTGAGCATTGATCAACTCACTCTGAGTTAGTGTACACAGTGGCATCACCTGGGAAGATTCTCTCTAGTCACAGTGGATTTTTTTGTAAAAACAATTTTGCTCAAACTTTTTGTTGTTGTTTGTTTTTTTTTTTTTTGAGTGAAAACTCCTTATTTTACAAAGGGATAGAAAATACTAACAGAAGGTACATTTCCAATTCTTGGCCTAAGTCTTAGTTCTTTCCAGTGGAGCCAAAGCCCCCTGAGCCCCTTTCAGTGTCATCCAAAGCTTGAACTTCCTCTATTTCTGGATAAAAAATCCGCTCACAAATGAGCTGTGCAATTCGATCACCCTTTTTGACTTCAAATTTTTCTTTGCCAAAATTAAACAGAATGACACCAACATTTCCTCTATAATCTTCATCTATGACACCAGCTCCTACATCTATGAAGTGTTTTGCAGCCAAGCCAGAACGTGGAGCTACTCTTCCATAACACCCAGAAGGCACAGCGATCTGAATGTCCGTCTTCACCAAGGCTTTCTCCATGGGTGGGACTGTATAGTCATAGGCACTGTACAAGTCGTAGCCGCCGCCTGCGCGGACCCCTGGGTCGGGGCTGTGGCTCGCTCCGAGAGCTTGGCAAAGCGGAGCCGCACTGCGGCCTCCTCCACAGGCCGGGCCCGCTTGCTGGGAGAGCCCACGAGAATGGCTTCGGAGCACAGCATGGCAGCACGACGACGGTCGGAGAGCGGGCGTTGTTGTTTTTGTGATGAGCAATCTAAGAGAATAGGGTGCAACTGCGAAATTTTGTTTCTTACTTGGGACAGATGCTGCAGAAGCTGCTGTGATGTTGAACAGCGCTATGGGAAAAACTCAAGTGTACGAGTGGTTTTCTCGTTTTCAAAAAAGGTGAAATGTCAATTGATGGCCAACTGGACGTCTGTCAACTTCCTGAACAGATAAAAATGTCCGTTTGTGCACTTATGCTGGAACACCGGCAACGGACCGTTGAAGAGATTGGGGAAGTTATCTGGACTATCTTGGCGCTCCGCTCAGTGAATTTTAATGAAAGATTGGGAATGAGTAGGGGTTGTTGTGAAATTGGTGCCTCAGGTTCTGACTGACCAGGAAAAAGAGCGCCGACTGGAACCGTGCCATGGTTTGAAAGAACAGCTCTGACGCAACCCAGATTTTTCCCAAAGGTCATTACTGAGGACTAGACATAGTGCTATTCTTACGAGCCAGAAAGCAAACATCAATCCTGCCAGTGGAAGACACCATCGTCATCTTACCCAAAGAAAGCTTATCAACTGAAATCACAGGTCAGGACGATGCTCATTTTTTTGGGGTGTGTGTGTGTGAGAGGAATAGTAAATTTGGAGTTCATTCTAAGTTAGACTATTAATCAAGCTTTCCATGTGAAGACTCTGGAAAGACAACGTAACAGGGTGCCCCATACACACACACACACACACACACACACACACACACACACACACACACACACAAAAGGCCTATGACAGAAACGTGGGTAAAGGGAGATGGTGTAAAATAAGAAAATAAAAATAATTTATAAATTATCAAGGATTCACGAGGGTGGGAGGGTGGGGAAGGGAGGGGAAAAAAGAGCTGCCGATACCAGGGCTCAAGTAGAAAGAAAATATTTTGGAAATGATGACCATGTATGTACAAATGTGCTTGACACAATTGATGTACAGATTGTTACAAGAGATGTACGAGCCCCCAATAAAATGATTTATTAAAATAAAAAGAAAAAAAATTAAACTAACATACAGAGAGTCACAAGACTAACAGGGATCCTGACTAAAAAAAAAAAAGCCTTATTCTTGGCAGATGGGGGAGTGTTTTTGCCACCATGGCAATGCACCTGCTCACACAGTCATCTCAGCGTGCCAATTTTGGGCCCCAAACAACATGCCTCTCTTTCCCCACACACCTTATTCACCTGACCTCACTCTGTGACTTCTTTTTGTTTCCGGAAGTGTAGTGGGACAATGTAGTGGGACAATGTAGAAAGGACAGCGAGTTGATGACACAGAAGAGGAGAAGAAAAAAACAGAGGGAGGTGCTGTCAGCTCTCGAAACAGATGAATTGTGAAAAATGTTTCCAAGAATAGAATCGCAGATTTGACAAATATATTAAGTGGAATGGAGAGTACTTTGACGGTGATAGGGTTGTTTTATTAAAAAAAGAAAGAAATACATAGCCTTGAAAAAAAATCCGGTGTTTTTTGGGTACCCCCTTGTATGACACTACCTGGGCCTGGGCCATTCCCCTGATAAGTTGTGGATCAGGCAGTCATGATCCCTATGGTTTTCACTGCTGACTTTTGGAAGGAGATGGCAAGGCTTCTCCCTAGTTCATCACAGTCTGGAAGCTCTGCTGACACCTGCTCTGTTTTATCGCAACACTCAAACCTCTATAGACAGGTAGGGAAGGAGCAGAAGCTTGTAAGGAGGTGGGCGTTTCCGCGTGGCCTATCGGATGTTCTGGGGGGCACAGACCACACCACACGATTTATTCCACCTTGAGGCAAAGAGATTGAGTTTTGGTACTCTTGCATGTAGCTGTTGCTGTGCAAGGTATATATCCAAAAAATATCAATGGGTGTGTGGCTTGGCTCCTATTCAGCTCAGGGAAATGTTTCTGACAAGTGGAAGAGGCATGCGACTGTCAGTCAACCTCCCCGGCAGCTACAAAGGCCAGCAGTAAGAACAATCTGGGGGCAGGGCCCAGGCAGCCCTGATTACAGGGGAGCAAAAAACAAGGTTCATTTTGGGTGTGTTGGATTTGAAGTGGCAAAGAAATAAGGAATCCGCACATGGCTAGCAGAACACCGGAGCTGTAAGACAGGAGTACATGTGAAAGAATAAAACCAGATGTCCTCCCCCAACTCCACCCCTGAACCCCCACCCTGAGGAATGTACCGTTTGTGCTGCAATTAGTTCATTGAAAACTCACTTGCTGCTCTCGACTTTTTTTATATTGTTAAGATTTCCTATACAAGCAACAAAGCCCACATGGAAGAAGCACACCAGCCTGTGCGATCACGAGGTGGCAAAGGGATCAGGTATCAGGCATCATCAGAACACACAAAAGAATCATATCATTGTGAATGAGGTGGGGAGTGCGGAGTGGAGACCCAAAGCCCATCTGTAGGTCACTGGATATCCCCTTACAGAAGGGTCTCGAGGAGGAGACGAGCCAGTCAGGGTGCGATGTAGCAACGATGAAACATACAACTTTCCTCTAGTTCCTAAATGCTTCCTCCCCGCAACCCCACTATCATGATCCTAATTCTACCTTACAAATCTGGCTAGACCAGAGGATGTACACTGGTACAGATAGGAACTGGGAATCCAGAGTGAATGATCTCTTCAGGACCAGTGGTGAGGGTGGTGATATTGGGAGAGTGGAGGGAAGGTGGGTTGGAAAGGGGGAACTGATTACAAGGATGTACATATAACCTGGGGGAGGGACAGCAGAAAAGTGGGTGAGGGGAGACGTCGGACAGTGCAAGATATGACAAAATAATAATTTATAAACTTCCAAGGGTTCATGAGGGAGGGGTGAGCGGGGAGGGAGGGGAAAAATGAGGAGCTGATGCCGGGGGCTTAGGTGGAGAGCAAATGTTTTGAGAATGATGAGGGCACTGAATGTACAAATGTGCTCCACACAATTGATGTATGTATGGATTGTGATAAGAGTTGTAAGATCCCCTAACAAAATGATTAAAAAAAGATTTCCTATATAGAACTACAACCATGCCCCAAAGAAAGGCAGCGGATCAAGGGGAAATGAGGCAGGGGCCAAAGAGAAGATCAGTCATACTGTCTCATATGCCTGTGACTATTACTTTTAAGACAAAGCCAGAAAATGGAGTAATTACAAGGAAAATGAAGACAAAAGGTGATATGATGGGAAATAAAACATACACGTGCCAAAGCCACAGCTGAAATCAAACAAGAATTTGCTAAAGTGGAGCACCACCAAGAAAATGGAGAAACTAAAGGTATGGAGACACCAGCTCCTGGCGAAGAAAAGGAGGGAATAAGAGATGAAAAAGTTGAGGAGGAGGAAGGAGACAAGAAGCAAACAGAAAGAATAGATGAAGAAAAGCAGGAACAAAACGAGACGAGGAAGACCAAAGCCAAGTCAAGAGAAGATGCGGAAAACAAGGAAAAGAAAAAAAAAGAAGGCGGAAAAGAGGACAGAGACCGATAAGGAGGAGATGACACATAGGAAGGTCAAGATGGAAAAGAGGATGGGTTGTGATAAGAGTTGTATGAGTCGCTAATAAAATGCTTAAAACAAACACACAAAACAAAACAAAAAAAAGATGGAAAAGAGGAAGAAGATATAAAAGGGAAAAGAGGGGGAAAGGGAAAGGAGATGAAAAGGGGGACAAAGAGGAAAAGAGAGAGAAGATGAAAAAGAGGAAGAAGAAAAAAGGAGAAAGAAGGCAAAAAGGGGGAAAGAATTCAGAAAAAAGAAAGAAGGTGGAAAAGACAACAGTCAGAAATGGGAAAGAAGATGGAAAAGAGAACAGTCGGGAAAGGGAAAGAAGATGGAAAAGAAAATTTAAAAGAGGATGAAGACGGAGACTATAAAGGCGAAGGTGGAAAAGGAGAAGAGGTAAAGGAGGAGAAAGAGGAAAGGATGAAGGTGGAAAAGAAGAAGAGAAAGATGGAGGAAATGGGAAGGCAGATGAAAATGTGCTCAAGTTGGGGAAACCGAGGCCAACGATAAAGAGGTAGCAAAAGAAGAGTATCAGACTACGGCTTAAAGCTGCCCGATAGAGCTGTGCAATTTGGTAATACATACCCCCATGATGTAATGTTCATAAGGATGGCTAGTCCATCAAATACTTCATAAACACTGCTTTTCTTGAGCATATTTGGATTCCAGAGCACTTTTTTTTCACTGTTATAATAACTTTAATTTATCTTGCATTTTACAGAAGTCTATGAACGATTTTAAAGAAGCACCTCCTCACCCCATCACGTTTCTGACAGCTGTTAAGTAGGCAACGTGGATGTCGACCGCTCGTGCCTCGGCATCTTGCAAGGATTTCACAGGCCAACCAGCCACAAACCAAAGCACTTGGCAGCTTTTCTATCTTGTTTTCAATACAATGGTGTATCCACTGCTGGTAAACCTGTCCAGCCAAATCTCCACAATACATTTTGCAGAATCAGTGGTGATTAGCAAATTAGTTAGCTTTGGCACGGAGCTGTGCTCGCTTGCCTGTGACAGCCTGGAAGCCGGTTTTGACGCTGGCAACAGAGCATCGGGAGTGACAAGTTTCACACTGTAAGAAATAAAGTCGGGTGTCCTTCTGCAGGATCGTGTCTGGTGATCGGCACGTGTGACACGTGACGTATTCCTTGATATATCTTCTCAAGACATTTTCTATATGTTTCTGTTGGAATCGTCCTTTGATTACAAGCTGGTTATTACCATCTATAGAACCACTTGTACCCAGTTCAGCCAATAAAAATGCAAGGAGATGTTTGGGCTGACGATGCAATAGTTTGCAGATATCTGTAAAGTTGACAAAAGACGTTTTCTTGGTTCCTACTCAGACGACCTGTGGAGGTTTCATGACTAATTTCCTCTTCTCTCCAGCAACCATATCTGGATTCTTTTCCCTCACGATGTTGAACAATCGATTCAGGAGCTCTTCATACGTGTAGTCTCGTTCTGAGCCGGCCCAGGCAGGGCCTGTCTGGTTACTGAATGATATGCCGTCATCTTTTTTGCTGTCTTCATCTTCTAACGCTTCGTCTTTCTCTAGGATTTCATCCTCGTCTGGGAACTTGACGTTCTCATTTTTCTTCTTTTTATTGCCAAGCATAATGTCAAGGTCGTCCTCTGGCTCAGCTGGCTCTTGAACATCACCTTCAAGTTTAAGATCCTTTACGCCTTCTTCAGCTTCATCGATATCAAATATCTTTTTAGTTTTTTTTCTTCTTTTTCTTTTGATTAAAAGAGTTCAAGTCATCTAGATCATCTGCAGCATCTTTTTTCCTACTGTCCTCCTCATCAGCTTCCACATCTTTGTCCTCTGTTGGCTCTGGCTCCACTTCCTTGGTTTCTGAGAGTTGGGTTTCTTCAGTCTGTGCATCCCCTTCCTCATCCAGCATAAAGGGCTTCTTCTTCTTCTTCTTGCTCATAGTAGGATCAAAGATCATCTCGTCCCCGGACATGGCTGCAGATCGAGTGGGCTCAGCACGGACGGGAAGTCAGAGAGGTCAGCTCCAGGCCTCCGCAGCAGCGCCGGTCCTAAGGATACCTCTCCCACCACCGCACTAGGCTCTTGCATCAGCGAAAGGGAACCGTCCAGAGCACTTTCATAGACTTCTTCTTATGACATTTTATCTATAATTTTTATTATTAGTATAATGGTTAAGTATATGAAATATGCAGTGATACATTTAACTTTGTGAAATTCATTTTTGTGCAAATTACATGTTAAATCTTCGGATTTTAATTTTGCGTTTATATGTACGGTCACAGCACGGGCAGACCACAAAAGAAAGGATTTCATCCAACATTCTTTTTTTCATTTAAGCTTATTTTTTGCCTTCCCTTTCCCTCCAGTGAATATGTATCACCTAACTTTCTTGTAGGTCTCCAAATTGCTTTTATAAAGAATGTAAACTGTCTTAATTGAATACTGAAATAAAAATGATCTTTCCTGAATACAACTTGATTAGAGGCTTTTGGAAAAAATAAATTGAAATCTCATTTTGATAAGATGACAAATGCTTATTTCAGAAGGGCAGTTTTAATTATACAAATATGTGAATCCAAATTATGTAACTGGATTTATCTTAATAAAAAGACTCTTGGGGGAAAATGAACAGCCAATATTAAAGGCTCAAGTAGAAGGCACATGTTTTGAGAATGATGAGGGCAACAAATGTACATATATGCTTGAAACAATGGATGGATGGATTGTGATAAGAGTTGTATGTGCCCCCAATAAAATGATAAAAAAGACTCTTAACAAACAAACAACAACCAAAAAAACCCCAAAACCAGATATGTAGGTATGGGAAGGAACCCCGGGGAGTAGTGGTTATGTACGGGGTTACTAGTCACAAGGTTGGTAGTTCGAAACCACCAGTGACTTTTCAGGAAAAAGACTGGGCTTTCTACTTCCACAAAGAATTACAGTCTCAGAAACCAGTAGGGACAGTTTATCTCGCCCTGCAGTGTGGTTATGAGTTGGCCTTGACTCGATGATAGTGAATTTGAGTTTTTGAATAGATATGGGGGCAGGGGGAGTGTGATGCTTTGGTCCATAGCTGATCACTTAAATCAGAAAGTGGGAAGTCCCTTAAAGGTCATGGAGAGAGGGGGGGGGGGGTGCAGTCCTTTAGAGTGGAAGTATACATGGGAGAAAAGGAAAGAATGAATGAGACAGGGGTGATGAACTTTTTCTCTCCTATCGAGGGTCATTTGGATATTCAGAATAGCATTCAAGGGTCATACAAAATTATCAACTTAAAATATAGCCCGCTGTCTTTGGTTCAACATTTAATTAACTCATCCCTAATGGGGGACCAGAAATGCTTCTCGTTGGTGGTGTGTGATGATGTTGGTATCGGTGAGCTGGTATTGGTGATTTTGCTGGCCTTATATGGCTCTAGTGTTGGGCATTCCCCTCCCCTGGAATAAGGGAAAGAAGAGATGAATCAAAACTGGACAAAGGACCTAAATAGATATTTATTCAAAGAGCAAATACAGGGAAAGATGCTCCATTGTTAGGAAATGAGACTCAAAACCACAGTGAGATTTCATTTCAAGCCACTTAAATGGCTCTAATTTTAAAAAATGGAAATGCCAGGTGTGGAGGAGGAGTGGAGAAATTAAAAACTTGTCCATTGCCGGTGGGATTGGACAGGTAAAATGCTGTAACTACTGGGGAAGAGTTTGGCCATTCCTCAAAATGTTCTCTCCCCCGTGGGTTTCCGAGTCTACCTGTATATGGGAGTAGAAAGCCTCGTCTTTTTCCTGAGGAGCTGCTGCTGGTTTTGAACTGTCCACCATGTGGATCACAGGCCAATCCATAACCACTACACCACCAGGGCTCCTTAGAACTACATATGTACTCCCAAAGAACTGAAAGCAAGAATGTAGACAGACACGTGTACACCAATGCTCACTGCAGCTCTGTTCGCCATAGTCAAAGGGTGGAAATAATCTAAATGTTCGCCAATGGATGAATCAATAAACAAAATATGACACACACACACCACTGCATATCACACAGCCATGAAAAGAAACCCATCCGTGACAAATACTACACTATGGATGAACCATGGATGTATGCTGAATGAAATGAGTTAGTTACAGAAAGATACATGTAGTTATGCCCTGGCCACATACTAGTTATATGTCACAGGGTCAGTGGTTCGGAATCAGTAGCCTCTCAGGAGAAACTTGGGGCTTTCCCCTCCCATAAAGAGTTACAGTCTCGGGAGTGAGGGGGCAAAGGGGGTAAGATGAGCTGATACCGAGGGCCCAAGTAGAAAGAGAATGATGATGGGAACAGATGTACAAACATACTTGACACAATGGATTGGAAGTAGGGATTGTGAGAAGAGCTGTAAAAGCCCCCAATAAAGTGATTAAAAGAAAAAAAGAGAGAGTTAGTCTCAGAAACTCATGGGGACAGTTCTACCCTGTCTGAAAGGGTCGTATGAGTCAGAACTGACTCGATGGCAGGGACTTTGATTTCTGTTTTTCATTTATGGGAAGTTTCTAGAAAGGCAAGTGTGGGGACACAGACGGATTTTAGTGGTTACCAAAGGTGGGTAGGAGGTTAGGCGAGAGGGGAGCTCATTTGTTGGACACTGAGACTAAGTGAAGAAAGCTAGAAAGAACGGGAAACAGATGGTGGACATGGTTGGACACCACATTCGACACAATATAACTAATGTCATTGAACTGTATGGGGTCGGGTGGCTCTAAAAACGGTGTAGAAACCAGGGGCTGAGGTGGAGAGCAAATGTTTTGAGAAGGATGAGTGCAGTGAATGTACAAATGTGCTTTGCACGATGGATGGATGGATGGATGGTGATAAGAGTTGTGTGAGCCCTTAACAAAATTATATAAAAAAACTTGTGTAGAAAATGGAATTATGAAAAGATGATGGAAATTTTCCACTAACTTTCTGAAGGCTTCTTGTGTATGTGAAAGGGTTGAAGGACAAATGTTTTGTTTCACATGCATTTACCACAATGAGGAGAGAGAGAGAGAGAGAGAGAGAGAGAGAGAGAGAGAGAGAGAGAGAGAGATTGATTATTAGTGGACAAGTACTTTCGTGTGATCATTGACTTTACACAATGACTGGCACCAAAGGAGGAAAGAGGCTGAAGAGGACTGAGTGTGGAGAGGCTGATGTGCTATTTGGTTCCTGCCAGCTGGGAGGTAGTCGGTGGCCTTTGAGAACACTGTCCCGCAGACAGAGTAAAGAACTCCACAGTGAGGCTTGGTAAAGGCTTCCTCATTTATAGGTGGGGTTCGGATGATGAACAAGTTCCATCCCTAAATAGGCTTTTAAATTGAATTTGTACATAAGCGGGAACAACTCGGGATGGTTTTCAGCTAATGCCAGTCAAATGTTTTCTTTCTTTCTTTTTTTTAAACGTTTTCCTAAATATATCATGCGTCTTTCTATGCATAACAAGGAGCCCTGGTGGCCTAACGGGTGACAGGCTGAGCTGCTAACCACATGGTCAGCGGTTCAAAACCATCTCCCTGGACTATCCTGTCCACGTTACAGTCTTGGAAACTCACAGGGGCTGTCCCACTCGGTCCTATAAAATCCTAGAGGGTCTTTATGGGTCGGAATCAACTCCATGGCAGCGAGTTGACGCAAGTCTATGCATAATAAAAAATTAGAGAAACAGATACACGAAAACATCTTTAACATAATAATACAATAATAATAAGAATAACAACAACGAGGTTCTGATGGGTGTCGCTGAGTAGCACGTTTGTTATTATATGTGTACACATGTACCTCCAACATTTAACATAATAGGCATTATGGGGTTAATTGTTAACTACCAAAAAGCCAAACTCACTGCCATTAAGTTGATGCCTATTCATAATGACCCAATGGGACAGGGTAAAACCACCCCAGGGAGGGGGGAAGGGAGACTCCGGATAGGGCAAGATATGACAAAATAACGATGTATAAATTACCAAGGGCATATGAGGGAGGGGGGAATGGGGAGGGAGGGGGGAAAAAAAGAGGACCTGATGCAAGGGGCTTAAGTGGAGAGCAAATGCCTTGAAAATGATTGGGGCAGGGAACGTATGGATGTGCTTTATACAACTGATGTATGTATATGTATGAACTGTGAAAAGAATTGTATGAGCCCCAATAAATTGTTAAAATAAAAAATATATATACATTTAAAAAAAACCACCCCAGGGAATTTCTGAGATTGTACCTCTTTTTTTTGTGTGTGATTAAAGTGAGTTTTATAAAAGTTAGACGGCCCAGGTTTTACACAGGCACCTCAGGGCACTGCACCACCACACGTGGAGTCCTGAGGCCAGAGGAGACGGCTGCACGGCCTCTGAGGAGCAACCTGAGAAGCAGAAGGGACACTAACTCTTTACAGGAGTAGAAAGCCTCATCTTTCTCTCCAGGAGTCACTGGTGGTTTTGAACTGCGGACCTTGCCGTGAACAGCCCAATGACCTGGTAACCACTACAACACCAGGGTTGCTCTTTTAACGACAGGCATAGGAAGTTGGGCATTGGAATCTGGAGGCTGCCTGTGCTGCAGGTTCGGCTAAAAGAAGACCACGACAATGTCCAGTTAGCATCGCCGAAGTCTATTCTTATTAGCAGGCTCGCCTGGGCTGCAGCGGAATGTTGAAAGGGGACCTCTCTCCAGAATGCAGCCCCCTTTTCGAGGCCAGTTTTTTTTATATCACTCAGGGAGGGTAGAAGACAGGAAGCAGAAGAAAAAGCAAGTTAACATACATATAGCACTCAGTGGGATTACAGAAGAAAACCACCCTGATTTATGATCCCATTCCCAGATTTATCTAGCTTGTCTTCCCAGCGGGGGAAGGAAAGGGACACGCCTGTCCCTGAGAGAAAGACTGACAGCATCTCTTGATGAGGGGTGAGGAGGTAGTTTAAACAAGAACTGCTCTAAGGAGCAGTTACAAACCTGCATTCCATTGTGATGTTCAAACAGACGACCTCAGGCCAGGCAGAGGTCAGCCGAAGGGGGCTGGAGCGGGCCAAATGCGTCAGGGAAAAGTGTTCTGGGGTGGGGCTGGGGCAGTTCTCCTTAAAGGTGGTGATGTGAACTTGTCTATTTCACCCGCAGTCCCTTTTCAATCTCATCAACTCTTAATTTTCTATAGGGTACTTTCTTTTACTTTATATGTGGCTCAGTCCCGCAGGCCCCAAAGGTTCTCTGCATCCTGCTCAGCTGATGTTGCTCAACAAATCCGCACAGTTTCGTCGCAAAAAAGCAAACCTCTGCTGGTGGATTCTGTGTGTCAGAATGTGTGACCCAGTTCATTTAGTGATTTTAACCAAAATTTTCTCCTTACTAAAAGCTTGTAATAAAATTAGGGACGATAAACACGTTTTCACTTCTATAGAGAAAACTGATCCTAAGAAATCCAAAGATGATGGAAACCGCTTTTGGGATCCAGGTCCATTCACCTGGAGAAAGGGCTATGCATTTATGTTTTTACAGAATAAAACTGATGGACTTCCTTTAAAAGGACGCAACCATGTTTGGAGAAAGACGGACAAGGAAGAGATGGAGAAGCCACCCCACATTAATCATAATTACTTTTTCAGGTTAATGACACCCCGAAGAGAGGGGCTATTTGTTTATAGTTTCACAGGCAAAGGAGATAGGTGGATTTCTCTTCAGCCAGCAAGGCCCAGAAGAAAGCAGAGAAGCTGATGTGTGACCAGACCCCCTGTCCTGTTACTGAAGTTATTCAAAACGTCAAGAAGACCTGGCAGATTCCTGAGAATGGTGATTGCTGACTGCTGAGATATTTCTTCCATTGCTGATGCTGCCTAAGAGAAACTCTGGGACTCTATCATAACTGAACATTGTATACAATAGTGACTGGACTATTACTACAAACTTGTTTTGCTGAAAGATCAAGATTTTGGACTTGTCAATTAATGCTATAATGTGATTGGAATGTAACTGATTTCTGTGTAACTCCTTGCCTATATAATGTAACATTGCATGATTGGGATTTGATTAGGAAACATTTGCAAGGGTTTAAGAGAAACATTTCGTTAGATGTTGATCAGCTTAAAAAGGATATTTCCTATACATTCAAAGACAAACTTGAGGCATCTCCTGGCTCTGATATAATTAAGCAGTTGGTGAGTGGCATGGAAGGGTTGGACCCGCGAGCTTGGGTGCAAAGTATCTCACATAGCTTAACTTCCAGTCTGACTTGTTTATCATCATAGTTGTGATGTTGCAGGCTCCTGTCGCTTCTATAGGAAGCTGAGAGATATGAAGAGAGACCATGTTGCCTCCGTGACACTATTAAATCTTAAACATAATGCAGAGAAGGGAATGTGGGATACTAGCACTGTACGGAAATAAAACTGGGACTTATTCCCTGACTTGAATGGAGGGAATCTGGAAGACTAGAATTCCACGGCTGGAAGACCGCCACTCTGGTAGTTGGGGATATAGTCCAGGTACAAGTTCCTGCGGTTGTCTAAGTTTTCCACAGTCTCTCCCTTAAAGCTGTGCTGCAGAGTGAGCACATGGTTGATTCATTCTCCCTATGGAAGCAGACATTCCTATTTGGCTCTATTTTCTTCCAGCCGTGGCATCCAGCCCCTCTCATACCTTCCTCCAATAGCAGATGGCCCAGCGCCTGGATTCAAAATGTTTGTGGTAAGCCTGAATTTTTGGCTATATT
This sequence comes from Tenrec ecaudatus, assembly GCF_050624435.1. Taxonomy (NCBI): domain Eukaryota; kingdom Metazoa; phylum Chordata; class Mammalia; order Afrosoricida; family Tenrecidae; genus Tenrec; species Tenrec ecaudatus. The sequence continues at coordinate 159,673,993 of NC_134536.1, forward strand.
AATTGGATCATGAAGTTTTGCCTTGACAGCTTTTAATGTATAGAAAATAACCATGTTGCCCATGTGGCTTTTGAATTTTATATATAAAACAAAAGGGGGACTTTTAGGGGGAGGTCAGATGCTCACAGGCATCTTCCCTGAAGGCAGTCCCTGCCAGACTGCTGTCTCCCCACACCACAGGGGTGGGGGCCTGCGACCATTAGCTTGGTTCCTGTAGGTGGAGTTCACACCCCACTGATAATGGTCTCTATCAGTTGAGCCAGGAAACAGGCCAAACCTGATCTGTGGCATCCAAGGTTAGGCTGCCATCCTGTACCTAGGATCTACCCATCTCATCACGTGTATACCCCCAATCCCTCCTCTTCCTACTGTGTATATGTCCCTAGACCACCCCCTCCCATTACTGTATTACCTGTAGCACAACCCCTTCCTGTGACATGGGTCCTCACCTGTAATTAGGGGGCTTGCATGTCCCCAGAGAATATAAAAAGCCTGGGCTAGCATTAAATATCCTGCACCCTCCCTCCATGTGGACCGTCAAGCGGGGCTGAGGTGAGCATGCTCCCATGAATCCTGTCTGACTCCATTTATTTCAATATTTCTCTTCTATCTCTCATGCTCTCTATAACTCTACTACGATCTTTACTTATTATCGCTGTACAATTGCGACTACTGGACCTGCAATGATGTGTTAGGGGCTGGTTTCCCTGACAGGCAGAGTTATGGGAATGGTTTCTTTGCTCCGTGATGGTGGCTGGGGCCTCCACTGGAAAAGAAGGATATGTGAGGAAATAACAAAGATAGACATTTGTGGTGGAAAGCTAGGAAACCATCTCAGATATATCTCCACATATGTGTCTGTCAATGGGTGCTGGGTATCAGCTGGGGGCACAGCTCCTCTCTTGTGCTTGGGCCTGGTCTTGGGGGTTGAGTGGCCGTGTTCATCTGGGTTGATTAGAAAAGCAAATTCAGAGACACTCATATGTGTAAGAGAGCTTTATATCACACATCAGCTGTACATTGAGAAAACAACCCTGTGCGGTCCTAAGTCCGATATTAGTCCATATGTCTGATACTAGTCTATAAATTCCTCCCCAGGCTCACACAGCACATGCAATGATGCCAAATGCAGGAACATCACAGGCTGGTGGGTGAAAAGTCTTGTGGATCCAATGGGCAGTGTAAGCATCTCAATGCTGGCGTGGGTCTTCACATGGCTCCTCCTGCTCTCCAAGTGTCTTAAGAGCAGGAAAGTGAAGCAGAGAGAGTGTGTGGCCCACCTCCAGGGAGAGAGAGAGGAAGTTCCCAGAATCCTTATGAGGATTTGGAGAAGGCCACACCCACAAGGAGGCATCATCAGGCCGTGATCTGATTGACAGGCCAGACTCCGCCCCTGCACTTGTTTATCAAGTTGACATGAAATCATGTGGCTGAGAGAGAAAGCACCATCATAAACTGGATTGCTATTGTTGTTTTTAATTTAACTTTTTATTGTGAATTGGGTGAAGGTTTACAGTTGGTTTTTTTTTTTTTTTTTTGAGAAATATCTATCAGCTCGTTTTATTTGGGTGTCCAATAGTATCCTTGGTGATAATGCTGACTCCATGGCTTCTGACCCCAGAATTGAGCCTGCTGCCACTGGGTGTAGCCCTGCGATTGATTTTTTTTTTCAGTTAGCTTTCATCTTATTTGAGTTCATTAAATATTTACTATTACTCTTTCCATTTCTATTTCCTATAAGAAATAGACTTATTTATAGTACAAATTGCATTTGTCAGCTTAAATATATGCAAGGTCTTAACATCTTACATCACGTGCAACAAAGGTAGAAGCTACAAAGACTATAGCTCGCAGGTCTACAGAATAAAGTTTGGACTCATTAGCATGACTTTTAAAACTTTCTATAACCTGACACTCCCCACCCCCCGGTTGCCTTTCCAGTTTCAAGGCTCGGTCATATCGTTTCATGAGTTTCTTTTTTTAACCATTTTATTAGGGGCTCATACAACTCTTATCACAATCCATACATACATCAATTGTATAAAGCATATCCGTACATTCTTTGCCTTCATCATTTTCAAAGCATTTGCTCTCTACTTAAGCCCTTTGCATCAGGTCCTCTTTTTCCCCCTCCCTCCCCGCTTCCCCCTCCCTCATGAGCCCTTGATAATTTATAAATTATTATTTTGTCATATCTTGCCCTGTCTGATGTCCCCCTTCACCCCCTTTTCTGTTGCCCATCCCCCAGGGAGGAGGTCACATGTAGATCCTTGTCATCGGTTCCCCCTTTCCAACCCCCTCTCCCTCTACCTTCCCAGTATCGCCACTCACACCCCTGGTTCTGCGATTGATTTTTATAGCCACGATTATTTCCTGGTTCTCCGAAATTCTGGTTATAGTTCCCGCTGTTGGGCATTCCACCTCTGCTGCAGTTCCCTCTGAATATCCACCCTGGCTTGGAAAAACAGGGCCCCTGGGGCATGGGTAGCCGATTCCACCACTTCCACCACCTCCGCCACCTCTCTGTGGCACATTATCCCTTCTAGTCCATCCACCACGATCCCCAGGACCTCCCCCTCTGAAGTTTCCACCGCGCATGTTGAATCCTCTACGTCTTCCATGGCCACCACCTCTATTAAACCCGGTTTTTGCCCTTCTTGTTTTATTGCTCTTCTTGGAGCCAGTGTTTTGTTTCTTTTCTGGTGGAAGAGCCTTTTTGCTCTCTCCCTTCTTTTGCTCCGAAAGCTTTTGGGCTCCCCTTTCTGAAGTTCAACATCTGCTAATTCCATCAAAGCCCTCAGCTAGACTTCCTTTCACGTTGAGAACAGCGTGTTCTGAAAGGCCTTTTCCTACCGCTTCTGCTTTCTACTGTGCTATCTGCTGAACGGCTTCATCTTTTGGGCAAACAGCTACAGCTTTTTGTTGGAAGCCTGCACACAGGCACATTTCTCTCTGCTGGGCAGCGGCAGACTCCATCGTCTGATTCAAAATGAAATTTCCCTTCTGGCGGGCAGCAAGCTCAATAAACTTTCCAAGACACCGTGGGGCTCGCTGCAACAGTGCGTTCAGTTTCCCAGCATCTGCCACTTGCTTCTTAAGACCTGCCACCTCAGGGTGCAGGGTAGCAACGGTGAAACATGTAACTTTCCTCTAGTTCTTAAATGCTTCCTCCCCCCACTATCATGATCCCAATTCTACCTTATAAGTCTGGCTAGACCAGAGGATGTACACTGGTACAGATAGCAACTGGAAACACAGGGAATCCAGAAGAGATGACTCCTCCAGGACCAGTGGTGAGAGTGGCGCTGCCTGGAGGGTGGAGGGAATGTGGGGTAGAAAGGGGGAACTGATTACAAGAATCTACGTATCATCTCCTCCCTGGGGGATTGACAGAAGAGAAGAGGGTGGGAGGAGACATCAGACAGTGTAACCTATGACAAAATAATAATTATTTATGAATGATGAAGGGTTCATGAGGTAGGGGGGAGTGGGGAGGGAGGGGGGAAATGAGCAGCAGATATTAAGGGCTCAAGTACAAGGCAAATGTTTTGAGAATGATGATGGAAACAAATGTACATATGTTCTTGACACAATGGATGGATGTATGGATTGGGATAAGAATTGTACGAGCCCCAATAAAATGATTTAAAAAACAAAAAATTGCCACCTTCATTTTATCCACAATGGTATTTGCCCCAAGAATGTTGTGTTTACCAGGACTTTCTGCAGCATGTTTAGTAACCCAGGTAGTTTCCCTGCTCCCTGGCGAGCCAATCATCGTCACAACTTCACAAGCCTTCTTTTCTTCAGGGCCTTTTGGTCCTCTGACATGATCCTCTAATGGAACATTCTGGATAAAAGTATGATCGCCAGGTGTTGGGAAATATGGCATCTCCTTCTGACCAAAATTAAATTCAACTGCACAGTTGTGGCAGAACAGGTGGGAAGAGCGGCCGTCCGGCAAGAACTTCCTTCCTGATGTTGAAGGCAACACCAAGATCTTGTCCATTCTTAGCGTAGGAGAGTTCCACTTCATGGCTTTCAAAGTTAGCAAAGCATGTTATCACGTCATTTTCATCAACCTTCTCTACACCGTCTTCCGTCTCACAGTTGCATGTTTTTATTCCTTTTGGAGAGTCCCGATCAGGAAACTCTTCTTCACCAAGGAACATTCTTCCACTTGTGGTAAGGGACCAGCCGATTCGAACTCCATGAATGTCAATATCTTTCGTCTATAAATGCCCACCTGGGATCTTTTCTGGAACCTTCATCTCAAAACAAACTCTTCTCTTCGAAACCCCGAAAGATGCTCTTCCACCAGCCCAAAGAAAAGCACAACTCCCCACAGTAAGGGAAGAAGCATGGAGGTGATCTCTTGATATTTTACAATGGAGACCACAGGGATAAGTATCAAGACAAACCACTGTGTGATCGAAAAGCTCATCTTCTTTAACAGGTGGCCGAGGAGATTAGGCGCTGCTACATTTGTTCTCCGCAACGTCCTCAAAGTCTCCACGACCGTGATCTGCTGCTGGAGGTCTTTTAACGCCTTGCTTTTTCATCTCCGCCTTTCGTTTCTGTGTTGCCGTCTCCTAGAACACACAACACCCTTGTAGGAGAGGAAGGCGCAGAAAGAACGAACGAAATAACTTTTTCTATTTTTGAGTCGAAAAATACCCTCGACTTTCCCATCCTTAAAAAAAAAAATTCTTTTTAAATGGACCAAATCAGTTGCGCATTCAAACAGCGTGGAGTACGGTTCGATACTGTCAAGAAGGTGAGAGATTGCCCTTCCGCTTGGTGATTCGAGAAAGCTAAAGAAAAAAGACAAGAGTCTAACCCTTTCTGGACCTTTCCTGCCTTCTAAACTTTGTTCTTGGGCAAATGCTGTCCTTCATTTATGTATTTTAAACCTTTTCTTCTGAGTTAGGTGAGGCTGTCCAGAGCAGACCATAAGTTTTACCTTCACCAGTTCACACACAACATCTCCATTCCATCCATTGCCGTCCCCTCTCTGTACCCACCTTTCCCACCTCCTACTGTGTTTCCTGCTCACCCTCTGCACCTGGACCTTGGGCACATGCTGCCATTTTGATCTTAAATGGTTGATTATTCCAGCTTGTGGTAAGTTCAGTTCCAGACTGAAGGGTGACTAGGGGCCGTAGCCTTGGGGGTCCCACGATTGCCTGTCTGACCACTAAGCCTATTTTCCTTTATGAGTTGGGGTTTGGTTCCACATTCTTCTCCCACTCTGTCTAGGACCCTCTAATGGGATCTCTATCAGACCAGTCGGAAGGGGTAGCCAGGCACCATCTATGTCTGGTCTCAACATTGGGTAGACTGAAGACTGCATTGCCCACGAGTCCATTAAACGACGGAATTGTCCCCATGTCTTTTGACTTTTCATCACTCAGGGTGTTGCACCAATGTTTGCACCTGAGATGACTGCTCATAGCTTTGAAGCCCCTCATTGCTACTTACCAACGTAAGAGGTAGAACATTCTTTGAGAACAGTTAGGTGTTCCCAGAGGCACGGATGGCTCTGCACCCTCAGGTCCAATGCTGCCCCTTTGGATTCAACTATTTGACCATCTTAAGGAGTGCACACCTCCCTCGTGTTACTGTTCCTCGGATAGACTCACTTGATACTTGGTTGAAAATTGAGCCAAGGGGGTGAGCTCAGTTCCATGCCTTAAGAAATGACTAATGCCATCGTCCCAGGGCTTTCACCACTCCTTATCAGAACAGTAAGTCTACTCTTTTTTTATTGTTTAATTTTAAAAAATCATTTTATTGGGGCTCATACAACTCTTATCACAATCCATACATACATCAATTGAGTAAAACAGCCTTATACATTCATTGCCCTCATCATTCTCAAAATTTGCCTTCCACTTGGGTTCCTGAAATCAGCTCATTTTCATTTTTTCCCTCCCCCTCCCACCCCGCTCCCCCCTCCCTTGTGAACCCTTAATAATTTATAAATTATTATTTTATCTTATCTTACACTGCCCGGTGTCTCCCTTCACTTGCTTTCCTGTTGCCCATCCCCCCGAGAGGAGGTTATAGGTAGATCCCAGAGATCAGTTCCCCCTTTCTACAGCCCCTTCCCTCCCGGTATCGCCACTCTCACCATTGGTCCTGAGGGGTTCATCTGTCCTAGATTCCCTGTGTTTCCAGATCCCAACTGTACCGCTGTGCATCCTCTGGTCTAACCAGGTTTGCAAGGTAGAATTGGGGTCATGATAATTGGGGGGGGGGCAAGGAAGCATTTAAGAACTAGAGGAAGGTTTTGAGTTTCATTGTTGCTACACTGAACCCTGAGTAATTCATCTCCTCCCCACGACCCCTCTGCAAGGGATGTCCAGTTGTCTACAGATGGGCATTGGGTCCCCATCACGCACTCCCCTCATTCACGATGAGTCTATTCTTTTTTATGACGTTGAGTTTTGTTCCACAGTTCTCTCCCCCTCTATCCAGGACCATCTCTGTTTGAAACCACAAGACGCTCCTTGGGAGCAAGATGGACTTTCTACTCTTATAGACAGTTATAGTCTCAGAAATCCACAGGGGAAATTCTGTCTATGAGGTTGCCACAAGTCAGAAATGGATCGGAGGATATTGTTGAGGTTTTTAAAACCGAGGACCTTCTAATGGGATCCCTTTCAGAGCAGTTGGTAGTGGTACCTGGGCACCATCTCTCCCTTCTGGTCTCAGACTCATGGAGGTTGAGGTTCATGTGGTCCATTAGTCCTTTGATCTGTTTCCATGCATTTGAAAAAGTGTCCCTTTTCTTTGCTCCTGGTGGGGAGAGACCCATAGTTTCCCTTTGGATGGGCAGCTCATGAGATTTTAAGACCCAAGTCACGACTCAGACAAATTAAGAAGTACCGTGGAGAATTTTCTCTGTGAACTCCATGAGGGCAATTTAACTTGATGACCTCCATTTCCCTGTGCTGTGGTCCTGAGCCCCCACTCCCCACACCCCCTCCACCCCAGACCCAGAGACTCATACCTTCAAGGTGTTTGGCTATGACTAAGACATTTTTATAACTTGACTCCCTGTATGGTCTACTTTTGTTGCTATTGTTCAGTCCCACAGAGTGAGCTCTGACTCTTAGCAACCCCCGCACAACAGAATGATCCAGCACTGTCCTCACGGTCACGGTGAAGTTGGAGCCCATTGCTGCAGCCACTGTGTCCATCATCTGGTCAAGGTTCTGTCTCTTGTTGGCTGTCTTTCTATTCTCTTTCACTTTACTACATGCGTGAGTATATTTGCAGCATTTGAAAACTCATATGTAGAACCATTCTCTGTCAAACCTAGATATGTTTGTGATTGACTGCAGTCTTTGTTTTGCTAATCCTTCAAAAAACTCTCTACAAAATCTCTCTTTAAAAATTGTTATAAGCAGTGCGATCACGAGGTGCCAAGGGACCAGGTATAAGGCATCATGCAAAAAAAAAAGATATATGTGTGTGTGTATGTATGTGTATATGTATATATATATATATACATACCATATTAAATGAAGGGGGAAGTGCAGAGTGGAGACCCAAGGCCCAAGTGTCGGCCAATGGAGATCCCCTCATAGAGGGGTTTAGGAAAGGAGATGGGTTAATTAGGGAGGGTGCGAGGTAGTACCGATGAAGAACACAGCTTTCCCCCAGATCCTGGATGCTTCCTCCCCACAACTACCATGATCCAAATTCTACCTTGCAGAACTGGATAGGGCAGAGGTTGTACACTGGTGCATATGAGGGCTGGAGGCACAGGGAATCCAGGGTGGATGATGCCTTCAGGACCAAGGGTGTGAGAGGCGATGCTGGGAGAGTGGAGGGTGAGTGGGTTGGAAAGGGGGAACTTATTACAAGGATCCACATGTGACCTCTTCCCTGGGAGAGGGACAGCAGAGAAGGGGGGGAGGGGAGACTCCGGATAGGGCAAGATATGACAAAATAACGATGTATAAATTACCAAGGGCACATGAGGGAGGGGGGAGGGGGAGGGAGGGGAAAAAAAAGAGGACCTGATGCAAAGGGCTTAAGTGGAGAGCAAATGCTTTGAGAATGATTGGGGCAGGGAATGTATGGATGTGCTTTATACAATTGATGTATGTATATGTATGGATTGTGATAAGAGTTATATGAGTCCCTAATAAAATGTAAAAAAAGAAAAGAGGAAAAAAATGATTAGGGCAAAGAATGTACAGATGTGCTTTATACAATTGATGTATGTATATGTATCGACTGTGATAAGAGTTGTATGAGCCCCTAATAAATTGTTAAAAAAAAAGAAAAAAATTGTTATAAGCACAGATGTCTGCATAAGCAAACGTGGTGAAGAAAGCTGATGGTGCCCGGCTATCAAAAATATATAATGTCTAGGATCTTAAAGGCAAACAAGTGGCCATCTAGCTCAGAAGCAACAAAGCCCATAGAGAAGAAGCACACAATCCCAAGTGAACACGAGATGTTGATGGGATCAGGTAGCAGACACCAAAAAACAAAAACCATCATTGTGTGATCACCTTCCCCACATAAATGCTGAAGACGAATGTGTGCATAAGTAAGTGTGGTGAAGAAGGCTGATGGCGCCTGGCTGTTGAGAGATATAGCGTCTGGGGACTTAAAGACTTGAAAGTAAACAAGAGGCCATCTAGTTCAGAAGCAACAAAGCCCACATGGCAGCAGCACACCAACATGTGTGATCATAAAGGGCTGAGAGGATCAGGTTTCAAGCAACAAAGGTGGGGGGAAAGCATATCATTGTGAATGAGGGGAGTGCGTGATGGGGACCCAATGTTCATCTGTAGACAACTGGACATCCCTTGCAGAGGGGTCATGGGGAGGAGATGAGTTACTCAGGGTTCAGTGTAGCAACAATGAAACTCAAAACCTTCCTCTAGTTCTTAAATGCTCCCTCCCCCCTATTATCATGATCCCAATTTTACCTTGCAAACCTGGTTAGACCAGAGGATACACAGCGGTACAGTTGGGATCTGGAAACACAGGGAATCTAGGACAGATGAACCCCTCAGGACCAACGGTGAGAGTGGGGATACCAGGAGGGAAGGGGGTGTAGAAAGGGGGAACCGATCTCTGGGATCTACATGTAACCTCCTCTCTGGAAGATGGGCAATGGGAAGGTGGGTGAGGGGAGACTTTGGGCAGTGTAAGGTAAGATAAAATAATAATTTATAAACTATTAAGGGTTCAGGGGGGAGCGGTGAGGGAGGGGGAGAGAAAAAAGGAAAATGAGCTGATTCCAGGGACCCAAGTGGAAGGCGAATTTTGAGAATGACGAGGGCAACAAATGTATAAGGATGCTTTACTCAATTGATGTATGTATGGATTGTGATAAGAGTTGTATGATCCCCAATAAAATGATTTATTAAAAAAATTGTTATAAGCAGAGTAGTGCAGCGGAAGTGTGCTGGGCCCACAAAAATTGTTATAAAATGTTTTTTAACAAAACATTCCTCACTGTCATGTTTTCAGGCGTGCAATATTTATATGGGTTACGTGAACTGTGCGATGTAGCCATCACCGACGATCATTTCCCAATTTTCCATCACCATCAACAGAAATGCGTGGCTTGCCAAACAGCGGCTCACTTCCTTTCAGCTCCCCTCCCCGACCTTGGTAAGCACTAACAAATTTTGCTTTCTGTACATTTGCCTTTTCTAAATCATACCCAGAAGTGGGATCACGCATTATCTGTCCTTTTAAAACTCACTCCACGGCATTCCGCATGGAGTTTTCCAGGTTCAACCGAGGTGTTGCATCTATCAGGACTTCAGTTCTCTTTATGGTCCGTAGGTTGAGTTTGACCTCTAGGCTCCAAAGAAGTCCAGCAGGAAGTGGCGCCTTTTCTACCTGTCCTGCAGGCCGGCAGGCCAGGCCTAGGCCGCAAGTGTGAGCTAAGGAAGAAGGCACTGGGGAGTTCAGGTGGGGAAATCCGATGGTAATCTGAGGTCAGCTCCAAAGGACAGAGGGGCAGGAAGCCACCAGGGAGGTGGCTGAAGCACTTCCCGTTGGTCTAGCGCCTATCACAGAAATCATCGCTCAGTCTCTGGGGGAAATCCTGCTCAAGTCTCCAGGGGGTGGCAGCAGATCTTGAAACTGGCTTGTAGCAGGCCTTGGCTTTCCAAATCTTGCTTGTGCGCAGGCCAATCTTTGACTAGCTCTTCCGTAAAAGTCCCCAGTTAGCAGCCGTTTCTCGCAGATATTGCAGAGCAGGAAGGGCCTTTGGAAACCACAGCGTCCGCTGCTGCTGTGGGGGCGGAAGCACGGGACAGCGTCCCTTGATGCTGGTGTCATGACAAGGAAGACTGGACTTAGCTCTGTACCCCTGTCCTCCCCAGACCTCTGCTCCCCCGCACCAGCCACTCACCGCCACCACTCACTGCCCAGTTGACGTGGCGGACTCGTGGAGAGCCCACGGATGTCCGAGTCGAACTATACTCCATAAAGGTTTCAATGGCTATATATTTTAAAAATACTTTTATGAGGGGCTCTTACATCTCTTATCACCATCCATACATTCCTCCAATGTGTCAAGCGCATTTGCATATATGCCGCCACCATCATTTTCAAAGCATTCCCTTCTCCCTTGAGCCTCTGATATCAGCTCCCCATTTCTTCCCCCTCTCTCCCCCGCCCACTCTCCTCACAAATGCATGATAAGTTATAGATGGTTTTTTCTATGTCTTACATCGTCCTCTGTCGCCCCTCACCCACTTTCCTTTATTCGTCTCCCTGGGAGGGGGTTCTAGATTCATCCTTGTGATCGATTCTACCTTTCTCCCCCCATAACTCTCCTTGGCCCTGAGGGGTTTAGCTATCCTCGACTCCCTGTGTTGTGGGCTCTTGTCTGTAGCAGTGTACATGTTCTAGTCTCATCTGACTTGTAAGTTAGTGTATTAGACAGGGTTTTCTAGAAAGATAAAACTAGTTGCTGATAAGTATATATATATATTTATTTATTTATAAAGATAGATATCTAACATAAGAAATGAACAGTTAAATTATAAAAATAGATATATAATATAAGAAATGAACAGTTAAATTATACAACAGTACAAATGGCTCAGTGTGACTCACTCCCGTGAGAGAGTTGTGAAACATTAGCAGTCCTTCAAGTCTTGAGGGCAGCCAGGTAGTCCTCTGTAGAGAGAGAGAGAGAGAGCTAAGCTATCCCAGCACAGGCAGCAAACAGCAAGGCAGGTCACCAACTGTCAGTTCTCAGCTCTGGAGATGTAAAGTTCATTCGAGGGGTCTTAAAGAGACCTCAACTTACAGCGACACAGTCCACAGGCTAGGTGTCCCACAGGTAGTGTGCCCTTTAAATTGAGGAAAAGACCAAGCAAGGCAGCCGCACACTGGTCCGATGATTATAGAACGAGAGACAAGAAAGGTGAGGCTCACCGAGCCACTTATCTCTCCGCCCTTCAATTAATCCCACTTGTGTTTATCGGCCAGGCTGGCACAATAAACTATCTCAGGTAGAACTGAGGTCATGATAATGGGAGGAAGGAAGCACCAAGAAGCTAGAGGAAAGTTGTGTGTTTCATTGGTCAATAGCTATTGTATTTTACAAGTCTCATTAAGCCTTCCTTCGAAGACTCCTCTAGGTGGCCGGCTTCTCCGTTAGGTGATGAGCAGGTGACCCATGTGGATCACTCCGGAACTCCGTCAGCCGTGCAGGGACCTCTTCAAGGGCCCTTTTGTTTCTACTCTTCCCGGACTCTGTTTCTCTCTGCCCAAATCACGTAGACCTCTCCCAGCTCAGGCTTTCTGAAAATAGTTCCTTGAGACTTTTTCTTTTCTATCACCTCTGGACTCTTCAGTCTGGTCTTCCTGGACTTGTCCCCTGGTGACCCACCCAGACTGTTTGTAGAACCGCCCGTGTGTTTGCTGTTCTTCCCCATGCTCAGTTACTCACTGCCGGTGCCACCCAGCCTCCTGGAATGTGCTCTCCACCACATCCTTCATGGTTTTGCTTAAAGGACTAATGATCCTGCCCCCCCCCCCCACCAATGGTCAAAGCGATGCCTGTTCACTTTGGAAGATCCAGAAGAAACGACTAAGCCCTCATCTGAGCACAGTCCAAATATAGATACCATCATCATCCTGGTGGGTGTTCAGCTAGCATACACCTCACCCCAACTCTTTCCTGCTTCGGGCATTCCTACGCTCGTATTATTTCTGCGCCCTCCCACTCCACCCCCAATCTGCTCTCTCTCATTCTGTGAGTCACGTTGCTCATTCTTATCAGGACCTTCTCAGAAGCCTTCCCTACCCCTTGACTAGATTCCCCCACTACATACTCATAGTAGCCGGTACTTTTCCATATAGCATTCAGCACCCTTAGGAACGTAGAGCACAAACCGACCCCATAGGATGTGCACTCATGTGTCTGATGTCTTTGTGACCTACTTGACTTGATGAGAAGTCTGTCCAAAAGCACCGTGACTGACTTTCTCGTGTGGACTCCAACCACCGCAGTGTCTCCCACGATGCCCCATAAGCAGAATACACAGCCTCGTCGCTCTAAGACACCTTTCTGGGATAACTATGTGTCTGTCCTCAGTGCACTTAAGAATAATCAGTTGAGTAAATACAATTGATCGAGAGTGTGTCATGGCTCCAGATACAGAATGCAGTGCTACGACACACGGAACTCAGGAACAGGAATGGGAGTAGCAATACCATGGGGGAGGGGGGCGCAGGGGGGGAAGGGGGAGGTGTGGAGAGGAGGAGGGAACCGATCACAATAATCGACACTTAACCCCCCCCCCTCCAGGGGGAGGAACAACAGAATCCATGGGGGAAGGGAGACAGCGGTCAGTGTGAGGTGTAAAAGTAATAATAATTAATAATATACCCAAGGTGGCGATGAGACAGCATTGGCTCGATGGCGGTGAGTTGGGTTGGTTTTGGAGACTGTTGAAATCACCCCTCCAGATACCCTGCTGTTCCCAGTGCCCCCTCCCCACCCTTTTCCCTCATTCTGTTTGCAGGCTCTCTCCTCTCTCCCTCTTTTTATTAAATCATTTTCTTGGGAGCTCATACAACTCTGATCACAATCCATCCATCCTTCCGTTGTGTAAGGCACATTTGTACATGTGTTGCCCTCATCATTCTCAAAACATTTGCTTGCTGCTTGAGCCCCTGGTATCAGCTCATTTCTCATCCTTCTCTTGCTTCTGAGACCTTTCTTCTTGCTACTTATTCTGTCAGCCCTCGAGTTCTATTGATTTTCCCCGGGAAAGATCCAGCCTCACTTTCACATCTCCACGCTCCAAGCCACCAGGACCTTGCAGCCTGTGTACAGACGCATGCCTTTGACCTTGTCCCTCTCTGCTTCTAGTCTTGTCCTGCTCCCACCCCTTCTCCACATTGCAAGCAGTGTGAGCTTTCACAGATGGAAGTCAAAGCCGTGCTTCCCACGGGCTTTTAGGGACAAATTAAAATACTCAACGTGGCCTACCTGGTCTTTATGGATCTTTCTCTCCGCCTCTGAGCTTTAATATCTTGGATTTCTTTTAGTTCCATGAGCTTTCTTTTTTTTTCTTCTTCTTTTACATTTTACTAGGGACTCATACAACTCCTACCACAATCCACACACATACATACATCAATTGCACAAAGCACATCCATACATTCCCTGCCCCAATCACTCTCAAGGCACCCGCTATCCACCCAAGCCCCTTGCATCAGGTCCTCTTCCTTTTTCCCCCCTCCCTCCCCATTCCCCCCTCCCCCATATGCCCTTGGTAATTTATACATCGCCACTTCGTCATATCTTGCCCTATCCGGAGTCTCCCTTCCCCCCCTCTCTGCTGTCTCTCTCCCAGGGAAGAGGTCACATGTGGATCCTTGTAATCAGTTCCCCCCCTCCAACCCACTCACCCTCCACTCTCCCAGCATCGTCCCCCACACCCTTGGTCCTGAAGGCATCATCCACCTTGGATTCCCTGCACCTCCAACCCTCAAATGCACCAGTGTACAGCCTCTGTCCTATCCAGCCATGCAAGGTAGAATTCGGATCATGGTAGTTGGGGGGAGGAAGCATCCAGGATCTGGGGGAAAGCTGTGTTCTTCATCGATACTACCTCACACCCTAATTAACCCATCTCCTCTCCTAAACCCCTCTATGAGGGGATCTCCATTGGTCGACACTTGGGCCTTGGGTCTCCACTCTGCACTTCCCCCTTCATTTAATATGATATATATATACATATATACACATATATATACATATACACATACATACACACACTTATATCTTTTTTTTTTTGCATGATGCCTTATACCTGGTCCCTTGGGCACCTCGTGATCGCACTGGCCGGTGTGCTTCTTCCATGTGGGCTTTTTTGCTTCTGAGCTAGATGGCCGCTTGTTCACCTTCAAGCCTTTAAGACCCCAGACACTATCTCTTTTGATAGCCGGGCACCATCAGCTTTCTTCACCACATTTGCTTATGCACCCATTTGTCTTCAGCGATCCTATCAAGGAGGTGTGCAGTCAATGATATGATTTTTTGTTCTTTGATGCCTGGTAACTGATCCCTTTGGGACCACTCGATCACACAGGCTGGTGTGTTCTTCCATGTGGACTTTGTTGCTTCTGAGCTAGATGGCCGCTTGTTTATCTTCAAGCCTTTAAGACCCCAGTCACTATCTCTTTTGATAGCCGGGCACCATCAGCTTTCTTCACCACATTTACTTGTTCACCCACTTTGGCTCCAGCCGTTGTGTCGGGAGAGTGAGCATCATAGAGTTCCAATTTAATAAAAGAAGGTATTCATGCATTGAGGGAGTGTTTGAGTAGAGGCCCAAGGTCCTTCCGCCACCTTAATACTTGACCTATAAATACAGACACATAGATCTATTTCCCCATCCTCCTATATATATTTGCATGTACATGTCTTTGTCTAGACCTCCATGAATGCCCTTTGACTCCTAGCTCTTTCCTCCATCTCCCTTGACCCTCCTCCTGCCCCACTACCATGCTTCATCGCCACCTGGGCTAGAGTATACCTCTTCTCTAAGCAACCTTACCCTTGATCATCTCCCACCAGGCCTGCCACTCCCCCCTCTCCACCATCTGGGGTCCCACGCTTTTCCCTTGTCCCTGGGTTTGTCAGCACCACCCCCTCATCCCCCCTACCCCCCCACCCCAAGTCCCCCCAGAACTGTTGGTCCCGCTGTTTTTCCTCCAGATAGTTCATCCAGCCTGTCCTATTCAGACAGACCTGTGGAGTCACTAACATGCACGAAAACTAGACAGAGGAAAACAAAGCAACAGTATACAACCAGACAACAAAACAACAAAAACAAACCACTGACAAAGAACAGAACAAAACAGTTCACAAGAGAAAAGCTTGTAGTTAGTTCAGGGATCGTTTGCTGGCCCTTAGGAGCGTTTTCCAGTCCAGTCTGTTGGGGCACCACGCCCTGGCCCCAAAGTCCACTTTCAGCATTCCCTGGGGACCTTGCCACTCCATTCCCTTGCTGTTCCACTGCACTCCCCCAGTGACTCGCCCCGGCGTGGTGGGATCAGGTCAGGTGCAATTCCCACACTGTGCCTCTGGTGCTGTCCCCTGTATCACCCCCAGTCACTGAGGGGCATCATGTCTCATAGTGGGGCCAGCCATGTTGTTCTCTCTGTGGACTGGTCCATGAGCTTTCTTAAAACTCTGTTACTGTCAGTCAGGGTGCGATTTAGCACCAACGAAGAACACAGCTTTCCCCCAGATCCTGGATACTTCCTCCCCACAACTACCATGATCCGAATTCTACCTTGCAGGACTGGATAGGGCAGAGGTTGTACACTGGTGCATATGGGAGCTGGAGGCACAGAGAATCCAGGGTGGACGATACCTTCAGGACCAGGGGTGTGAGGGGCGATGCTGGGAGAGTGGAGGGTGAGTGGGTTGGAAAGGGGGAACTGATTACAAGGATCCATATGTGACCTCCTCCCTGGGAGACGGAAGGCAGAGAAGGGCGGGGAGGGAGAGTCCAGATAGGGCAAGATATGACAAAATAACAATGTATAAATTATCAAGGCCTCATGAGGGAGGGGGAAGCAGGGAGGGAGGGGAAAAAAAAGAGGACCTGATGCAAAGGGCTTAAGTGGAGAGCAAATGCTTTGAAAATGATTAGGGCAAAGAATGTATGGATGTGCTTTATACAATTGATGTATGTGTGTGTATGGATTGTGATAAGAGTTGTATGAGCCCCTAATAAAATGTAAAAAACAAAACTCTGTTCCCTGCATATCTCTTCACTTCCTCTGCCTGACTCGCTTCCATTTAGTTTTGGCGAGGAAAATAATCTCTGTCACCTTGGAGCATGCAGATATGATATGGTTTTGCCCACTTTGGGACTTGACTACACGAAGCCATCACATGCCTCTCTGAGACTTATTTGAGAACTCTCTGGCTTTTAGAGAACAGATATCTTCGAGTCACCAGTTACAAGGAAGCATTTACAATCCGCTCTGGGACCTAGAAAAGAGCTCTATGGGGATGAGCTGCTAACCACAAGGTCAGCAGTTCAACACCACGAGTGGCTTCTGGGAGAAAGTTGAGGCTTCCTGTTCCTGTACAGAGGTCCGGCTTCGGGAGCCCACAGCAGCAGGTCTACTCTGTTCTTTGGGGGGTTAGAAAGGACTCTCTGGCAAGGAGTTCGATTTTGGTTTGGGTGTTGAGTGGGACCTAGAGACCCGAATTCAGATTCCTGCTTAATTGGACCTAGATCTGTTGTTAGGTGCTGTGGAGTAGGTTGTGCCCCATAGCCACCGTATGCACACGGAATGAAACACCGCCCTCACAATTGTTCCCGTGCTGGAGCCCATGTTACAGCCACGGGGGGGGGGGGGGGGCTGTCAGCTCATCTCCTTGAGGGTCTTTTTCCTTTCACTGCGACTCTGCTGACCACGCACGATGTCCTTCTCCAAGGACTGGTCTCTCCTGGCAGCATTCCAGAGCATGGAAGATGAAGTCTCCCCATCCTTGCCTCCAAGGAGCACTCTGGCCATACTTTTCCCCAGCCAGATCCAGTTTGTTCTTCAGCGGGCCTCTCCATTTCTGCTCGGGGAGACTCCCTGAACTCATTTCTTGATGGACATAAGGACGCTGTTGCCTGTCCAGCAGCCTTTGCCCCTCTCCATCCCCTCCTCATTTTCTTCCCAACTCTGACAGTCTTCACACTGTGACTTGTCGCTTTCAAATTCCAACGTCAAGGTTGTGGATTGTAGGGAGGAAGAGACCCCGTGTTGAAATATAAGTGATGCAAACACATTTATTAAGTCTTAAATACGAAAAAGGTAAGACGTAGGCAAAAACAGTTTCTTGGAGGAGGAGGCCACCAGCCTGAGGCCATCGTGGTGCGCAAGGGCTCCAAGAGAGTAGCCTGCTTCCATAGGACACGAGACACGAGGTCACCGGAGAAGTTGTCACGAAAGTGAGATTGGCAGCAGATCAGCACATCACAGTTTCAGGTTGGATTACAGAAGCGGGAAAGGGGCCCCGATTTGGATTTGTGCATTACTCTAAGCAGGGGTCCTCAAAATTTTTAAAACAGGGGGCCAGTTCACTGTCCCTCAGATGCATTGGAGGGCCAGAGTATAGTTTAAAAAAGAACTATGAACAAATTCCTGTGCACACTGCACATATCTTATTTTGAAGTAAAAAAAAAAACAAACGGGCAAAAATACCCGGTGGGCCGGATAAATGTCCTCAGCGGGCCGCATGTGGCCTGCGGGCCATAGTTTGAGGACGTCTGTGTCTAGAGAACCAAGGTTATGAGATTAATTGGGGGTCCTCCCACCAAGGACCTTCGGATATGACTCACTGTCATGAAGACCTTGATGTTGTTAAGGGCTGGCCAGTTAGTTCTAACACAAAGGGAGCCTATATACAACCCAACCCAACCCAACCCAACCCAACACTGGTCAGTCCTTCGCTATCTTCACAATTATCGGCATATTGAGTCCGTTGTTAGAGCAACTCTGTCAGTACAAGGTTCTGCTGGTATTCGTGAGGTTTTCAGTATCTGACAATGTTTTGCTACTATTCCGAAGGTTAAAACATTTTTTAAAGCAATTTCATTGGCACGTCATCCACATATCATACAATTCAACAGCTCAACCATATCAAGAAAAGTTGTACCGTCCTTACTGCAATCAAGTTTAGAACATTTTGTTCTTCCTTGTACTCACTGTGAATCATGTAATTATTTTTTTTTCAATTGTGGCATCAATATGCACAAGAAAATATCCTTCCATTCAACCACTGCTACATCTGTAGTTCAGTGCTGTTTCATTATACTCTTCTACATGTATGCTCTTGGTGTCGTATAACCATTACTGAAATCCCTCCAAATTGTTCCATCACCATTAACATAAACTCAATGCCCCCAAAGCAAAAACTCTTCCTCTGGCAGACAGACATTGACTCAGTACCTCAGTGCCTACTTGCTTTCTGTATTAAGACATATATATCGTTCCAGCAGACCTGTGATTGACACTCTCAGTGAATATTATTGAAAGCTTTGCCTGACAACCAATTCCTGTTGTTTGTATAAATGTTGCCCAGTCATGTAAGGATTTATTCTGTACAGGTGAATAGTTGTGATGTGTAGTTAGCCTACCCTGGTGCAATATCCTTCTCTCAATAGTGTCTTACAAATTAGTATCAGGGCCTAATCAATGACACTATTAATGGAAGATCCTTATACTCCAGGGAGACAATGGATAACAAGGGGGGGTGGGGGCGGCTCTAAGACAAGCCGAAGGCGGATCAAAACAGAGATCTGGGAACAGATCTGGGAATGGACTTTTGGCTCACACTAAATCCTAGCTACGATTTGAGGGAAAAAATTAGTTCTTATAACATGGCCCTGCTCGATACATGGCCTCATGAAGGAAGCATAGGCAATATGGGAACAGCAGCAATGTGTAGTGAAGAAACCGGATGGTGTTTCTGGCTACCAGATAGAATAACGTGCCGGGTCTTACAGGCTGGTTTCCAAACAAGCAGCCGTCTGAGCGAGATGTCAACTAAGCCCTCATGGAAGAAATATACCAACATCCACGACCCAAGGATTGTAAAGGACATAATCCAGAGCCGAAGAAGGGACTAGGATCAGGGCCCAAACTGTGAGATTCTGGTTTGCAGATGACAGTGGAAGCCAAGATACACGTGTGAGGTCTACACAGGAAATAAGCCTCCAGCAATTTGCCTCTGTTCTTAACTGAGGGATGGCAATAAAGCAATTACTAAACAGAGCAGATTGGAGAGGCGACTACAGGAAATCATAATGATAAACCGGACTTGACCGGTTAACACCTTGTTACTTGATCCCCCTCTCTGATACCCTTCGGGCCTGATCTGGTTGTTAATAGTGTGCGTGTGTGTTTCATATTGAGGTTTATCTCTGATGTATTTTGTCCCGGGGGATAGCCGTTTTGAATTGTTATACATACTTATGCTTTTTGGCATAGGAAACCCAGGATTGATGAAGCTACAGAGACCAGTAGACAAAGGGTCTCTGGGGGAAGAGGTACGATGGGGGAGAGGGGCGTCAAAGGGAGGTAATATCAAAGAGTTCAAGAAGGCAGAAAAGGTTTTGAAACTGATTGAGGTAGCAATTGCATCATACTGCGTGATGTGATTGAACTATATCTGTAAGAGCTTCGGGAATGGTTGAGAAATAAATGTAAAAAACAAAAAACAAACAAACAAAAAGAGCTTCCAAGATAATGGTTTTGGGGAAACAACACAAAGCCCCAAACTCTTCCTCCTTCCCCCAGGGTAACCAGAGGTCAAGTTTGTGTCCTTTTTCTCTTTTGAGAAGTTTTCTGGATCATACACACCCATAGTTAAATCGCTTTAAAAAAGAGGGGCGGATACACAATCGGGGTCCATTCTCATTCTCCCTCCCCACTCCCGCTTCAGGAGGTCTTCAGAAATGGGCAGCCTGTTTGTTCTTTGCAGGATGTTCTCAGTCTCGAATCTCTGCAGAGACCTCTTCACCTGGGGCGACCCTGCTGGCATTTGGGATACGGGTGACACAGCTTCCTGCATCACAGCAACATGCAAGTCACCACAAACTGGCAAGAGTGCTAGTACCCAAATGCCATCCAGGGCACGCCCAGGCAAGTCCCCAGGGCTAGACTGCTCCTCCCAGGGGTGGCTAGGGAGTGGGAGCGATCCACTTGCTCAGTCACTCTGCCTGGGGGCAAAGCTGTTCACTTTCTGGGTTAAGTTAATGATCTGAAAGAATTCAGTGGAGGCTGAATCCATGGGGAGACTCTGAAACTGAATTTAGAACTTCCCCTGTAAATGTAGTGCACACCCTTCTGCAAACGTAATGTGCGGAGAGCCGGGACCCTGAATCTGGACGACTGATTTCCTAAACTGTGAGAAAATAAATTTCTGTTTATGAAAACCACCTCCTTTTGAGATTTCATTTACAGCAGCACAAGGACGCTGCCAGTCTCTAAGGGAGCTTTTCCTGATAGTGATGGAGGGGTGGACGAGGTAACCTAGGGTTAATAAAAATACTAGATATATAATCTAATTTAAGATTTACTTGTTGGAAGTCCAAAATGTAATTGCTCCTTCCCTGGCAGTAGAAATTTATTTTAATCTTAATCAGTATGGATAGTCTCCTAACGCAAAGTAGCCAGGCACAAATCATAACCCATTGAGATAAGCAAGGAAGCATGTCCTTCAGGGGGTGGCAATCTGGTCACCCATGGAGACACGTAGGTAGAGATAATGGTTTCCTGGGTCCATTACAACACTTTTAAAATATTTATTTATTTAAATGTAGGCCAACAAAACTTGTTTTTGCCAACGAGTTTGGCGCCCACTACTAGCTTGATTTTTTTCACTGGATTTTTGAAGGACTGTGGAGGTAGCAAACACCACTGTCTCCTTCTGTCTCCTTCTTGCAGAATAAACTTGAGTTTCTCTCATCAACCTGATCTCTCTTTGGATGAAACAGTGACAGGCTATCATGGATCCCGTGTCCTTTCCAGTCCCGTGGCTTACTGTACACCCTCTTACGTGACCATGTCCTTTCTCTGTGTTTCATGTCTGTCCTGGCCACCAAGGGCAGGCGCCATCTGTCTCGTGAGGTGAAGTATTCCCAGGACCAGTACAGTGCCTGGTACTCTAATCAGCTGTAAGCAAATATAGCAGATTCTCATGAGAAATCCATTGATTTGTCCTCCAATAGTTTCTCAGACACTGCGTGT
Source organism: Tenrec ecaudatus (assembly GCF_050624435.1). Taxonomy (NCBI): domain Eukaryota; kingdom Metazoa; phylum Chordata; class Mammalia; order Afrosoricida; family Tenrecidae; genus Tenrec; species Tenrec ecaudatus. Next base: position 159,695,269 of record NC_134536.1, read on the forward strand.
CTTTTGTTGTCTAGACTGTACTGACGCCTCTGAAACGGATGTTCCTTGCCTTAACGTTATTGTACTGTGCACCCAAGAACAATGTCACAATTTTCATAATGATTGAAAAATAATTTCATTTCATGAATTCATCTCCTGATGGTAACTTTTCCAATAGGCACCATCTTTAAAAAAAAAATCATTTTATTGGGGGCTCTTACAACGCTGGTTACAATCCATACATCAATTGTATCTGACATATTCATACATAGGTGCCATCTTTGAAGTAGCAATAAAATTGGGAAGATGGTATTCTAGCTGGACAATTGATTACGAACTTAATGTGACAAGAGTAGGTAACATATTAAAGAGAGTTCCATTTGGTGCTTCCTGGAGGGCAAGAACATTATGCGTGGGAGGAGGTGTGGCAACTCCTTTGGGATAATGGGGATGGAAACCCCTTCTCAGACATAGCCTGATGGATCTCTTGGCCTGCATACTTTCGGGGGTTTTGCTTTGGTGGAAAAAGAAGGGTAAGAGCTAACTGTCTCTTTCATGAAGGCAGCCAGCATCTGCGGATAGGTAGGTATTTATTCAACATCTACACTACGTGGACTATAAGGAGTGAGACTGGGATCCCTCCTTCAAGAAAGCGCTTTGCCATCTAACTGATGATTCAGTACATGAGAGAAGTACCAGGAAGGCAAGTGGAAAGCCAGGCATGGAACCACCAAGAAGACTCCAAGAAAACTCCGGAGTCACAAAGTTGGGAGAACACTCAAGTTCAGTTTAAGATGCAAGCACACCAACTCACCGTCGCTGAATCAGTTTTTAAAGCATCGTTGATTCTCATGGTGGCCTACTGAGCTCCGGGTCGGGCTGCGAACCACAAGATCAGCAGTTCGAAACCACCAGCAGCCAGTGGGAGAGAGGCGAAGCAGTCTACTGCCATTGAGTTACAGTTCTGGAAGCCCACAGGGGCAGTTCTACTCTGTCCTGCAGGGTTGTTATGAGTCAGATCTGATTGGTTGGCAGTGAGTTTGGAGTGTTTTTTGAGGACAAATGAACAACACAAAAATAAATACAAACTACAAAATAACCATAGAGGAAGCAAACAAAAAAAGAATAAGGAAATAAACAAATGCATTTTCTCTTTCTTCATAGATAGCCAGGGTTTTGTTTCCTTGACAACCTGAGTTTCCTGACTACCTGAGGGCTGTGTGTGTGTGTGTGCGCGCGTGTGTGTGTGAAAAGGCAAAGGATTCCTGAGTGGTGCACATGGTGAATGTATTCAGCAGCTAACCAAAAAGTTGAATTTTGAGTCCACCCAGAGGCACCTTGGAAGCAAGGTCTGGCAATGTCCCTATGAAAAATCAGCCCCGGAAAACTGTGGCGTAGTACTACCGCGACACATACAGGCTCACCGTGAGTTGACCATTTGGACCGCAATTGGTTTGGCTTGGTTTTTTTTAGAAGGAAACAGATCGACTGAACCTCTTCCACCAAAACAAAATAAAATGATCCCAAACATCAAAAAGCAAATCCAGAAACCCACTCCTAAGCGGGTATCGGTTTTCCTGGGTGCTGGCGGTCTGGCCTGAGAGGGGAGGGTGTGGAAGCAGGGTCCTACCCCTAGGGTGGCTGTTGGCCTTCTGGAGTCTCAGACGAAACAGCCGACGCAGCTCCTTAAGGACACGGGGACGCCTGGCCTGTTCTGAAGCAGGTGAGCCCGTTCATGAAGGTTGAGCTCGAACCGATGAACCAGGAACTCAGCAAAGGTTCCTGACCCCTAGGCAAGGCCAGCTCAAGAAGGTAGAGAAGAATGCAGACTATTCTGCTGCCCACTCCCAGTGCAATTAAACCCCAATAAAAACCCAACTATATGAATCCCTCACTGCTAGAAACTCACTGCCATCCATTCAAATCTGATTCACAGGACAGAACAGAACTGCTCGTGTGAGTTCCCGAGACTGTAAACCATGCACACTGTAACTCTTTACAGAAGTAGAGTCTTGCCTTTCTCTCAAGGAGCAGCTGGTGGGTTTGAACTGCTGACCTTGAAGTTAGCAGCCCCGTAGGTAACCACCACAGCACCAGAGTTCCCTCAATAAAACTCACAGTTGTGCTAAAGAGCTATGATTCCTTATCTCCTCTTCCTCCTCTTCTGAAATAAATTCTTTCCGAAGGTACCTCTTCCCCTCCTGGTTTCGCGGACGTCCATAAGGGTGATGAGGGCCGTCGAGACATTGTCTTATGTACTTTGGACATGTTGGCAGGAGAGCCTTGTGCCTGAGAAAGGCACCGGGCTTGGTAAATTAGAGGGGCAACGAAAAACAGGAAGACCCTCCCTCCGTGAGGTCAACTGACCCAGTAGCTTCAGGCATAGGATGGTGCAGGTCTGGGTAGTGTTTCGTTCTGTTATACATTGGATCGGAACAACAACAACAATAACAACAACCCAAAGCAGCTGAAGGGCTTGGTATTGAATGGTCCTCACAAGTCTAGTCAAAGTGGGGTGGTGGTGGGCGGGGGGGGGGGGGGGATGCTAGCCACCTATGTCAAAGGATTCGCCTGTGTCTTTAGGATGGCCCAGCCCTGGGCACCCTTCGATGACCTAAGGGAAGGAGCCTGACAATTGGGAAGGTCAGGGCTAGTTCCAGGTTTGATTTCATGTGAGTCTATAAAGACTAGATGTCATGCTTGTACCTTGTACCCCGAGAGCTGTGGAGCAAATCTGACCTGTTACGTACACATGGGCATATTTACTTACATATACATCCATGTTTCTAGAAAGACAAAGAACTAATCATCGTCGTGACTCCTGGGAAGTAGAACTGGGTCTCCTTTTAGTTTTTGAACTGTTTGGGTTGTTGTTTTTTAAACATTGAACGGATGTGATTTTTATAATAAAACTGTACTCCAAACATTCACAAGACAACGACGATAAGCTGTGCAGATTGTTCATGTCTTCAGGCTGCAGGACAGCTGGGGAATCTGACTTCTGACCTTGGCCTGGAGTGTGAGTGTGCTGGTCAGTGACACCGTCCAGCTGTGGCGTGTATTGGACTAGCTGGAGCAGAGGCTAAATATAGAATCACTGTGAAGTATGCCAGGGTGATTCAGAGGGCTAGAATATTCCATTACTCCTATCAGAGAGCAGCTGCCTAGAACCTATGTTCCAGACACGGGGAAGGTGGGAGTGAGCAAAACCGATGAATAGCTTGATCTCCCAGACTGTGAAGGAAGGGGTTTGGGGATCACCCTGGCCAGCAGAAGGCCCAGGAAAAAGATATGAAGTGCAGAGGCCCCAGGAGCCTTCCCAGGCCAGGAACAGGGTTAGGGTGGGAAAGGTATTTGGCATTCCCCCCCACCCCCCCACCCCCTTGCAGGGCATTCAATACCTTAGTTCCTCTTTTCCGGATCTCCTATGCTATTTAAGGACTGGAAAGTTTCACTTCAACTTTTTAAAAATTCAACAAAACTACAAAGAAGTCCCCACAGAAGAAGCACCCCAGCCTGTGTGATCCAAGGATTGCAAATAATAGACTCTTAATCCAAAGGAGAGAATGGTACCAGAGCTTAAATTGGGAACACCTGGTTTGCAGATGGCTGTGGATGACGGAGGGAACCCAAAATCTGTTCAAAGGGTCCACACATGGATTAAGTCTCTGGTGAATTCCCCTCTGCCTGTAGTGGAGGGCTCTGAGTAGCCAGAGAGCAGTGTAAAGTTGGTTATAGCAGGTGTACTTTGGTTAAAATGCAATACCCTATCATTTGATCTCCTTTTGGATCCATTTTAAAGTTATTTCAGTGTTTAATATTTTTTTATTTTATTGAGGTTTTTCTTTGTTTTGTTTTCCTTTGTGTGATTGTGTTTGGCATGATATTGTGTATATGAAACCCAGGATAGGTATAGCTACAGAGACAGTAGCGGATAGGGACATGGCAGGGGAGGATGGGGAGTTTACAAGCACGAGAATAAAATGTTCTGAAATTGATGGTGGTGATGACTGCACAAGTCTTCTTAATATGATTGAGTGACCAAATTATTGAATGATATGTGAAGTATATACCAATAAAAAGATTTTTTAAATTAACATGCAAATAACACTCAGAAGAAAGATGAGCCTTTCTGCTCCCGTTAAGAGTTACATTCTCCCGAGAGGAATTCCTGAAACCCAAATGAAGGCTGAACATTACAGTGGGACAAGAGGAAAGTAAAAGGAAAGAGAAGAAGGAACTAGGAGGTAAAGGACATTTATGGAGGTCTAAGTACAGGCATGGACACATGTAAATATATTTTTATATGAGGATGGGGAAATAGATCTATGTGCATATATTGATAGGTTTGGTATTAAAGCAGCAGACGGACATTGGGCCACCACTCAAGTACCCCCTCAATGCAAGAACACTTTGTTCTACTAAACTGGCATTCCATGATGCTCACCTTCCGGACACCGTCGCTGAAAACAAAGCTAGTGCATAAGCAAATGTGGTGAAGACAGCTGATGGTGCCTGGCTATCAAAAGACATAGCATCCGGAGACTTAAAGGCTTGAAGATACACAAGTGGCCATCTAGCTGAGAAGCAACAAAGCCCACATGGAAGAAGCAAACCATCCTTGCAATCATGTGGTGTTGATGGGTTCAGGTATCAGGCATCCAAGACCCAGAACAAAAAGTCATATCACTGTGAATGAGGGGGAGTGCAGCTTGGGGACCAAAGCCCATCAGTAGGCAACTGGACATCCCCTTATAGAAGGGTCACATGGAGGAGATGAGCCAGTCAGGATGCAGTATAGCACCGATGAAACATACAACTTTCTTTAGTTATTTAAAGCTTCCTCCCCCCAACTATCAGGATCCCAATTCTACCTTACAAATCCAGCTAGACCAGAGGATGTACACGGGTACAAGATAAGAGCTGGAAATGCAGGGAATACATGAAAGCTAAACCCTCCAGGACCAATAATGAGAGTAGTGATACCAGGAGGGTAAGGGTAAGGTGGGGGAGAAAGGGGAACCAATCACAATGATCTACATATAACCCTCTCCCTGGGGGTGGGCAACAGAAAAGAGGGTGAAGGGAGACATTGAACAGTGTAAGACATGAAAAAATACTAATAATTTATAAATTATTAAGGGTTCATGAGGAAGGGAGGGTAAGGGAGGGAGGGGGAAAATGAGAAGCTGATACCAAGAGCTCAAGTAGAAAGAAGGTATTTTGAGAATGATGATGACAACAGTTGTACAAATGCGCTTGACACAATGGATGGATGTTTGGAGTGTGATAAGAGTTGTCCGAGCACTCAAGAAAATGATTTTAACAACAAAAAGAAAAAGAGTCACTGGCTCAGACACCCATACAGGCTGCCCTCCCCTGTCCTCTAGGCCACTGAGTTGGCGTCGACTTGGTGGCAGTGCGTTTGGTTTTGATGTGGGATAACTCAGCTAGACGTGTCTCAGAAGACAGGTTTGGTGATGGGCTTCCAAAAGGTCAAAGCCTTGAAGACCTATCTGGCAGTTGCCTGAATGTTGCTGGAGGTAAAAATTCATGCAGTCACCATGGAAATTAAGCTGCAGAGCATGGCTATTATTTCTCCAAACTCCCTTCTGCTCTCCCTTTGGAGTCCCACCCTCCCCTGAGCCCACTGGAAAGCCCCTGGCAGCCACTGATCAGTCCTTGTCCTTGCTGTTTTGTCTTCTCAGGAAGGCCATATCCATAGGCACCTTTTCAGCTCAGCATCCTGCCTCTGATAGTCGCCTACGTTGCTACGTGTCCATAGTTTCCTTTTAGCGCTGAGCCTGGCACGAATGGGAGAAAGGAGAGGCTTTCTACTCCTGCAAAGCGTTCCGCTCTCAGAAACCCACAGTAGGAGCTCTGCCCTGCCTTATGACGTCTCGACCCATATCAGCGAGTTTATGGTACGGCTATTTCACAATTACCCTTTTATGCATTTCAACCCAGTGTGTGGGTGTTACAAATAAAGCTGCGGGGAAGATTTAATGTATGGTTTTTTTGTGTGTGTGAACATGTTTTTACTTCTCTAGGATAAATAACTAGGGGCTTGATGAGTCACCTTTTGCTTAATTTGGCAGGAGTGTAAAATTAAAAAAAAATTTTCCCTCCATTCGGATAGATTTGCAGGAGCCCTGGGGGTACTACCTGAGAAGCTGCTAACCAAAAGGTCTGTGGTTCCATCCTGGTAGTCCCTGGAAGGAGAGCGACAGGACAGTCTTCTCCAGCAAAGACTGACAGCCAGGGGATGTGTACACGGGGTCTATGAGTTGGAGTAGATTCAATGACAGGCTGTTTAAAAATAAAATGTCGTGGTATCGCATCATGGCTTTCATGTGCCCTTTCTGAGTGGTTCATAATGTAGGACACTTTTTATGTGCCCATTTGCTTTCTATATATTCTCTTTGGTGAATTATTTCTCCTTTTTAAAAATAAAACAAAAGTGGGTTCATAAGTGTGTCAGACAGGGTTCTCTAGAGAGACAAAACCAGACTGCTAGTCATTATATGTATATTTTTATAAAGATAGATAGATATATAACATAAGAAATGAACTGTTAAATTATATACAGATAGATAAATAATGCAAGACATGAACAGTTAAATTATAAAGCAGTACAAATGGCTCAATGCAACTCACTCACCTGAGAGAGTTATGAGACACCGGCAGTCCTTCAAGTCTTGAGGGCCGCCAGGTAGTCCTCTGTAGAGAGAGCTAGGCTATCCCAGCACAGGCAGCAAACAGCAAGGCAGGTCACCAACTGTCAGTCTTAAAGGGACCTCAACTTACAGCGACACAGTCCACAGGCTAGGCATCCCACAGGTAGTGTAGCCTGTAAATTGAGGCACAGAACAGGCAAGGCAGCCGCACACTGGTACGATGGTCAAAGAGCGAGAGACAAGAAAGGCGAGCCGCTTGTCTCTGCTCTTCAATTAATCCCACTGTGTTTATCGGCCAGGCTGGCACAATAAACTATCTCAATAAGCAAATTTGGTGAAGAAAGCTGATGGTGCCTGGCTATCAAAAGATATAGCATCTGGGATCTTAAAGGCTTGAAGGTAAACAAGCGGCCATCTAGCTCAGAAGCAACAAAGCCCACATGGAAGAAGTACACCAGCCTGTGTGATCACGAGGTGCTGAAGGGATCAGTTATCAGACATCAAAGAACAAAAAAATCATATAATTGTGGGCTCATTTCCCTGATACTATTGCTGAAGACAAATGGGTACATAAGCAAATGTGGCAAAGAAAGATGATGGTGCCCGGCTATCAAAAGATATAGCATCTGGGGTCTTAAAGACTTGAACATAAACAAGTGGCCATCTAGCTCAGAAGCAACAAAGCCCACATGGAAGAAGCACACCAGCCTGTGCGATCACGAGGTGTCTAACATCATCAGAACAAAAAATCATATCATTGTGAATGAGGGGGAGTGCGGAGTGAAGACCCAAAGCCCATTTGTAGGCCACTGGACATCCCCTTACAGAAGGGTGTCAGGTAGGAGACAGCCAGGGTGCCATGTAGCAACGATGAAACACACAACTTTCCTCTAGTTCCTAAATGCCGCCCCCCCACCACTATCATGATCCCAATTCTACCTTACAAATCTGGCTAGACCAGAGGATGTACACTGGTATAGCTAGGAACTGGAAACACAGGGAATCCAAGGTGGATGATCCCTTCAGGACCAGTAGTGTGAGTGGTGATACTGGGAGGGTGGAGGGAGGGTGGGTTGGAAAGGGAGAACCGATTACAAGGATCTACATATAACCTCCTCCCTGGGGGACGGACAACAGAAAAGTGGGTGAAGGGAGACATCGGACAGGGCAAGATATGACAAAATAATAATTTATAAATTATCAAGGGTTCATGAGGGAGTGGGGAGGGAGGGGGAAAAATGAGGAGCCAATGCTGGGGGCGTAGGTGGAGAGCAAATGTCTTGAGAATGATGAGGACAATGAATGTACAAATGTGCTTTACACAATTGATGTATGTATGGCGATAAGAGTTGTATGAGCTCCTAATAAAAACGATTATACATAAATAAATAACACAGATATTTAAAGAAAAACAAAACACAGCACCCAAACCCCTTTGATTGTGAATTGGGTAGGTTTACAGAGCAGATCAGCTTTCCAGTCAACACTTCACCCACATTTGTTTCATCTCCCTGATTTCTATACTTGCAAACTAACCTCCCTCACCCTCACTGCCTCCCTGGGATGCTTATTTCCATCCCTCCTGCTTTCCTGCCCGTCTTGCCTTCTAAACTTTGTCCTTGGGCAAATGCTGCCCTTGTGACCTTGAGTGCTGTTTATTTTATGGCGGTCTTGCTCCCCTTATATTCCTGCCTGTTGTTTGGCTGAAAGGGAAGTCAGTTGAGTCAAGGGGCGGAGTGCAGTTCCAGGTTTGATGAGCGACTGACAGCCACAGTCTCAGGGATGTCACCAGCCTGTATTTCGCCAGCAAGCTGCTTCTTTCTTATAATATTGAGTTTTCTTCCACACCTCCTCCTGCGCCATCCAGAGCCTTTCAGAGCCATTGGCAGTGGTGGCTGGGCACCACCTAGTTCTCTGGGTCTCTGAGTCAGTCACGGAGGCTGAGGTTTGTGTGGCCCAGTCGTCGCGGGTTCCGATAAAGGAAGACCACTGAAACGTCCCAGTAGAGTCACTGCCGTCTCACTGTTCATACCAGGCTCGCCTGGGCTGCAGCGGAAATGCTCAAAGGGGATCTCGCTCCAGACGGCAGCCGCTATTTCCCCGGCCAATTTTCTTTTATATCATTCCGGGAGGGGAGAAGACAGAAAGCAGAAGAAAAAGCAAGTTAAAATACGGTATCACTAAAGTGGTCCTGACAGAAGTAAGACAAAAGTCTATTTAGGCAAAGTTTCAGGCGCCTTGGTTTATGATCCCAATTCCTGGATTTTCTCTCTAGCTTGTCCTCCTGGTGGAAAAGGGGGTGGGGTGGGGAGAATGGACACTCCTGTCTCTGAGAGAGACTGACAGCATCTCTTGATGAGGGGAGAGGGGTAGTTTAAACAAGAACTGCTCTGAGGGCACTTACACACCTTCATTCTTACACACTTGTGATGTTACACACTTACGCAACTTGTGATGTTACACACTTACACGACTTACACACTTGTGATGTTACACACTTACACAACTTGTGATGTTACACACTTACACAACTTACACACTTGTGATGTTAAAACTCATGACCTCCGACCAGGCAAAGGCTGCTGCTGGTGGTGGTGGTGCACAGAATGCCCTCAGGATAAAGTGTTCTTGGGACAGTTCTGCTTCGATGTGTTGATTTGACCTTGTCTATTTCAGAATAATCCACTGAAATAATGTTTCACTTGCATCTTCGATTTTCTTCACCCCTCTTGTCCTCCAGACGGAAAGACCAATAATTATACTGTAGGTGGCTGCTCAAGAGCCTTTTCAGGCCCTAGTCGTTCCTTGCTGAAGTAGGCTGCAGAACATAAACCCTGTGGGGCCCCTGAACCAAGATCCTTGGTCCCAAGACCCAGAAATCCATTTCCTCCAGGTGTGGCTTTCTAAGATGTTTTCATAACTTTATGCCTTATATGCTCCACCACATTCAGATAGGTTATTTTGTAGCCAAAGTAAATGCACAGACACAAAGATCCTCTGTTAAACACACACACACACACACACACACGATAATGTTCCTGCTCTCCTTCCCATCCCCATTTGGCTTCCACGTCCATCCGCACCTACTCACAGAGTACCATGATTTTAGGATGGTGCATACAACAGTGCTGACCTCTGTGACTGCTTCTGTACATTTTTTTCTGACCTCACACTTATTGTTTGCTCCTTCCCTTTCGCTTAACCACCACTGTCTGTCAGTTTGTCCTGCCACGCTGGCTTGTGTGTGGCTGTCATGCTGGAAGCGATGTTGCTGGTATTTCACCCGCCAGCAGGGTCACCCACAGTGAGCAGGTTTCAGTGGTGCTCCCACCCGAAGAACAGACAAAGAAGGACTCAGCTCCCCATTTAGGAGGAAGGAGCACTGAGAACCTTATGCACAGAATCAAAGCATTGTCCGGTCCCGAAAGCCCAATGATGGGATGTAGAGCTTTCTGTGAGTGAGTGCTGTTGGATGGGCCCCTTGGGATACTAGAAATGTGACCGAGGAGAGTTAATGACTCCGTGGAATCATCCATGGCGACACAAATGGGGTGAATCCTGTGGGAATAGAGCCTTGGGCATCTTCATTTGTTGACAAGGCACAACTCAAAGGAAGAAGAAACGGCTTAAAATAATCTGACCGAATTTGTGTGACATATGAATCTAGGAAAATTGGCAGTTGTCAAAGGTGAAATGAATTAAAGATCTGAGAATGACGAGGCCAATGAATGCACAAATGTGCTTTATGCAATTGATGTATGTATGGAATGTGATAAAGGTTGTATGAGCCCCTAATAAAACGATTAAAAAAACGAAAAGAAAGAAATGCATAAAGATCATCTCCTAGGCATTAGTGAGCTGAAATGGACTGGTATTGGCCATTTTGAATCAGAAAATCATATGATTGACTGTTCCAGGAATAACGAAATCAAGAGGAATGGCATGATGTTCGTTGTCAGAAGAAGGGACTTTGCAAAAATCAGTCATGAAATGCCATGCGGTTTGTGATTGGATCATATCAATCCACCTTCAAGGAGATCCAATCAATACAACTAACATTCACTTTGTGCATCAACCACAAAAGCTGGTGATGAAGAAATCGAAGAAGCGTACCAATGATTTCAGTCAGAAATTGACCAAACACGCCCTGAAGGTGCATTGATCATTATTGGAGATTGAGTGCAGAAGTTGGAAACAAAGAGGATGGAAGAGTAGTTGGGAAATATGGACTTGGTGGTAGAAATAAAGCTGGAGATGGCATGATGAAATTTTGGAAACCCAAGACTTGCTCACAGCAAATGCTTTTTTTCAACAACAACACACACAGACTTCTCCAGAAGGAATACACGGAAATCAGATTGACTACATTTGTGGGCTTCTCAATGATCAGCAGGTAAAATCAGGCCAGGGGCTGACTGTGGACGAGATTAACAATGACGCATCGATAAGTTCGTTCCGGATAAAGCTGAAGCAAAAAAACAAGTTCACGAGAGCCAAAATAACTTTGAGCATATGTCATCAGAATCTTGAAAACATCTCAGGAACAGATTAGATCCACTGACTGCTAATGACCTGATAAGCATTGGAGGACATCAAGACCATCGTTCATGAAGAAAGCAAAAGATCATTAAAAAGATCATTAAAAAGACAGGAAAAGTGGATGTCCGAAGAGATTCTGAAACTTGTTCTTAATCACAGAGTAGCTAAAGCAAATGGGAGAAACGGTGAGGTCAAAGAGCTGAAAAGAAAATTCCAAAAATCAGCTTGAGGAGGCAAAGCCAACGTCAGAATGAAACATGAAAAGACTTTGCATTAGAAAGCCAACGAGAAGAACACACAGCGTGTTTTCAAATGAAAGAACTCAAGAGAAAAAAAAAATCAAGCCTGGAGTTGTAATCTTGAGAGATTCTACGGACAAAATACTGAATGATGCAGGAAGCATAAAGAGGAGATGGAAAGAATATATGGAGTCTTTGTACCAAGTAAAATTGGTCGACCTGCCACCATTTCAGGAGCTAGCATAGGAGCAAGAACCAAAGGTACTGACGGAAGGTGTTCAAGTCGCACTGAGAGCATTAGCAAAAACAAAACAAAACAAAAAAAAACCAACAACAACAAAAAAAGCCAAGCTCCAGGAGTTGATAGAATGCCAATTGAAATGTTTCAACAAGCTGATGAATCACTGAAAACACTCACTCTTAACCAGGAAATTTGGAAGACAGCTGCTTAGCCAACTGACTGAAAGAGATCCATATTTGTGCCCATTCCAAAGTAAGATGACCCCACGGTGTGCTTAAATTGTAGAACAATACCGTTGATGTTGCATGCAAGTAGAATTTTGCTGAAGATCACCCAATAATGGCAGCAGCAGTACATGTTCAGGGAGCTGCCAGAGGTTCGGGCTGGACGCAGAAGAGGATATGGAGCAAGGGCTATCATTGCTGATGTCAGATGTACCTTGGCTCAAAGGAGGGACTAGCAGAAAGATGTTTCCTTGTGTTTTGTTGACAATGCACAGGCATTTGACTGTGTGGATCACAATAACTTTGAGTAGAATGGGAATTCTAGAACACTTCATTGTGCTCATGCAGAACATGGACATTGATGAGGAAACAGTGGTGCATACAAAGGGCACTGCTGTGATTTAAAATCAGGAAAGGTATGTGCCCTCTCACCGTACTTGTTCAATCTGTAGGCTGAGCAAATCATCAGAGAAGCTGGAATGTTTGAAGAAGAACGTGACAATAGGAATGGAGGAAGGCTTATGAACAACCTGCAATATGCAGACGACACGACCTTGCTGGTTGACAGTCAGGAGGACTGGCTTGCGGATGAAGGTCAAAGATTGCAGCCTTCAATATGGATTAGGATTCACTGTAAAGAAGACCAAAACCTTCACACCTGGACCAAGCGGTAATACCATGAGACATGGAGAAAAGATTTTGTCTTGCTGGAATCCATGATCAATGCTCCTGAAGGCAGCAGTTAAGAAATCAAAAGATGACTTGCGTGGGTTAAATCTACTGCACAAGACCTCTTTAGAGTATTGAAAAGCAAGAATGCTACTTTGAGGACTAAGGAGCGCCTGATCCTAGCCATAGTATTTTATTTTTTAAGGATATTTAAAAAAAGATATTAAATACCTTTACTAGGAATTCATGAGAGATAAACCATCGCAAGCCTAATCATTTAGACCCCAGCCCTTAAAAGGGCCGATATGCTTGTACAAATCACAAAAGTCTAAATTCTAGCTTTTTCGGAGCACAATAACCAGGAATATCAGTGCCTGTCCCTCTACTTTCTCCCGGCCAAGAGAATGTTCCACAGATGGCTCACATCTCAAAATCCATTGGAAGGGTCCCCACGTGGATTAAGTCTCTGGCCGTAGTTGATGGATGTGAATAGACAGAGCAGTGTAAAGTCTGTGATGGCAGACTCAGTTGACTCATTGTTAAGTTGTTGCTGTTTTGAATGTTTTCTGCTTTCTCTTTCATTGAGGTTCTTCTATGGTCCCCTCTCCTTTGGCAACAGGTGTTTTATTCACTGTTTGGAGGAGCCACAGAGAAATGATAAACAATGTGTGCATACTTGTTTTGTTTTGTTTGTGTACAGGGGCACCCTGGCTATATTTCTGGTGTTTGGGGCTTGAAGGGAGGATGTGAGGGCAGGCAGCTGGTCCACTCAGCTGCCATCGGCTGATGATGTCTTTAGAAACCGACCGTCGAAGAAGCGATGTATTTGGACGGTGGGGCTGGAGGAGGAATCTTGAAAAGGATCATGGATTGCTGAAAGGACAAACCAATCTGTCTTGGAAGAAGGAAGGCCAGAGAGCCGCTTGGAGGCAAGGATGGCAAGACTTTGTCTTACATCCTTTGGATGTATTGGCTGGAGAGATCAGTCCCTGGGGAAGGGCATCGTGCTTGGTAACGTGGAGGGGCAGCGGGAAAGCAGACCCTTGAGGAGATGGACTGGCACAGTGGCTGCAGCAATGTGCCTAGGAACCATTGTGATTGTGTTGTGCATAGGATCATGATGGGTAGGAACTGGCACCTAACAGCACCAACCTCACCCAAGTATGCCCTTTGGGCAGCCATTCAGCCTCCCTTCCCAAGGCCACAATTAAATCCTGTTTGTTTTCGTGTGAAAACCTATTCTTGACTTTTTCCAAAAGTGGCCACACACAATATTTTCCCTTTGATTGACTAAGTTCACTTAGCGTAATGACCTCCAGGTTCTGCCGTGTTCTCAGGTGTTCCCACAGATTCGTGGTTATTCTTTAACTTGACATAGGATTCCATTGTGTGCATGGACCATAGTTTGTTTACCTATTCTTCCCCCAACGGGCACGCCGGTGGTTTCAACCTTGTGTGCAATCGTGAACAGGGCTTCGAGGAACATAACTAATCACGCATCTGTCATGGCTCCTATTTCTCTAGGATATATACCAAGTGAAGGCATTCCTGAGTCATGTGATATTTCTCGTTCCAAATTCAGGTTGGGTCCAGAGGGAGGTCAACTGGCCAAGTTTCAAATCGCATGCCGCCTAATCAAGATTACGGTGATCTATGTTTGATAGTAAGGCTGTTACAGACCCTTGTCTGTGTATCGAGGGGATCTGCCAGCGGCTTAATCTGATTAGCTATTCTGTGGATGGGTTTGGGGCTCCCACTGGCCTCCACAGCCTTCCACCAATTGGGAGTTCACAGCTCTGATACTTTTCCCTTCATCATCGTGGGATTTTGTCTGTGCCATCTTTGGATCACACAAGCTGGTGTGCGTCCTTCCTGGGCACGTAGTTGACTTCTCACTTAGGTGGCTGCTGGCTTGGATACAAGCCTTTAAGACCCCAGCCATTATTCAGACTCATAGCCGGGCACCAGCTGCTCTCCTGTGAGAGCAGGTTGCTGTAACACCCTTGTCTTCAGTGATCATCTTCATGAGTGCAAGTACCGAGCTGGGCCGTGTAATCAGAACTGACTGTCCTTGTATTGAGGAGCCTGCCTGTTTTTTTGTAGGTTGATCTTGGTCCCTGCCATTTGGCTGACTTTTTCAGTTTTAATAATGTTCTTGCTGAGTCTATGGGCTTTTCTATGTGCAGTATCGTATCATCTACAAATAGTTTTCTTTCATTTCCCTTTCTTGTCTTATAGCCTTTGGCTAAGACTTCCGGCACAATAGTGTATAGGAATGGTGGCAGGAGCATCCTTGTCTGGTCCCCATTGAGAGGGATATGCTTCCAATTTTCTTCTCCATCTCTATCTGTATATCCTTAATTATATTGGAATTTCCCTTCTATTTCTTGGGTTTTCTTGGGTAGGATTAGGGGTCGTATTTTATTAAATGCTTTTTCTGCAGCTACTAATGTGATCATGTGGTTCTTTTCCTTGTTTATGTGATGGATTACACTGATTGGTTCTCTACTGTGAAACTAATGCGATTGCTTTCCTGACATGAATGTGACATGTTACTGGGTTCTATTGTCTAGAATTTTTTTTGAGAATTTTTGTCTGTGTTCATGGGGGATATCGGTCTATATGTTTCTTTTTAGCTATGTATTTGCCTACTCAAAAGTATCAGGAGTATGTTTGCTTTGTAAAGTTAATCCTAGAGTGTCCCAACCTTTTCTACACCCTGAAGTAGTTCGAGTAGAATTGGTGTCAGCAGACTCTCCAGTGAAGCTATCAGACACTGCACTTTTTCTTGTTTGTTTTGGGGAGCTTTTTGATGGCCTGATCAATTTCTCCTTTTGGGTTTTTGAATTTTTTATTATGAGTTAGGTGTAGGTTTATATATCAGATCATCATTTATGTATTCAATAGCTTTAATACCTTATCAACCTTCTGAATAGTTTGCCCTATTTCCCCACCCTGCCTGCTCCCATCTTTCTGTTGCACAATATTATTATCTTCCCTTCACCAAGTTAACACCTGTCTATTCTTTACCCTATTATTTTTTCTTCCTTTCCCACTCCTGCTAACCATGAAAGTCTATTTCTTTCATCATGGAAAAATAGTTACATCGATTTTCTTAAAACAGCGATCTCACAATGTGGGAATTGCGCCCGACCTGATCCCATCACACGGAGGCAAAGCACTGGGAGAATGGAGCGGCAAGGTTCCCAGGGAATGTTGAGGGTGGACTTTGGGGCCTGGGGCATGGTGCCCCAACAGACTAGACTGGAAAACACTGCTAAAGGCCAACAAATGATCCTTGAACTAACTACAAGCTTTTCTTTCTTGTTGTGTTTTGTTCTTTGTCAGTGATTTGTTGTTGCTTTGTTGTATATTGTAGTTTGGTTTTGCCCTGTCTTGTTTTTGTGCATGTTATTGTCACCACAGCTCTGTCTGAATGGGATAGGCTGGATGAACAAGCTGGAGGGGGAACGACGGGGCCGATGGTTCCGAGGGAAGGTGGATTGGGTGGAGGAGGGGGGTAGGGAGGTGGTGTTGGCAGACCCAGGGACAAGGGAACAACAAGTGATCCAGATTGGTGGTGAGATGGGTGTGGCAGACCTGGTGGGGCATGATCAAGGGCAATGTAACGAAGAGGAATTGCTGAAACCCTGGTAGGGACTGAGCATGATAGTGGGACAGGAGGAAAGTCAAGGGAAATAGAGGAAAGAGCTGGGAGGCAAAGAGCATTTATAGAGGTCTAGATAAAGACATGTTCATATGCAAATATATATATGGAGATGAGGAAATAGATCTATGTGTCTATATTTATAGGTTTAGTATTGGGGTGGCAGAGGGACATTGAGCCTCTACTCAGGTACTCCCTCAATGCAAGAATACTTTCTTCTATTAAATTGGCATTCTGTGATGCTCACCCTCCTGACACAACCGCTGAAGACAAAGCGGGTGGATGAACAAATGTGGTGAGGAAAGCTGATGGTGCCCAGTTATCAAAAGAGATAGCATCTGGGGTCTTAAAGGCTTGGGGGTGGACAGGCATTCATCTAGCTCAGGGGCAGCGGAACCCACATGGAAGAAGCACACCAGCCTGTGCGATCACAAGGTGTCAAAGGGATCAGGTATAAGGCATCATCAGAACAAAAAAGTCTTACCATAGTGAATGAGGGGGAAAGTGCAGAGTGGAGACCCAAAGCCCATTTGTTGGCCACTGGAGATCCCCTTGCAGAGGGGTCTAAGGGAGGAGATGAGTCAGTCAGGGTGCGATGCAGCACCAATGAAGAATACAGCTTTCCTCTAGTTCCTAAATGCTTCCCCCCCCTCCCCTCACTATCATGATCTGAATTCTACCTTGCAAGTCTGGATAGAGCAGAGGATGTCCACTGGTGCAGATAGGAGCTGGAGGCACAGGGAATCCAGGGCGGATGATAACTTCAGGACCAGGCGTGTGGGTGGTGACTGATTGCAGGGATCTGTGTGTGGCCTCCTCCCTGGGGGATGGACAGCAGAGGAGGGGGTGAGGGGAGACATTGGACAGGGAAAGATATGGCAAAATAATAATTTATAAATTATCGGGGTCTCATGGGGGGAGGGGGGAGCGGGGAGGGAGAGGGAAAAAGAGAGGACCTGATGCAGAGAGCTTAAGTGGAGAGCGAATGCTTTGAAATTGTGAGGGCAATGAATGTATAGATATGCTTTGCATGGTTGATGTATGTATGGATTGTGTAAGAGTTGTATGAGCCCCTAATAAAACATTAAAAAAAAAGCAAATAGCAGTCTCATGCAACATTTGTTCTTTTGTGATGGACGAACGTCACTCAGCACTATGTCCTCCACATCTACCGATGTCATGAGGTGTTTCAGTTTCATCATTAGTCTTTAATAGTGTGTAGTATCCCATTGTGTGTATGTGCCAAAGTCCATTGATCCGTTTTCCCACTCATGGGCATTTAGAGAGTTTCCATCTTCTTGCTGTTGTGAAGAGTACAATGATGAACACGGGTGTGTACGTAACGGTTGAAGACTTGTCCTTTGTTTCTTTAGGAGATAGGCTGAAGGGTTGCTGAACCCTATGGTATTCCATTCCGAGTTGTCTGGGGACTTGAGATCCTCTTTTTCTAAATGTTGGAGATGTGGGGTGAAGGTGTGGCTATGAGGTCTTTCTTCTTCTTTTGGATGTGTACATTTATTGCTTTACATTTGTACTCTTAGCCCCGCCTTTGCTGTGTCCCAAAGGTTTAGGCTTTGTTGATTTTGTGTCCTGTCACATAATATGTTTTTATTCTCCTTTGAGCCAGTTAATTTTCAAAATTTTAACTTTCTTCTATTACCTTTAAAAATCATTTTATTAAAAAAAATCATTTTATTGGGGGCTCATACAACTCTTATCATTATCCATCCATCCATCAATTGTGTAAAGCACATTTGTACATTCATTGCCCTCATCAATCTCAAAACATCTGCTCTCTACTTAAGCCCCTGCCATCAGCTCCTCATGTTTCCCCTCCCTCCCCGCTCCCACCTCCCTCACGAACCCTTGATCATTTATAAATTATTATTCGTCATATCTTGCCGTGTCCGACATCTCCCTTCACTCACTTTTCTGTTGTCTGTCCCCCAGGGAGGAGGTTATATATAGATCATTGTAATCGGCTTCACCTTTCCAACCCACCCTCCTCCAACCTCCCATTATCGCCACTCTCACCACTGGTCCTGAAGGGATCATCCATCCTGGATTCCCTGTGTTTCCAGTTCCTATCTGTACCTTGTTGTTTTTTAAGCAGGGTCTTTTCCAATTCCCATGTATTTGATTTTTTCCCTCGCTCTTCCTCTTGTTGATTTCCAATGTTATAGCACTGTGATCTGAAATATGCTTTATAGTATTTTGAGTATTTTAGATTATTGAGACTTGCTCTGAGGCTTAACTACTGGTATCCTCTAGAGATCATCCCTGTACACAGGGAAACAATTGTAGACTGTGCTGTTGTTGTGGAGTTCCATGCATGTCGATGACGCCAAGTCAGTTGACTGTGTTGTCTGCTCTTTGCTGTCTTTGTTGATTTTCTTCCTAGTTGTTCTGTCCTTCATGATATATAAGAGTTTCCTAATATTATTTAGAGTTGTCCATTTCTCTCTTCAGTGTTCTTAGAGCTTGATTTACGTACTTTGAAGTTGTTTTCATTGGGCGCATAGATTTTTATTTTAGTTGGTGTATTCTTGTTCAATTGACCCTCTAATCAACACATACTTTCCCACCACCGAGATTAAGGTAGCATCACTCAGAAGACTCAGCATGGTATCTCTTCCCTTTCCTCCCAATAATCACCATCCTGCTTTCTATCACCATAGATTAGTCTTGTCTGGAAGGTTTCCAATCATTGTACTCCATGTTCTGTGACCTATCTTTCTTTCTTGGGGACGGGACATCTCAAGAACAGCTACCTTGGGGGCAGATCTTTATCCCTGTACCCAGCAGAACATGCTCCTTATCATCCTGCTTTCTTGGTGCCATCAAGACAAGCCTCAGCCAGGGCACAAAGAGTTGGTAAAAGATGGCAGGAAACACTGACACATCATAAAGTCCAGTGAAGTGGGAAGGGCCCAGTTCCAGGAATTAAAGACATAGGTTCAGTTACCCTCTCAGACATGTTGTGTCTAGAACAAACTATGTATAACCTCCTGGAGACTCAGCACCTCAACGGTAAAATGGGAAGTCATACTTGCCAGGACTGTCATGAAGCTCGTTGACAAATATTGGAGTCTCTCTCTCCTTCTAGGCATTACCCAGACAACCAGTATCTAAACCAGCCCCTGTGAAGTCTGCAATCGTAAAAATTCAAGGTACCTGCAGTGATTCATAATAACAAACAGGCAAAAAAAAGGGGGGGGGAGAGGTTGGGTCAGTGGGGGGGGAACAAACAGGCACTACTCTGAAATGCTCAACGAAACATGATTATGATGGCTGTATTATTATGTTAAAGATGTTTGTAGTGTATCTGAAAATGTTTCATTAATGCGTTGTGGGTTTTTTTGGCTTAGAGAACTATATTATATATGAAGACACACTTGACTAACTGACATTAGATAAGAACAATATTCCTTATCTATTCCTATTAATGCACAAATTTAACTTAAAGTTCTGGGAACAGAACTAGTTGGTAATCCAGGGACTGCCTGTTCTTGGCTAACCCATTTAACTCTTACCAACAAACCCTGCCACGATGACGCGACTTTGGCCAACCAAAACATGTCTCTTCTGGAGAATCATTGTTTCGGAAGCACTGAGCTTCAGTTTTGGGTGGTGGGGAATTTGGCAAAGATTATGGACGATGGTGGCACCGCATGATTAATTATACACCTGAAAAGTGTTCAATTGGTACATGGGTTACATATGTTTTTAAAAGAAGAAGAAGGCGAGAAAGAAGAAAAAGACGGAGAATGCCTGTCCTGTGTGGAGATTTAAAAATCCAGTGTAAAAAGATAGAAATGGGGGCAAACCAAGATAGGAGCGCCACAGACCAGTGATGGGAACCCAGATAAGAAGTCCCTGAAGAACCCCTATTTTAGACCTCTGACAGGGGGGGGCGCAGCACTTGGTGCCCATCTGAACTGGTTGGGGATTGCTCAGAAGGGCGTCCCACTGAAAGTCACTTCAAAGCAGTGGTTCTCAACCTGTGGGTCTCGACCTCTTTGGGGGTCGGACGATGAAGTAGCAACGAAAATAATGTTATGGTTGGGGGGTCGCCACAACATGAGGAAGTGTATGAAAGAGTCACCACATTAGGAAGGTTGAGAACCACTGCTCTAAAGGCATCAGGGTCACTAGAAAGCTCCATCCCTGATCTCTGGTATAGCAATGTGGTCTTTAGGATGCTCACCTTTCCTACAGGATGGATGGAGACTGAAAGAGTATAAGTGTGGTTAAGCAAGCAGGACCCGGGACAGGTAAACCTGAGAGACACGGGGTCAGGACAGGTGGTTTATAACATGCCCTTCTCGCTGTTTAACACAGATATCAATCTGTTCCATGTCATGGTCCCTGTTAGACTTACGACTGTCTCTATATTGTGTGTGTGATTGTTATCTTTTTGTTTGGTGTTTATGTACACAAGATATGGAGTGTAGGTAATCTTACGGAGACAGTGACTGGACTGATGTGTTCAAGGGGCATGGGAGATGAGGAGGGGGAAGTGAACCGAGTGGGGAGGTAATAATGAGGGGCATAGGGGTACAATAAGTGTTCCAAAATTGAAAGTGAGAAAGGTGTGGCATTCTTTGTCGTGTTTGCTCAATTGATGCTTATCTGGGAGGAATTACTGAGAGGTGAACGATGGGTAAACATGACAGCGGGGTAGGAGGATAAAACTATGTATACATAAAAACATGGGCACATTTGTTTATATATGTTCATATGAAAGGTACCTCCTCCCAAACCGGATTTTTTCAAAGTTATGCATTAAAAAGCCTTTTAACCAAACAACCTTATCACCTTCAAAGTCTTCTCCATGACACTTCATACATTTGTCAAATCTGCGATTCCATTCTTGGGAACATTTTTCAAAGGCATCTGTTTGGATGGCTGACAGCACCTCCCTCGTTTATTCCTTCACCTCTTCTACATTGTCAAAATCGCTGTCCTTTCATTTGCAGAAACAAAAAGACGTCACATGGAGCGAGTCAGGTGAGCAAGATGTGTGGGGCAAGAGAGGCATGCTGATTTTTGCCCCAAACTGGCACACTGAGATGGCTGCATGAGCAGGTGCATTGTTGTGGTGGCAAAACCGGAAGAGGTATCAGAAGTCCAAAAACACAACCAAATGTATGTGAAGGGGTGTGGATGTAGTGGAACCCACAACCCACCCGTAAGAAAATTGGGCAGTCCCTCTCAGAAGGGACACATGATAAATTCAGGATATAGTATGGCACTGATAAACCTCATAACTATCCTCTAGTTCTTTAGTGTTTCTTCCCCTTGCTATTATGGTCCCCTTACCATTATACTACTATTTGTTTCACCTCATTAATCAAGTTTGATTTTCATATGTTCATTTGTATATTTAAGATTATGCGGTACATGAAAGTCAAGATAACCCTTCAGAAAAAGTTACAGAAGTAACAGCTCCCCAAGGGTGTGGGAATGGAGAGATGGGGAAAGAGGGGAAAGAGGAAAAGGGGGAGCTGATAGCAGTGATGACTGTGTAGCCTCAATTGAGGGGAACTGAACAACAGAATTGAATGTGAATGGATATTGTAAAGGCGAAACTGAGGAACAGGGCAGAAGACGGACATGACAGGGCAAGGGAGAGCAGAAACAGAAATAGCTTTATTAGGTGGGGGGGAGCCCCAAGATGAGGTTCCTAGGCCAACAGGTCAGGGAAGTCCTGCTCAGCAGCTGGGGGCGAGGGTTATAAAGGGGTGGGGAGCAATGTAGCGCAATTAGCATATGAGGTCTGGAAACCTGGAGAATTGCTGGCAGACTCCTTGCTGCTTTCTCTGAGCCAGGAACATCTGGTTTCACTGGTTATCTTATCTGGCGCCGGCTGCTGCTGACCTTTGGGATGTGCAGGGAAGCTAGTGCAGGGCCTGGACCTGCTTCCCCTTAGTCCAAAAGGGGCTACCTAGTTCAGATCTGACCCAAACATTCCAAACTTCTTAATATTGGAAATGGTGATATTTTCTGTCTTAACTACTTCCTGCTGAGATATGGTGAAGAAGGGGATAAAGAGTTGGAAGGTTTGGGGCTGGGCCGGTTGGCAGTGGACTGTAAGGGTGAAGAAGCTGATTGAAAGTCAGGTTGGAGATCTCTTTCAACTGTTCCTGCAAGATTCTAAACACACAAAGAGCTAAAAGCAAAAGTACACAGATTATCATCAGAGGCCCGATGAGGGGCATAACCCAGGCCATGGCTGTACTTGGAAACCATGAGAAGCTGGTGGTGCTCCATTGACGTTTCCTGATTTTATCAGCCATAGATCAGAGTACCTTAACATTCTGTTTAATTATGCCCGATTCATGAATGTAATAACAACAGTCTTTATTTAGAAACAAGCATGCTCCTCTATTATCTGCTGTTAATAAGTCAAGAGGTTAGCGATATGATAGGGTGACTCGTGCTAAGGATGTTAAATGCCTTTGGAGGGAGACAAGAGAGTTTTCAGTTTGATGTTCTTTGCAGTGGATGAATGCTACTTCTGCTGGCGGCTGAAGAGCCGGTAAGAGATTAACTATTAAGTTACCGTTGACTATAGGGGACCCTTTGGTAGTCAGAAAATCCCAGCTCCTTCCAGATAGTGGCACGACCACGACCGTGAACTATAAGGAACGCTTAATTAGAATTAGAATATATGTTAGGCGTCTTTTCCCTTAGGTAGATGGAGAGCTCAAGTGAGCAACAAGTTTGGCTTTTTGAGAAGTCGTTTTTATTGGGAGGCATGCAGATTTCCAGAATTGGTCAAGTGAGAGGCCAGCATACGCAGCCTGCGGCCTGCCGTTGCCATCAACAAGCAAAGTTAGATCTGAGTTAGGATAGAGTTGACCAGGGTCTGGGTCGGGGCAGTGTTAGAGTCTCAACTGCCTGGGGACAGGAGTGACCACTAAGTTCCTGGAAGTCCAGGAGCTGAGGCAAGAGGGCCGTTGGCTTTAAAGAGGGAGCCTGGTGCAGAGTTTTGTTAGGGTGTTCCATAAACATGCGGTAGATTTTCTGCAAGTGGCTTGGAGACAGCAAAGACAGGACTCGGTGTGAGAGGAGGTCCTGCAGCCTGTGGGGTAGGCTTTTCCTGGGTTAATTCTAGGGGTCTTTGGGTGAGGGAGGCGGCTGCCGCCAGGGCCCAGAGTCAGGGCTGCCCACCCTGACTGTCATACCTAGGTGCTTAGACAGACAAGCTATGTGGGACAGAGCCGGCTCCAGGGGCTGAGCCAGGACTCCTAGTGCTATACCTTGTTTTTTGCCTGTGCAGAGTAAAGAGGTTTGGCAGGGTTTGGTAGAAGCGGGGGTGGGGGTGAAGGAGGGTGTGTTAGAGTTTGTTAAAGGCAGCTTTGACTTAGAGTTAAACTCTGAGTGGTGAGGGTGGGGCACAGGCTTAAACAGATAGCAGCAGAATGAGATAGGTGTGTCTTGCGGGAGAGAGAAGTTAAGGGAGCTGGGCTGTGTCTGCTTTAGAACTGTTTTAGGAGGGGCTGCAGGTAAAGGCAAAGGAATGCTGACAAGCTGGGTTAAGGGGGACGGTGAAAAAGGTACAGTGGAAGGGGGAATGTGGGATAAAAGAGCATAGGGGTTGGGAGCTACTGGGTGTTTGGGGATCACAGCTTCATTAATGAGGCGCAGGTCCTGGACCAAGTGATAAGTGGAAGCAGCGGGGTCTGTAGGGCCAGTTCTTCCAGGTCGGGTGGAAGAAGGGGAAGGATCAGAGGGGCTTGAGAGAAAAAGTAAGGTGTAAGCCGGTTCCTAACTCATTTAAAATCTTTCTTCCCGACAGAGGGACCCGGCCCAAAGGGATTCTAAGGAGGAATGAGTAAAGGGCCAGTACACCTGGGGCAGGTAGGCTTGCCATCAATATCCATGGCTGAGCTTGAGGAAGGACTGCTTAGCCCAGAAAATGAGGGCAGGTCAGAAAAGATGGCTTCTGTGCAAGAAGGAAATTTACTCACCCAATACCTTGAGCAGTACCCCAGGCTTGGCGAGCGTGATGGGAGTCTAGTCAGGGTCTCCTCAGACCTCGGCCAATCCCAGTAGGGCCAACGGCGGGTCAGGAATTGGAAGGACAGTCTCCCCACGTGGAGACACAAAGGGCCTGTTGCTTTTCCAAGGATAGTCGGACTTCCAGTGTCTGCTTTGACCGCACGCCGGGCAGGGTTTGGTTGGAGCTCCAGGTCTGGGCACTTCTGTGACCAGTGTCCTTCTCTGCACTTGAAGCAGGTGCCAGGCGGTGGTCCTTGTTCCCATACACCCTTGTCCCACACTGCCCTTCTGAGGCCTGGGGGGATCGCCAGCCACAGGGCTGCTAAGTCTTGGGTTTAAAATGTACCTTCTGTCGGAACCAGGCATCACGGGCTGACTGCCTGCTTCTCACGGCTGTTAAAACCTTAAATGCCGTATGCACTAAATCTTGGACCAGGGTTTGAGGGCCTTTCTTCTGCCTTTTTTAAAGCTTTTAATGTAAAGCTTTAATGTTAAGCAGCTTAAAAAGGTGGCTGGATTCTTGTCAGGCTTTTGAGTGATCTTAAAATTTTCAAAATTGACTCCTATATGGCAAATTAGCCTGAAGCCAAGCCAGGACACACTGAAGCATTTTATTACGGTGGGCATGTCTGTCCCTACCTGCTTGATTGTTAATTTGATAACTCTAACCAGGATTTTGTCTGGGAACCTAGGTCAGGGTCAGTTAAGTGAGCCTGGTGGGGTGCTGCTGAACAGTGAGAAAAATGCGTTCCCTCTTATCTGTGGTTAGGGTAGAGGGAAGGATGACAAAAATATCATGTCAGGGGGAGAACCGATCTCGGAGATCTATGTGTAACCTCCTCTCTGGGAGATGGGCAATGGGGAGGCACGTGAGGGGAGACGCCGGGAGGGTGTAAGATAGGATATAATAATTATTTATAAACTATCAAGGGACCAGGGGTGGGATCGGGGAGGGAGGAGGAGGGGGAAAAAAAGGGAAACCAAGCTGATTCCAGGAACCCAAGTGGAAGGTGAATTATGAGAGTGACGAGTGCAACGAATGTATAAGGGTGCCTTGCTCAATTGATGTATGTACAGACTGTGATAAGAGCCTTATGAGCCCCAATAAAAAGATTTAAAAATATATATATCATGTCAGGACAAAGCATAAGCTTGAGTTAAATATCGAAACTCCTTAATATAGGTCGTGGGATCATTATAAAGAAGCTTAAATGCTTTTTAATTTTAGATAAATCAGTAAGAGAGAAGGGAACATTACCCAGACCACTCTTTCAGTTCCGGCCACTTTCCGGAGTGGACAAAGGACAAGGGGGGTTCTGTGATCCCACGTGCTTCCTAACCGGCGGGCAGGCGGACTAGTACAGATTAGGGTTCCTCCCACTAGGCAGGTAGATCAGGAGAAAAGGACATGGGTGGGGGTGGGGGGGCTCTGGTTGTGGCCAGAGTAGGGAGAGCGGTGAGTTGGAGGGGAGGAGAGACAAGGTGTTCAGGTAGGTCAGAAAAGGCAGACACCAGAGGGGGTCCAAAAGCAGGAGGAGAGGAGGAATTTTTAGTCAAGAGGACTGGGGAAGGGGAGCAGGAAATACAGAGAAAGGGACGGAGCTCAGAGGAAAGGCGGCCTGGACTGCAGAATCTCAGATTCTTTGAGTTTACTCGCAGAAATTGTGGAGATTTCAGAGGATATTGACATCAAAAGTGCGGCGATAACAGTTGTTACTTACCGGAGCTTTCTGACCTCTCCCTCTTGCTGGTCTCAGGGTGGCGACCATGCATTTGTGCTGATTCCCTATCTGGGAGGTCAGAGACTTCTGGTGTTGGCTCAGAGGAGGCTGAGAAGGAGGGAGAGACTCCAGGGAGTCTGAGAAGTCTGGCTCTGGGGAGGGGATGGATGTAAGAGGCACAGTGCCTCAGCCTTTGGGAGTTGAGGGGGTAATGGGGTAGGTGATGGCGAGGGGTACCCAGAATATGGAGGAAGCCTTACCGGGGGTGCAGATAAGGAGTCAGGGAGTCTGGAGAAAGACGGAAGGGGAGTACTGTCTGGGCCTGATTAAGTGTGTCTGGCTAAGAGATCTTGAGCAGGGTAACAGGTAGTAGAGAGGGACGGGAGCGAAGAAAGAAAAAAAACCTAAACATCTAGGACTTCTGATTATTTGTGAGTTTGTTGACAAAAATTTTTGAGGTTGCGGAGAATGTTACAATCGAAAATGCTATTTTTCTGGCTAGCGCAACTCAGTGTCCAATTGGTATTGAGGCCAAACTTGGTTACACAAAAAGACCAGGCATTTAGGGCGTAGATCAGGAGCCAAACCCAATTCAGTAAGGTTGGCAGTAGACACCCCAAAGGACTGTCCTTAGGGGGTTGGGACAGAAGACTTCTCATTGTGTCTCAAACTGCAGGGGGCATGGACAGAGGGGAAGTGGGTCCCCTGGTCCATGTTCGCACCCTTCGGTCAGGAGGTGGCCAGGTAACCCTGAGTGGCCTCACGGTCAGAGCTAGGGGCCCAGTGGGAGAGTCCTGGACTCTTCAGAACAGAGAGGTTCCCTGGAGCAGGCCTGAGGCTTTAACCGGCAGGCAGGGACCTCAGATCAGAGAGAGACACAATGGAAGCCGAGGAGAGGGAGGGGAGCCTGGCTTTATGGCGGGTAAAAATGGAGTTTGGTCAGGCCTTTGTTCAGAGTGAGAGGAAGGGGAAGCAGAACATTTTAGAGAAAGCACTGCAGAACTGCAAACACACACACACACACACACACACACACACAAACAGGGAGACCGGGTTCAGACACCCTCTGCGTTCCAGTGACTGCTCAGCCTAGTGCTAAGAGTCCTGTGATCTGCAGGAGTCCCAGGAGGGTGAGCACAGAGACAAAGACTGGAGACCACCTGAGCGAAGGTGGACACAGAGCAGAGACGGCAGTATGCGTTTGCTGGTCCTTGGTGTCCAGAGAGACAAACAAGACAAACGAGACTGAACACACACACACACAGATACTGACCAGAAGTCGCTTGTTCAGACAGGCTCCGGAGGGTCCAGAGGAGAGGAGGGACGGGCTGCGTCCCAACTGAAGCAGGGCCGGGACAGCACGGAGCCCATGTCCCTAACCCTCTTCCGTTTCCGGCTCCAATGTAAAGGCGAAACTGAGGAACGGGGAGGAAGCCGGACATGACAGAAACAGAGATAGCTTTATTCGGTGGGGGGAGGTCCTGGAGGAGGTTCAGTGACCTAGGCCAACAGGTCAGGGAAGTCCTGCTCAGCAGCTGGGGGTGAGGGTTATAAAGGGGTGGGGAGGAATGTAGGACAATTAGCATATGGGGTCTGGAAACCGGGAGAATTGCTTGTGGCCTCCTTGCAGCTTTCTCTGATCCAGGATCATCTGGTTTCACTGGTTATCTTATGTGGCGCAGGCTGCTGCTGACCTTGGGGATGTGCAGGGAAGCTGATGCAGGGCCCGGACCCGCTTCAGCTTTGTCCAAACCCCAGGGCTGCCTAGTTCAGACCCGACCCAAACAGATATACTGGACTGTGTAAGATATGTCAACAAAACCATTATATCAAAAGTAACAATAAAAAAGAAACAATAAAAAACTGAGGAATGGATAAACACACTCTAGCATATTCATAAATTGGATATAATGCATCCTTAAAAAAAAGCGATGAGTCTGTCGAACACCAGAAAACATAGACAAAATTCAAGAACATTATGCTTAACAAAGTTAGTCAATAAAGATAAAGATTTAATGACATCATCATTTTAAAGAAAAATAAAGAAAATTGGTTTCTACACCAAACAATAAGACTTCAAAGACTACGATCAGGTCAGGGCCAGAATGGAGGGGAGAGGGAAGGGATAGGAGAGTATGGAGGGAGAGAAAAGAAAAGATTTGATTTGATGAAACTGTTAGGTTTCTCTCTCCGGGCTAGATTTCAGCCTCGGTCCTTGGCTCCGCGCAAGAAAGATTTCACGCCGAAGCCGGGCTCGTGATCCAAGTGAATTTAATGAGAGTTAAAAGAAGTTTCAGGTTTTACACGGCACCCATAGGATTCCTTTGACCATGCTACCTGGTAGAGACTGCCCCGTGACACGCAAGGATCTCTCTCCTTCCACGAAGACAACCAGACCGCACAAGCAAGACAAGCCCCTCTCCCTCTCTGTCCCTGCCTTTTCAAGGGTTCCCAGGGGAGGCGTGGTGAAGGACCCCAGGTCGATCCCATTGGCTGAATTGCAGTCACCTGGCCCAGGTGGGCTGCTCCAGGTGTAACGCCCATCTGGGCCCACCAGCAGGAAAATCCAGCTTTGTCCTTTGCTGGCTCTCCTGGGCATGCGTCAATGGACTTCCCAATTCCCTAGGCTAAGCTGCCTAAAAAAACGAGTATGCAACCACATAGAATACATGTGGAGTATTATACTCCACAAACAAGAAATTAAAATAATAGAAATAAATGAAAGCAAAACCAAAAATACATCGTTAAAATTAGAAAGCGACATAACAGCTTTAAGGATCCTCCAGAGTCCTTCCCCTCAGATCTCAACGTGGGTCTGAGTGGCGATAAACAGAGGAAAAGTCAAGGTGAAACGGACTTGCCTTCTTCTGTGACATCCAAGTCCGTTTCAAACAAACCAAACCAACAAATTTCGTGTAAGCTTTTCCTCATTTTCTTTCTTTTTTTCCCCACCACGTACTTAAAAAAAAACAACCAAAAACCTCATGCCAGAAGTACACACAACAAAATATTCTCCAGTTCCACAACTTCTGCATGTGTAATTCAGAGCCACTGATTATCCTCTGTGTTATGAAATCATTCTCAATCTCCTTTTCCAAACGATGCCACCACCATAACATCAACCCAGTGTTCCCTCAGCAAGGACGCTCTCTCGTTCACCCAGGGTAACACCACTCAACTTTGGTTTCTTTCTTTTGGTTTTTTTTAAAGTAGTTTTCTTGATGTAATATTCACATATCATACACGTTCATGGTAAAAATCACTTTTAGAAAGAGTTGTACAAAAAAGAGGACTTGATGCAAAGGGCTTAAGTGGAGAGCAAATGCTTTGAAAATGATTAGGGCAAAGAATGCATAGATGTGCTTTATACAATTGATGTATGTATATGTATGGATTGTTGTAAGAGTTGTATGACTCCCTAATAAAATGTTAAAAATAAAAAGAGTTGTACGTATGCCATCCCCATCAGTTCTAATGCTCCCTCTCCACTCCCACATTCATGGTTTGCTTCCCCAAACCCCCATTCTTCCTCCCACCCTTCTCTCATTGTTTTCCAATTGAACCCCAAGGTTAAGACAAACCACAAACCACAGCCTGAGCCAAGCCACCAAGGACATTTCGCATGAGCAATAACAAAATCTTTTTTTTTTTAACAAAATCTTTTTATGGATGAAATCATTGACATTTTGGTGTTGTTTGTTACTGAAGAAGGAACCCTGTTGGTACAGCGGTTACATGCTTGGCCACTTAGTCATCAGAAGGTCAGTTGTTCAAACCCACCACTTGCTCCTTGGGAGAAAGATGTGACAGTCTGCTTTCGTGAAGAGTTCTAGTCTTGGAAAGCCACGGGGCAACTCTCTGTTGACCTCTCAGGGTGGTATGAGTCAGAATTGACTTGACAGCGATGTGTTTGTCCTCTTGGGTTTGGTCTCAAAGCACAACCTGATGTGTCTGGCTGAGAGAGTGTACATTTACTCCCCTCATTATATGACTTAAATGAGTAGAACCTCTTGTGACATAATCTACCTTTCTTTGAATATTTCCTTCTCTCCAGGGATTTCAGAACTCAGGGATACTGTTACCAGTTTAAAGTCCTTGATGAGAGGCAGAGAACAAACAACCCCTCCCCACCCCCAACCACCACAAAAGATAGAGGATACAAAGTGGCAAAGTGTCCAGAAATCTTACATAAAACTAGAAGAGAAACAGCTGCGAGAGAAGGAAGGAGAGACAAAGTAGCACAACAGTAAAGAGTCAGAGGACCCTGGAGACACACAGAACTGATTCTAAAACAAACAAACAAACAAACCAAAAAAACAGAACTACTGAAGCAAATGGAAACTTCATACCAAGGCTTCAACTGGTCAATCCAGTTTTTTTTACCCCCTACTGAGAATCAGGACTGCTTTTCACCAGATCCCCGGGTGATGCTTGGGTATAATAAGCACACCTGGGCATTTGTCAAAAGGTAGATTCTGATTCAGCATATTTGGGGTAGAAATGCAAATTCACAGTAGAGGGGACCCATTGGGATTGGACCCCATTGAGACACCACTAACTGTTATGATAGCCCAACAAGCATGCTTTGGCGATGATAGTTCCTGGTCATTCACTCTGTGGGAAGCAGAAAAGTTGTCCCCCAGGATGTCTCCCCATAATAGATCCCAGACCTAAGGTGGTGATTGTACACTTGGACGTCAGCTGCTTAAAGGTTATCTGCCTGAAGGTTATCAGACATCTAGAGCAATCATACCCTACAGTCAACCCCACTCTAAGAAGCACCCACTCCCTGCCGATAAGGATAATGGATTGTTTTTCTGAAGGAGAGCCCAAAGACTCTAAGGTCAAGCCTAGTCAGGGATGGCCAAGGTTAGGCTGCTATTTTGACTCTAGACCCTACCCCCCATCTTGTTTCGTGTATGCCTTCCTGTCATATGTGTGCCTCCCCTTCCTATTGTGTTTGTGCCCCTAGTTTGTCCCCTTCCTGCCACACGTATGCCTATTGTACGACCCCTTCCCATTACCTGTAATTAGGGGGACTTACATGCCCCCTGAGTGCATATATGCCTTGGTTGGAATTATTCTCTCTCTGTGCAGTTCTGGCTCCGAAGTCATGGCTGTCTGGGAGGTGAGCAATCACGTGCCTTCTCTTGTCTGATGTCTCTTTAATTTTATCC
The DNA here is from genome assembly GCF_050624435.1 of Tenrec ecaudatus. Lineage (NCBI taxonomy): Eukaryota > Metazoa > Chordata > Mammalia > Afrosoricida > Tenrecidae > Tenrec > Tenrec ecaudatus. The sequence continues at coordinate 159,726,409 of NC_134536.1, forward strand.
CTCAATTACACAACCGCCACTTGGACCTGATCGTGGGGGCTGGTACCCCCCACACACTGTCACATTTGGAAAAACTGAGTACCTACAATGTGCCCAGGAGTTCCTGGGTAGCGCAAATGGTGAAGCTCTGGGCTATTGACCAAAAGGTTATTGGTTTACATCCACCCAGAGATGGCTTAGAGGAAAGTCCCGGTGATCTGAAATATTACAGCCATGAGAACAGCATGGGGCACAGTTCTGCTCTACAGCACACGAGGTCGTCATGAGTGAGAATCTACTAGATGGCCTTTAAAGAACAACAACAAAACTATATACCTGTGCTGTGTGTGGTGCTGGATTTACCAAGATGAGCAAGACTCACTTGCTGGCTTCTGTCTATGGATCTCTAAGTCTAGTGTGAAACAGGGATGCTAATACTTAGGAGACAATCTGGCATGTGTAATGATACCCCCACAAGGGAACTAGGTCCACTCAGGGCAGTGAGAGAGGGACATTATCATTATGACTGAATTATGATGCTAATATTAAGACCTACAAGTGGACAGGAATAAGGCTTAGCGAATGCTTCCAGATGATATACTGTGAGCTCTCTGTGGAATAAGTCACTCACTCTACCCTCTTAGCAGCCCAACCCTGCCTTGTGGGCATTCGAATCACACACACCCCTCCAAACTCAAGGTTAGGAGGTTGTGCAGAGTGGCCCTTGGCAAGGGGCGTGTTAATTTCATCAGGCTGCTGTCACAAAGGGTCACAAACTGGGTGGCTGAGACAAGCAGAAATGTATGATCTCACAGCTTTGGAGGCCAGCAGGGCCATGTTCGCTCCAATCTTGGGGAAGGTCCATAAGTGCTTTCCTAGCTCCTGGTGAGGGGACCCCTGGTGGCACAGTAGCTATAGTGTTCGTCTACAAACACAGAGGTTGGCAGTTTGAACCCAGCGGCAGCTCCACAGCAGAAAGACGGGGCAGTCTGCTTTCATACAGATTTATAGCCCTATGAGGGCAGTTCCATCTGTGAATCAGAATCGACTTGAAGGGGGTTTCCGGGTTCTGGTAGCGCCCCCTTGTTGCTTGACTTGCAACTCCGACCAATTGTTTTCTTTCAGTCGCTCCTTGTCTCTTCACAACCCAAAGATGGATTAGGATCGACCACTCTGATGTGATCTCATGTTAACCGAACTAACATCAGCCTTTTCAAAGACCCTGTATTCCAAACAAGGTCATTTCCACGGTGGAGAAGCTCGAGTTGCATCAGCTCACTCTGCGGAGGGATACCATTCCACTCACCACAGAGGGGTGAATGGAAAAGCTGTGCGCCATAACTCTTGTGAGGGACAGTCAAGTCCGTCCAAGAAACACGGCCCCGCCCGCGCCATCCTCGCCATCCTCCCCGCTGGTGTGACCACTTGGTCAAGCCATCTGGTGGAAGGTGTTCCTCTTTCTTGGCCCCTCTACTTTACCAGGGATTGTGTCCTTTTCCAGGGACTGATCCCTCTTAATAATACATAAAAAAAAAATGCATCCAAGGAACATGAGCTGAAGTCTCCCCACCCTTACTTCTAAGGAGTACCTGGCTGTCCCTTTCCCAAGACAGATAACTCGCTCGCTGCCCTCGAGTCAATGGCAGTGATCCTATAGGACAAGGTAAAACTGCTCACGTAGGGACCTGAGACAGTAGCTCTATACAGGAGTAAAAAAGCCTCCTCTTTCTCCCTCGGAGCACCTGGTGGTTTCAAACCGCTAACCTCGTGATTAGTAGCCCAATGCATAACGCACGATACCACCAGGACTCCTAGACAGACCACGAAGGGTTAGCAGAGACGCAGTGCATGTAGTGGAAGACGAGGTCATGCTGACCAAGAGGCAGGGTGAGCCAGATGTGTGGGGGTGAGAGGATGCACATTGTGTGGGACCCGCCGGGGCCTTGGGGAGTGGCAGTGAGCAGTACATGGGGCTGGAGAAAGACTCTTGACCTATCACAGAAGCTCTCATGTCACGTTAAGATGTTTGTCTTTTTTTTGTCTTTTTTTACATTTTATTAGGGACTCATACAACTCTTTTCACCATCCATACATATACATACATCAATTGTATAAAGCACATCCATACATTCCCTGCCCCAATCATTCTCAAGGCATTTGCTCTCCACTTAAGCCCCTTGCATCAGGTCCTCTTTTTTTTTTCCCCTCCCTCTCCTTTCCCCCCTCCCTCATGTGCCCTTGGTAATTTATACATCGTTATTTTGTCATATCTTGCCCTATCTGGAGTCTCCCTTCCCCCCTTCTCTGCTGTCCCTCTCCCAGGGAAGAGGTCACATGTGGATCCTTGTAATCAGTTCCCCCTTTCCAACCCACTCACCCTCCACTCTCCCGGCATCGTCCCTCACACCCTTGGTCCTGAAGGTATCATCCACCCTGGATTCCCTGTACCTCCAGCCCTCATATGTACCAGTGTACAGCCTCTGTCCTATCCAGCCCTGCAAGGTAGAATTCGGATCATGGTAGTTGGGGGGAGGAAGCATCCAGGATCTGGGGGAAAGCTGTGTTCCCCATCGGTACTACCTCGCACCCTAATTAACCCATCTCCTCTCCTAAACCCCTCTATGAGGGGATCTCCAGTGGCCGACACTTGGGCCTTGGGTCTCCACTCTGCACTTCCCCCTTCATTTAATATGGTATATATATACATATATACATATACATACATTCATATACACATATATACACATACATACACACACTTATATCTTTTTTTTTTTGCATGATGCCTTATACCTGGTCCCTTGGCACCTCGTGATCGCACTGGCCGGTGTGCTTCTTCCATGTGGGCTTATTTGCTTCTGAGCTAGATGGCCGCTTGTTCACCTTCAAGCCTTTAAGACCCCAGACACTATCTCCTTTGATAGCCGGGCACCATCAGCTTTCTTCACCACATTTGCTTATGCACCCATCTGTCTTCAGCAATCCTATCATGGAGGTGTGCAGTCTATGATATGATTTTTTGTTCTTTGATGCCTGGTAACTGATCCCTTTGGGACCACTCGATCACACAGGCTGGTGTGTTCTTCCATGTGGACTTCGTTGCTTCTGAGCTAGATGGCCGCTTGTTTATCTTCAAGCCTTTAAGACCCCAGTCACTATCTCTTTTGATAGCCGGGCACCATCAGCTTTCTTCACCACATCTACTTGTTCACCCACTTTGGCTCCAGCCGTTGTGTCAGGAGAGTGAGCATCATAGAGTTCCAATTTAATAAAAGAAGGTATTCATGCATTGAGGGAGTGTTTGAGTAGAGGCCCAAGGTCCTTCCGCCACCTTAATACTTGACCTATAAATATAGACACATAAATCTATTTCCCCATCCTCCTATATATATTTGCATGTACATGTCTTTGTCTAGACCTCCATGAATGCCCTTTGACTCCTAGCTCTTTCCTCCATCTCCCTTGACCTTCCTCCTGCCCTACTACCATGCTTCATCGCCACCTGGGCTAGAGTATACCTCTTCTCTAAGCAACCTTACCCTTGATCATTTCCCACCAGGCCTGCCACTCCCCCTTCTCTACCATTTGGGGTCCCATGTTTTTCCCTTGTCCCTGGGTTTGTTAACACCATTTCCTTACCTCCCCTACCCCCCCACCCCAAGTCCCCCCAGAACTGTCGGTCCCGTTGTTTTTCCTCCAGATAGTTCATCCAGCCTGTCCTTTTCAGACAGACCTGTGGAGACACTAACATGCACGAAAACAAGACAGAGGAAAACAAAGCAACAGTATACAACCAGACAACAAAACAACAAAAACAAACCACTGACAAAGAACAGAACAAAACAGTTCACGAGAGTAAAGCTTGTAGTTAGTTCAGGGATCGTTTGCTGGCCCTTAGGAGCGTTTTCCAGTCCAGTCTGTTGGGGCACAACGCCCTGGCCCCGAAGTCCACTTTCAGCATTCCCTGGGGACCTTGCCACTCCATTCCCTTGCTGTTCCGCTGCACTCCCCCAGTGATTTGCCTCGGTGTGGTGGGATCAGGTCAGGTGCAATTCCCACACTGTGTCTCCGGTGCTGTCTCCTGTATCGCCCTTAGTCACTGATTGGCATCATTTCTCATAGTGGGGCCAGCCATGTTGTTCTCTAGATGTTTGTCTTTTAAAAAAAAATCATTTTATTGGGGGGCTCATAAACTCATATCACAATCCATACGTACATCAATTGTGTCAAGCACCTTTGTACATTCATCGCCCTCATCATTCCCAAAACATTTGCTCTCCACTTAAGCCCCTGGTATCAGCTCCTCATTTCCCCCCTCCCTCCCCGCTTCCCCCCTCCCTCATGAGTCCTTGATAATTTATATATTATTATTTTGTCATATCTTACACTGTCCAATGTCTCCCTTCACCCACTTTTCTGTTGTCCGTCCCCCAGGGAGGAGGTTAGATCCCTGTAATTTGTTCCCTCTTTCCACCCCACCATCCCTCCCCAAGATATTTGTCTTTTAGTGAGTGGACCACAGGGAAACTGGAGCTGTGAAGCAGGTTAGATTTTAGCTCAATTCTTCTACTTGCTATGTGAACCATGGGTGGGAACAGCAGTTCTTTCTATGAAGTCTCTTGAGATTAGCCTGAGAGTCCTTCCCTGCCCAGGGGTCATCCAAATGGACACACTGGCCTGGCAGATGCTTCGTGGATGCTTCTTCCTGTGAGGTGAAGCTCTGTGAGCTCCCTGTGGAGTAACTCACATCACGTCACTCTCAGTGGCCCCTCCCTGCAAGGTGGGTATTTGAATCATCCTGTTTTATGGTAAGGTTGTTGTGCAGAGGAATCCTTGGATGGTGCATTCGGAAAAACACAGAAGGTTGATGATTCAAACCACCAGGAGGTGGCTCAGAAGAAAGGCCTGGCTAGCTCTTTCTGGACAGCCACCGCTGGCTAGCCCTACCCTGTTCAGTTTATATTCTGCACATTTCAATGGAAGGCTAGTGGCCGGGCTTAAGATACAAACGGCTTGCACGAACCTGGAAGAAAGTTAGCATTCTGAGCACACCCTGGCGATCTGCTTCCATAAGATTCCAGTCACAAAAGCGTTACTCACGGCTGGCCACTTTGTTCTGATTCAAAGCAACCCTTTAGGACAGGGGAGAATTGCCTCTGTGCGTTTCCGAAACTGTAACTCTTTTTTTGTTTTGTTTTAAACAGTTTTATTAGCACGCATCTGAGTAACAGATCTGGTCCGGGGCTGGCCACCGTTCAAACGCAGGCTGCTGAGCGCCAATCCATCTTCCCCTCTCCGTCCTGCCCCTCTGGGCTTTGTTCCACGCAGGAAGTGTTCCACATGGCCCGTAGTTTACACTGACGTCCTGCGTCAAGCTTACCAAATCCTTCATCGATTACCTCACTCCGGGCTTGCAACAGTGGCGCCGTAAGGAAGATGTCATTTTTCAAGGTTAAGGAAACCCACCAGAGGAAACAGTGATTTGTCAAAGGTCAGGAGTTGGGTGGCAGAGCTCCGACTCAGCTTGACGTGGCCTGAATCTGAGTGCAGTGCTCAGATGTCAAGGTCATTGCCGTCAGCACCGCGCGAGCGGCCTCTCGCTCCACGCATGGGGGCTGGCAGTCAGGGGTGCTGCCTGGGTACCACTCCGAGGCTTTCTGTCGAGGAAAGCGATTTTCTGAGCCGAAGGGGGTGGGCACCGAGGAAGGTGCCCTTGGCATCGCTCTCCTCGGGTTGGGCAATGAACTTCCGCCATCTGGAGCCGGTGACGTCAGCCAATTGTCTGGATGTCTGCCAGGCTCCGCGGTCCAGGAAATGGACTTCCGGCTGAGCAGCCTCAGCCTCCTGCACCCGGGACCTTTCCCTTGGCAACGTGAAGGGCTGACCATCTGATTGCAGGGCAGGTTTGGCTTAGGGAAGCAGGGAACCGTGGAGAAAGGAAGTTTAGAGTAAACCAAGGTGGGGAAGGGGGAAATTGGGGGGGGTTATGGGGTGAGCCCAGAAGCCCCTCTGGGGTCTGGGCCCTTTCTTGGGGCAGGAGAGGATCATGTAACCCGATTGGGAGGCTTAAAATTCTATGACTAAGAGGCATAAGTAAATTGGGGGTGGAGGGGGTGAAAGGTAAGCAAAGTTAAGAAAATCTGGAAAAAGCCACCCAAGCAAGGTCACAGCCATAGGTTAAGATTCTAAGAATAGAATGTTGACGCTCAGCCTCTCGGGAGGGATTTCCCCACCCCACTCCTTCTGTCAGGAATAGACACACCACCTTTCTGAATTATAAAAACAATTCGTGGTAAAGACTAAACCACAGGTAAATAAATTTAGGTAGATGAAGTACCCCTCCGCCCCCCCTCACTCCCCACCTCTCCAGGCTTGGCTCTTCAGTCCAGTACAGTCTTTCTCCCACGGAGCAGCTTGTGGTTTACAACTGCTGAGTTTGAGATGAGTGACTCAGCGGGATCGCTCAGACAGTAGAGAGCTCAGTTGAGGATCACAAGGACTCCTTGGGATTGGAACAATTATTGTGCTTTTTTTTTTCATTTATTATTTTATTTTGTTTAACATTTTATTAGGGGCTCATACAACTCTTATCACAATCCATGCATATACATACATCAATTGTATAAAGCACATCTGTACATTCTTTGCCCTAATCATTTTTTTCTTTTCTTTTTTTTACATTTTATTAGGGGCTCATACAACTCTTATCACAATCCACACATCCGTACATTCTTTGCCCTAATCACTCTCAAAGCATTTGCTCTCCACTTAAGCCCTCTGCATCAGGTCCTCTTTTTTTTCCCCCCTCCCTCCTCGCTCCCCCTCCCTCATGAGCCCTTGATAATCCACAGATTGTTATTTTGTCATATCTTGCCCTATCTGGAGTCTCCCTCCCCCCCCCCTCTTCCCTGCCATCCATCTCCCAGGGAGGAGGCTTTTATTTTTTAATAACAGCTTTGTGGAGACAAAGGAATCCCAGGGGTGCAGCGGCTACGTGCTTGGCTGCTTGTCAATAGGTGGGCAGTTAGAATCTGCCAATCATCCCCCCAGGAGAAGGACAGGGCGGTTGGCTACAGCTTTGGAAGCCTGTAAGGGCATCCCCAGTCTGTGCTAGGGCTTCAGTAGACATCGGGGTTGACAGGGTGGCAGGGAGGGTTGGCTTTGTTGAGAGATACATAATTCATATACCATACAACTCACCCCTTTAAAGTGTTCAATGAGAGGCTTTGGTATAGTTACAGAGTTGTGTTCATCTCTAAGGTCATTTTCAGAACACATTCATCATTCCAAAAAACATAAACCCATACCCATTAGCCATCAACACTCCCCCACCCCTATGTAATCATTCATCCACTTTCGGTCTCTACAGGCCTCCCTGTTCTGGGCATTTCCTCTACATGCTATGTAGCTTTTGTTTTGATTTCTTTCACCCAGCACAACCTTGTCAAAGTTCACCATCCTAGCATGTATCTTTGCTCTTGTTTCTTTTCTTTAAAGAAAAATCATTTTATTGGGGGCTTGTACACTCTCATCACAAGCCATCCATCCATCCATTGTGTCAAGCACTTTTGTACATTTGTTGCCTTCATCATTCTCAAAACAGTTGCTTTCTACTTGAGCCCTTGGTATCAGCTCATTTTTTCCCTTTCCCTCCCCACCATCATGAACCCTTGATCATGATAAAATTATTATTATTATTGTATCGTTCTGGTTTCTTTTCAAGGCGGAATGATATTGTGTGGCATGGAATGCTCCTGGTTTCGGAGAGGTAACATCTAAAGTCTTGGAATGGCTTCAGGGACTGAGGTGACTTGTTATCTATTAGGGCTGCAGGCCACACCTAACTGGAAGGTTATCCTGAGTTGACTCACTCCGCTTTATCAGAAAACTTCAGGGGAAGGAGACATGATTCAGTTTAACCAAATGTGTGGGCTTTCTGCTCCCGTAAAGGGCTAGTCACATGGTCACTTCTCCCCTGTCCTACCGGGTTGCTATGAGTTGGTATTGACTCAATGGCAGTGATTCTTTGACTTTTAATATCAGGAGGCCCTGATAAAGGTTCTGGGCATTAAAAGTTCCACAGGCTCCCTGCTCAGAGACAGGCCTGGACGCATGTGGGTCAGTAGCTTGTCTCTTTTGGACTTGGGTGGCTGTGCCCTAGACCTGCCCTTACTCATACGTGTTTCTTGGTTTTTCATTCTGTTTGCTGTAGTAATTCTGTATCAACGTGTAGCCTTTTCTTGGGTTCTGTGGGTCATTTCCATGAATTTTTTTAATTTGAGGGCATGCTGAGAACAAGCTGGTCAGAAGTGAGGGAGATCTGCCAGAGCAAAGGGAACCCCAGATTTGTAGCCAGCCAGTCAGAAGGGAGAGGAGCCTGGGAATCCCCAATCTCATGGCTGGTATCCAGAGCATTCGGCAGACTTGGCCATCCAGAGACTATGCTTTATCATTGTGAGGTCTGACCTAGCTGGTAGCCACGGCCAGAGGAAAACATGCTATCTGTATCAGCATACTTGGAAATAGAATAAAATAGGGCTTAATTGGCTAGATCTTAACGAGTTTTGGGATTGAATATACTGAGTTTAGTTGATGCCCGAGAAGTGGAATAAAATGGATTGCCTTGATTCTAGCTTTGATTGATGCCACACCTACAATTTACGGAATATTTTCTTCTTCCTTGTAGTCGTGATTCGTGTAATTTTTTTTCTACTTATGCCAATAATCTACACAACGGAACCTTCTCCAGGTCCATAACTTCTGCTTGTATAATTCAGTGTCATTGATTATACTCTTTTTTTTTTCAAGAAAGAAAAGCTTGTAGTTAGTTCAAGGATCATTTGTTGGCCTTTATGAGTATTTTCCAGTCCAGTCCGTTGGGGCACCACACCCTGGCCCCAAAGTCCACTTTCAGCATTTCCTGGGGACCTTGCTGCTCCAATCCCTTGCTGTTCTGCTGCAGTTCCCCAGTGCTTTGCCTCGGTGTGGTGGGATCAGGTCAGGTGCAATTCCCACACTGTGTCTCCGGTGCTGTCCTCTGTAACGCCCTTGGTCACTGAGGGGCGTCATGTCTCATAGTGGGGCCAGCCATGTTGTCCTCTCTGTGGACTGGCTGCTCTAATCAGGAACATCATCCTCATGGCCTGGTGGGCCAGGCTGTGCTCCACTCTCTCCTCCTGCCCCTTCATCTGCTCCCGTGTGCTCTGATCAGATATGTCCATCTCCCGGAGCTGCAGAATCAATGTCATCCTTTGAAACAAATTCTTCTCAGGGGAGGAAGCCACTTAATTTTTGGTGCTGGGTCCAGCCTCGCAGACCTCTCCACTGGTTCCCTACTCCACGCCGGGATATTGCATTCACACCTTGCGGCACTGGGTTGAAATTATACTCTTTGTGCTATGTAACTATTGATATCCTTTTCCAAATCACCACACCAAAATGGACAGAAGCTCAACGTTTATGTCTAGGAACATTGTTCCTTGAGCTCTTTGGCTTCTTTTTGGGAGTTTCCATGACGGTTCCCGGCATGCCACCTGTTGTTTATATGAGCATGCTTGAAATGTTACAATTATGGATGTGGAAATCTGCACAACCAAGCCTGTATTTTCTGGAGGGTGTGCTGCTGTACATTCTCCGGTGCCTCTTCAGTACACTTGTGTATCCATTCTTAAAATTATTGCTTGCTTCTATGACAGCAGCAGGATTGTAATTACCACCCACCCACTGCCATCGTGCAGTTTCCGGGCTCCGAGTCACCCTGTGAGACGAACTAGACCTGCTCTGTCAGGTTTCCAAGGTGGTGAGTCTTCCTCTCATGGAGCAGCCGGTGCGTTCCAGCCATTGACCTTCCAGCTGGCAGGCCGAGGCTGAACTCATTGTGCCACCAGGGCACCGTGGTCATGATCGCGGCGGCCTGCGGTCTGTGTTTCTCTCCGGGTCTCCCAGTGCCTGGTTTAAGTTGTGCCAGTTTGCTCAATCCTGGCCATTGTCTTTCCTTTCACCTTTCAAACAAAAATCACAGCACAAAACAGTTTAACTGACATCTAATGCCCACAATTCAATGGTCTCGCACATGGAAAAGAACTGTGCAAGTTTACCTTTAGTAACTTTTGGGTTCAATCTAGTTGGTAACGTTGCCTTCCTCCTCCATCCATCCCCGATAACCATCCAAGAACGTTTCTTTGTGCATGGAGACCTCTTGTTGGCTTTTTATAATAGTAGGCTTGCCCAGCGTCTGCCCTTTTGTGGATGACTTATTTCACAGTGCATGACGACCTTCACATTCATCTACGTTGGGAGATGTTGCCAAGAAGGGCTATTATTCTTTGTCGTTGCATAGTATTTCATTGTGCGCATGCCTCCTGTTGTTGGCTTATCCATTCACCCATCGATGCACACTCACATTGTCTCCATCTTTTTACTGTTGTGAGCAGCGCTGCAATGAATAGGATACTCGTTTGTCTATTTTTGTGTCTGCTCTTATCTCTTAGGGTAATAAAGATGTAGTGGGGTTGTGGGATCATATGGTATTTCATCCCATAGTACATAGTACATAGTGGTATTTTACATTACATTTTACATTACATTTTACATTCTCACCAGCAGTGAGAATGTTTGTTATCAGAGTGAGATAATACCTCATTGTCATTTTGATTCCCATCTCTCCTTGGGAACTCACAGGGTCTGTCTGTCCACTGACAGGATGGCCATGAGAGAGACAATGAATGGCCAAGGAACCCTGGTAGGACAGCAAATGAAGTAAGCACTTGGAAACTGAAAAGTCAGAAGTTCAAACCCGCCAGCTGCTCTTTGGGAGAAAGATGAGGCAATCTGCTCCTGTCCAGACTGACAGCCTCGGAGCAGCCCCACTCGACCCTGTAGGACTGCGAAGAGCTGGAAACGACGCCACAGTCGTGGTGTTCGTTGGAGACACGGCAAGTGCTTGTGAGCGTTTCTGCCTGGACTTCTCACTTCGGTGAAGTGTCTGTTCATTGGGCTCGCCCACTTTAAAATTGGGTTGTGCGTTTTTAAACTTTCATTGGCATGTAATTCACATACCATACTACGCAGTAGTGCCAGCATATTAAGAAGGGTTGTACGACCAACACCACGATCAATTTTAGAACACGTTCTTTCTTGTACACCTCGTTATGGACTCCCTCAACTTTCCCCAACACCCCCTGCCACACTCCACTCGCTCGTTCGCTCACTGCCACCCAGACAATGCCAACCCATGGTGACCCCAGAGGGCAGGCTAGAACTGCCTCTGGGTTTCCCAGACTCTAACTCCTTTTTTTAAAAATCATTTTTATTGGGGGTTCTCATACAACTCATCACAATCCACACATACACCAATTGTGTAAAGCACATTTATACCTTCCTTACCCTCATCATTCTCAAAACATTTGCTCTCCACCTAAGCCCCTGGCAACAGCTTCTCATTTTCCCCTCTCTCCCGCTTCCCCTCCCTCATGAACCCTTGATCATTTATAAATTATTATTCTGTTATAACTTACACTGTTCGACGTCTCCCTTCACCCACATTTCTGTTGTCTATCCCCCAGGGAGGAGATTATATGTAGATCCTTATAATAGGGTCCCCCTTTCTCCCCAACCTCCCTCTCCCCTCCCAGTATCGCCACTCTCGCCACTGGCCCTGAGGGATCAACCGCTCTGGATTCCCTGTGCTTGACTGTAACTCTTTACAGGAGTAAAAAAGTCCCATCTTTTTCTCCCATACCACCAAGATACCATCAACCCAGTTACTACCTCTATAGATTTACCTAGAGTTCACATGCAGAAAAACAGATAAAACAAACAGAAAACAGTCCATCTATAAAACTAACAACCATAACAAAGCAAAACAGAGGAAACCTTTAATAGAAAAGACAGGGGAAAATATTTTTTTCAAAAACTAGAACAAATTATGAATAGGTCAAATGATAAGGCGTTAAATTTTAACCCATCTGCCACACTCCACTTCCCACACACCCTTCCTGCATGATGACCAGGCTGTTCCCATGCCTGGTCCATGGTCGGAGGGGATTCACAGGAAGCTGAATCCACGGGGATTTTCCCTTCCCCTTTCTTTTTTTAAACTGAAGCAACTTTAAAACGGGTCAAAAGGGAGGTCACGTGACATTAAATCTTAACCTCACCACAGCGGCAGTGATTGACTTCACAATGCGCTCTGTCTGATAACAAGGCTGTTCTCAAATGTCAACTCTAGCCAGAGGGGGTTTACTGGGAGCTTACTCCACAGGCATCCATATCCCACATCCTTGGTGTTAGCGTCCTCGATTCCGTTCTGAGAAGGAAGCCAAGTGGCGTAAGCCTATGATGGACGCATCTCTTAGGATGAGGATGGGGGAGAGCTGTAAGTGGAAAAGCAAGTGTTCACAGCGACCCTGCGACCAACAGAACTGAACGCTGTTGCCTAGTCTTGTGCCGCCCTCACAATTGTCCCTAGACCTGAGCCCTTGGTTGCTGCCCCGTGTCATGGAGGGTCTTCCTCTTCTTCGATGGCCTTGCATTTTACCAAACACGGTCTCCTTCTCCAGGGACTGGCCTCTTCTTCTTTGTTCTCTGTTCTCAGCCTGGAAGCTCTGCTGAAGCTTGTTCACCCTGGGTCACCCTGCTGGTGTTTGCGGGAGTTTTTAGTTTTCTTGTGAGCGTTCCACCTTTCACAGGGTGCGTTCTTATCATTTTTCTGTTGTTCGCGATTAAGAATCCTCCCTTACAAAACCTAGAAAGTGTCACGTGTTGGTTTTATAGGACTGGAAAGCAACCAAACCGTTTTTGTTTCATTTGCACTTTTTTTGAAACCCATTATTGTCCTTGGAATGATTTCTGGTGTTCACACCTGTGCAGTATTCAGGTTTCAAGGCTAACAGTGTTCTGTGTCCTTCAGGTGTGACGGGCTCTGGCTCTCAGAAAATATCTCTTCGACTGAAGTCATTTTAGTGGAAAATATTGCAGTTTTCCTTGTCTGACAGGTTTCCATTTTATACGATTTCCGGCTTTCATGGAGTTTCTAAATAGCACCTAGGGTCACCTTCATTCTTTCTTCATTCTAATATTGTTTCAATATTATTGTACTTTTTCACAGATGGATCGATTGTAAGCTCCACAGGGAGAAGGACTAGGACCTCGTTTGCTCACTATTGCCTCCCAATGAGTCAATGTGCCCTGTGCCTGGTACATGTAGATTATCTGTAACATAGAGAAGGGAAAACAGAGAGTGCAGATTCTCTATCTGTGACATAGAGAAGGGAAAACAGAGAGTGCAGATTCTCTATCTGTGACATAGAGAAGGGAAAACAGAGAGTGCAGATTCTCTATCTGTGACATAGGCTGAGTGAGTGAATGCCTGAGTGGCTTAGACTCAGACTGAGTAGCGTGCACAGGTAAGTCACCTGGGAAGTGGCCAGACAGGGGTCAAACCCAGAACTTCTATTCATTTCTAAGTAAGATTCTTATACTTCAGAGTTCTTGGCCTATCACAACCTATTTGCCACAAGAAGCCCGATTTCCTCAAAGTTTCATTTGTTGCCTTTCTCTGTAGTATTACCCCAATATGCCGTTGTTTGTGAACAGCCCGACCGCCCAAATACAGTGAGATTGATGTCCCTTGAGCCTCCGACTACTCCTCCCCCCCCCCATTCCTCTCCACCACCACCACCCCCCCCCACACACACCCCTGCTCAGGCTGTCAACCCAAAGATCCCATTTCCTGCAACGGCTCTTTGATGATGGAAAGTTCCTCTAGACATCGGACCACGACTGCATGTTTGACTGAATCTCAACTGTGATTTGGTGGAACACATTATGGTGGGGGCCGGGTTTGATGTGGGAGATTCCCTTGGGGACATGAAGGCTGTCTGTGCTCTGCACGGCGATGTCCGCGGCCTGGCTTAGGCCTGAGGCCCTTGCTCCTCCCATTTGGACTTTGTGTTTTGATTCGGGGTACATTCTGCTATCGCAGAAGGAGAAGGAAGCCAAGTGGCGTAAGCCTGTGATGGACGCATCTCTTAGGATGAGGATGGGGGAGAGCCGTAAGTGGAAAAAGAGTCATTCATCTCAGAGGTCTGAAATTGGAGACCACCCGACCTTTGGTTGGACCGCATGCCCACCTAGACAGTACTGAGTTTGGGCTCCCTCTGGTGGACATTTGGAAAATAAGACAATTGGGTGCTTCTCTGCACTATAGTAGGCGTTTCACATAAGCATTGCAGTTTTTCCTCAACGTTATCCTATAAATTGTTGTTTGCTTTAGGGTCGATTCCGAATCACAGGGACCAGCAACAGGGTTTCCCAGGCTGTGGGCCTTCGGAAGCAGATCTGGAGGCCTGTCTGCGGAGCTGCCTCTGGGTGGCTTTGAACCACCAGCCCTCTGGCTAGTAGTCAAGTGCCGAACCACTGTGCAACCCGGGGACACCTCCCTTCAGGTAGGCTTTATCAATCCTGTTTTGAAAAGAAGGAAGCTGAAAAGTCACCCCAAATCACACAAGGATTTGGACTCCAGAGCTTCCCCGACTCCCCAGAGCCCGTGTTCTTTCCAGTGCCCTGAGCTGAGGGAGCCAGAGAGGACGCAAAGTGAGATTCCCTTCGGATTCCAGGGGGGTAATGACTTTGTTTGTTAAGATGTTTTGGGCTCCCCATGCTCTGGCATTCCCCTAAATCCACTGGTGTGCTGGGGTCGGCTCAGGGGGCTGGTTCAACAGGCAGGAATTTTATTGTTTTTTAAAAACGTTTTATTAGGGGCTCATATAACTTATCACAATCCATACATACATCAATTGTATAAAGCACATCTGTACATTCATTGCCCTCATCATTTTCAAAGCATCTGCTCTCCACTTTAGCCCTTTGCATCAGGTCCTCTTTTTTCCCCTCTCTCCCTGCTCCCCCCTCCCTCATGAGCCCTTGATAATTTATAAATTATTATTTTGTCATATCTTGCCCTGTCCGACGTCTCCCTTCACCCCCTTTTCTGTTGTCTGTCCCCCAAGGAGAAGGTCACATGTAGATCCTTGTAATCGGTTCCCTCTTTCCAACCCACCCTCCCTCTACCCTCCCAGTATCGCCCCTCACACTCCTGGTCCTGAAGGTATCATCCACCGTGGATTCCCTGTGCCTCCAGCTCCTATCTGCACCAGTGTACATCTCTGCTCTATCTAGTCTTGCAAGGTAGAATTTGGATCATGATAGTGGGGGTGGGGGCGGGGGAGAAAGCATTTAGGAACTAGAGGAAAGCTGTATTCTTCATCGGTGCTACATCACACCCCAGGCAGGAACTTTGTAAGTTGGTTGTTATCCTGTTGAAGGTGGAGCTTGGCCGCGGTGGGAGTATTTACTTGGCAGAGATTAGCCAACACTGTAAATAGAGGGTCACTATGAGTCAGACTGGACTTGATGGTGGCGGGTTTTGTTTTCTGGTTTAGTTTATAAATCTGGGTTTCCACTCCCAACCCCCACCCTGCATGCTGGTTTATGAGTGTTCCACCATCCTGGACTCTCCCCTGGGGACCCAAATGTCCCTTATCAGAGCACTAGCTCAGAGCCCTAGAGTGAGAGCTGAGGACCAGGCCCATGAACTTTCTACTGTGGACAAAGAGGGATAGGCGTATGGACTGGAAAGCGAGGAAGTGCATGCTTGAGGGAGAGAGAGGGGGGCTGCAACATCCTGGTGAGTCCCATACAAAGTACCTGGGTTTGTAATCACAGGGATTTCCGGGGAGGACTTGGAGCAAGTCCTTTGTCCTTTTCTTCCAGAGTGATGGAGCAGGAGGTCCGATGTCCGCAGAAACGGGAATAGTGACATCATCAGGAGGGACCAGTCCTCAGAGGATATCATGCTTGGTGAAGTGGAGGGTCAGCGGAAAAGAGGCAGCCCTTCCGTGAGACAGACAGACAGACACCGTGGCTATAACAGTGGGCTCGGACATAACAACAAGGATGGTGCGGGACCAGGCTGAGTTTTGTGATGTTGCACAGAGACTGTGTATTCAGAGGCACCGAATGAAAACAAGTACAGTGGGGCAGGGGAAGTGCTGCCCAGCCCAGGGGCCGGCGGAGGCTTCAGTGTACCCTCTGTGGGAGGAAGGGTGACTTTGCCTTGCTCTGGAGCTTTGAGGCAGGAAGCAGCCAGTGGACCAGATCCCAGACCCCCTGAGACCACGGTTGGGAGCCATTTGCCTGGCAGGGGATGCTGGGATCTGCGAAGAGCCGAGCAGCAGTGAGCCTAAGCATCATCAGATGTCATCACCATTTGAGGACTGAGTCAGGGGCTGCCCCGCCCAGCATAAAATGAGGGTCACGTCCTTCGCGGTGGGCAGGGGAGGGGGGCATTTGTTAAGCTGGACTCCCCACTCTGACATGCTCCCAGAGGTTGCCCGGTTCCTGTATGCTTATCAGTAAACGCTGAGGAGGTTATTGCCACGAGAGAGATACCACGCAATTAAACAAGACTTCCCTAAAGGCTAAGGCCCACCGATCCGTCCGTTTGTCTGCCGGGTTGACTCTAATGTGGGTATGGTCATGGAAGGCAGGGCCCCTAGTTTAAATACCAGCAGGGTCCCCCGTGATGAACAGGTTTCAGAAAAGCCTGGTGATC
Organism: Tenrec ecaudatus; assembly: GCF_050624435.1. Taxonomy (NCBI): domain Eukaryota; kingdom Metazoa; phylum Chordata; class Mammalia; order Afrosoricida; family Tenrecidae; genus Tenrec; species Tenrec ecaudatus. The sequence continues at coordinate 159,743,003 of NC_134536.1, forward strand.
TACTTGGAAAATTAGCCATTGAAAACCCTATGAATCCCGGTGGGACATGCTTCCACCAGTGCTAAAAGATGCGTCGTATGGGTGGCAACAGATGAAAAAAAAAACCTCAGTGGCAACAGCAATGGCCAGGAGCCCACAAATGACCGGGGAGGTAGCCCAGCCCCAAGTCCATCGGGCATCCAGGCATCAGAGCAGACTTGAAAGAACTAAGAACAGGAGCCAAGAGAAGAGACGAGAAGGTGAAGAAGTGAGCACTAGGCAGCTGAGCCTCGGAGCCCCCTGGCACGTGGGCTGCTTGATCCTGGCCTGCTGCCTTCATGGCCAGAGATGCCCCTGAGCTCTGATCCTCGACCACAGAGAGATACACAAGTCCTCCGTTTGCCTGCAGGTCTCTGAACACTCCTCTCGCCCATGCTTGCCTGCTGCCACCTTGTCCGTCTGCTTATCCCTAGCTGTGTGGCTTGATCCTGCACAGCCACCATCTCCAGGCAACGGAATAACTGCGTTGTGAACCATCGGGGGGGGGGGGGGGGGTGGAGGGAGGAGGGTGTTGGCTTTGGGGTTCGGTTTAGGATTAGAGGCTGTGAACAAAGGGGCACCTGGGTTGGATGGGCGTGCACAGAGGAAGCCTTTGTGGGACTCACCTGACACTTAAGGCTAATTAGCCATTGTGTACGGAAGGCTTCAACTTGTTGGGGCCACTCCCAGGTTGAGACAGGCCCGGGAGCCCTGGCTGGCAAGGCGGACACAGGAAGAAGGAGGAGGCGCCCAGTCAGAGTTGCAGTATTTGCTCAGGAGAGGTGAGCACCTGGGGCGTAGAAACTCATAGTCAGCGAAATATTGGCTGGTCACCAACCCCCCCCCCCCCCCACCTCCTGCCTTCCCTAACTACTTCTACTTCTTGGAGAGCTTCTCTGTTTGTGAACGATTCGTCCAACAAACAGTTCTCGTTTCACTTAGCTACCAGACACGTGCCCTGGCAAAGGGCAGGGCAGTCCATTTTACCCCCGCAGAGGTCACAGAAAATGGGAAGGAACACACAGAAGCAGTGATGACAGGGCGATGGGTGTGATCAAGGGAAAATGAAGGATGCCTAACGAGGTACCCCATTGCACCGGGCCTGACAAGGAAGGACCAGTGAAGATGTCAACTGTAGGGAACTGCGTGTCCCCCCACCCTGGGTTTAAGCCATGTACGACCTTGATGAATTTACTCTCAGCTTCCTGCCACACAAACTGCCCTGAGGTTTTACTGCCCTTTGCTCCTTTCCCGCCAGAGGGTGGCTGCCTTGACCCTTGCTAGGATTGGTGCTCTTTCACTAGCAGCTGCTATGTTCATTGGTCAATACATGACTGGTGGCATCTCCCCCCAGGCGTAAGGTATGCTTCATTAGCATATTTACCTGTTTGATCAGTTGCCCGCCATTTCTTCCTTATTTAGAGATGCACGACTATTGGCTACCTCAGCTGTACCTTATTTTACATGTGATGTAATGGTGCCCGCCCTTCGCTGGCTATTTAAACCTCTGCTCTCAACTCAATAAATGAGGCTTGATCAGATTCCTGTCTTGCCTCCATCTCTCCGCGCCCTTGCCCATCTTCATTCCCAGTCCCTCTTTCAGGTACCCACGTTGTTGATGACCCGCGGGACGGGACAGTCAACATCCCAGACAATTTTTAGTAGTTATTATTAGCACTTATGCGCCCCGAGTTTAATACCATAAAGAAGTTTACTAAAAGTAATACATTTAATAAATCTACATATCATTCACGGAGAGTTTAAAGCACCCCAATGGGCAGGTACAGCACTCTATGACATCTATGCAGGGAAAGAAAGGTCTTGACCTTGGAGCAGCCCCTGCCCGACCTTTCTAGAAGAGACCAGACGTACAGCAACACCTAGCTGAGTTTTCTGGGCCTTTAAAAATGGTGAACGTGCCCACGCTAAACGAAAGGCCGCAGTTCAGGAACACCCAGATCCGCCTAGGAGGAAAGGCCTGGTGAGCTACCTCTGAAAAAGCAGCCGTGGAAGCCCCGTGGAGCCCAGCTCTGCTCCGACACACACGGGCCCACCATGACGTAGAGCTGACCGCACAGGGTCTCCTCGTTGGATTTGAGTGATTGCCTCGCGGTCTATGTACAGGCTTTGTCTGAGCACAATGAAGTGTTCAGGAATTCCCATATAAATATAATAGTGTCCCATATTTGGGGGGGGGTATTTTGAAATCTCTGAGGCTCCGAGAATCCACATTGGGTTCCCATTGGTTCAAACTCCAGAATCACAGAGGTGATAAGATAAGCTTCATGGAAGAGTCCAGAACCATGTTTTCCATCAAGTGGTTATTGACTTGTCTGGGGAACAGTCTGAATGACTAAGCCACCTCCTTGTCCCTCCCATCCAGCCAGCCTCTGGACCACGTGCCACAGAGGAGGAGAAGCCAGTGGGGGGTGGGGAGATGGTGGGTAGTTGGGAGGGGGGGACTCAGCCACTCAGAATGAGGCTCCAAGCAGGAGCTCCCAGTGGTGGCTCTCACACAGCTTTTGGGATTGCCCATGAATCTCTCTACTGAACACATTCGCTTATGTCAAGGGAGTTGATGTTCTTCTTGATCCCAATTGGACCTCGGATTTGGGAAGGGAGGTGGTTGTGATGCTGTTCTAAATACTGCAGACGGGGGTACCGTAAACTGGGCAATCGAGGGTGAAACATGCCCCCCTGGGCTGACTGCTCTTAACGTCAGAAGATCCAGGAATCAGCCACGATTCCCACCGACACAAGCCACCCTGGAGGGATCGTGAGCAAACCAAAGACCAGGGGTTCAAGTCCCCTGGGCGCTGTGGGAGAAAGCTGTGGCAGGCTGCGGCTGGAAGATGATGCTCGTGGAAACAGTCTGCTGCAGCCTGCTCAGTCCTGTCGGGGCTCCAAGATGGGACAGGCTTTAAGGCACACACCATCATAGCAACCCTTTAACCATCGTCTCCCAAATCACTTGCTTCTGCAGAACTGGGTGTTAACGACCCCGCTACACCACGAACACCCTGTGAACCAAAGGTTGGCAGTCTGAAATCACCAGCCGCCCAGCAAGCAAAAGATGAGGCTGTCTAGCCTCACCTTGGAGAAGGAAGGTCAGTACTACTCTGTCCTATAAAGTTGCAATGAGCCGGAAATGACGTGAGGGCAGCGAGTTTGAGTTTGAGTCCAACAAACCGAATGGGCGAGACATGACTGGGCTCAGGGGGATGTCCTGTTGAGCATCTGAAGCCAAGGGGGCTGCAGTTAGTGGGCTGCTAATAATATTACCACTATTATTGGTAGTAATATTATTACCAATATTATTACCACTAATATTACCACCATGTATGGAGTCCTTTCTCCATGCCGTGTGCAGGCTAGGTCCTCGGTTGGCATCACCCCACTGAATACCCTTAACAGCCCACTAGGTAATAGTCTCCATACCCAGTGGGGTCACTAGGGTGGGTGTCAACCAGTCCTCAGGGTGTCTTGCCCATTTCTGCATCCCCCCATCCCCCCAGGAGGCTTTCCCCATGCAAAATACTAGCAACTGTGTTGTACCTGAAATGCAGACACCAGGAATGTCGAGAAGATCAGTAACGATGTAAACACCAGCAGCGATGAGTGGGTAAAGTCATGTGATTTGAATGATCATTGTCATTGGGTAACAATGATAGCTCCGACTGGCAGGCATTGGAAGATTCAAAAAGTCAGCATAGACTTTAATGTGGTAAGATATGTAGTTGGAGGGAACTGATTACAAGGATCTACATGTGACCTCCTCCCTGAGGGATGGACAACAGAAAAGGGGGTGAAGGGAGATGTCAGATAGGGCAAGATATGACTAAATAATAATTTATAAATTATCAAGGGCTCATGAGGGAGGGGGAGCGGGGAGGGAGGGGAAAAAAGAGGACCTGACGCAAAGGGCTTAAGTGGAGAGCAAATGCTTTGAGAATGGTGAGGGCAAAGAATGTACAGATGTGCTTTATCCAATTGATGTATGTATATGTATGGATTGTGATAAGAGTCGTATGAGCCCCTAATAAAATGTTAAAAAATAAAAGATATGTAGTTGGATTTAGGATAAATGTTTTTGTTGGTATAGCCACCTACACCACCCCCCAAAAAAAGCAACAACCCCAAACCAGACAAAAGCCACTGCCATCGAGTCAATTCTGACTCATAGGGACCCTGGATAGGGAGTCTAAGACTAGGCATCTTTACTGTGCTGACAGCTCCATCTTTCTCCGTGGGATCGCCAGGTGAGTTTCAGTCACCTGCTTTTGTGATCGGCCATCCAGCACTATCCCACAATGTCAGCAAGAAACAGTGAAAACGCTCCACAGAAATTGGATAGGTAGTCAGTGTTGCTGGGACCATGTTCCCTGGTGCAGTCCGCATTCCCCACCCCGCCCTCCCACGAGGCCCTTGTCCTTACTTCCCTCTGGAAAACTCCCTCATTCACTTCCGATTTCATACACTTGGCAGGTAGAACTAATAACTCAGGGTTGATGGAATGGGAAGCAAAGTTCTGGGGAGGCACTCAACCTAATGTGGGTGGTCTGAGGTCAAGGGGGACCCATGGGCTTCCAAAATACAGCCATCACAGGGTCTACCATGTAATCTTCCAGCTCTGGCCGATAAAAAGGAGCAGGTTATCTCTGCAAAAGATGTCTAGGAGATGCCAAGCGTCTGTACCCAGTGTTTGTGTCCAACATGCTCTGTGGCCAGCCAGCCATTGCTTGCTTCTTAGAGGTTCATGGGATCATCTCCTATTTTGGATCATTCACCCCGTTTCCCCCTCCCCCAAATCCAATAAGAAATGCTTGAACTACATCTCTAAACAGAGGCCGTTGGGTCTCCTTGTTTCTATGTACCATCAAGTGGACTGTGAGTCACAGTGACTTCACATGGCAGTAGGACATGGCATAGGGTTTCCTTGGCTGTAACCATTGCTGGAGTGGATTGCCTGGCCTTTTCTCCCATGGATTGGCTGGTTGTGTCTCGTACAATTTAAGGATAAATCAGTGCAACTGCGAGTGGTGCATTCATTTGCCAAAAGTCACCATGCGTTAACAAACACAGACCGATTGCATTTTCTCATCGTTTTCTCAAAGATTGCAGAACATCCCCATGAGAATGGTAAGAAAAGGAGAAGCGTTTACCTGGGAGGTAAAGAGGCAAACTGTTTTCTGTAGGATCTGTATGTCCCCATAAGAGGAATCACGTTTGAATTATGTTACCATTAATTCATAAACAAACAAACAAAACAAACCTCATCATTAACAATGCGCCTTCCCAGAGGATCCAGCAATATCACGATTGTGCATGTGCCCCAAAGACCTAAGAGACACGACACAAGTGGGGGTGTGATCACCTCTCCCATGTTCATAGCAGCACTGTTCACAGTGGCAGGACATTGGAAGCAGCCCCGATGCCCAACTGAGGAAGAACGGATAAAGAAACTATGGGACACGCCCACACCAGAATACTATGCATCCCTGGCAAACAGTGAAGAAAGCATGAAACACAGCATGGTTTTGGATTTCTAATTTTTTTTTTTTGTATGTGAAATCCAGAAAAGGTCAATCTATAGAGACAGGAACTGGGTTAGTGATTCTGTGGGAGATGGCAGGGGAGGTTGAGGCGAAGCGGGGAGCCAGTAGCGGTTAGTATAAGAATGAAGAAAGCATTCTAAAACTGACAGTGGCGGTGATTGTATAATTAATTCTCAGTGTAGTAGAACTATTAGATTGTATGCTATGTGAATTATATGCCAATAAAACTGTTGGAAAAAAAATTAACAATGGGCCTTACCTCTGTATCGACAACTAATCATCTCTAGAATTATTTCAGTGGATCAATGAAGCAATAAAGGGGCACATGGCTTTCTTACTCATGTGTCCTTAAGCATCATTTCATCCCCTGTTGCATTTGAATTAGAGTGCTGGCAAAAACAAACACAACACAACCAGGACAGTGTTGTTGACTGCCCAAAGCACAAACAAGTCTGTTTGGGAAGAGGTTCAGCCAGAATGCTCCTCAGCAGAGAGGACAGCGGCACTTCCATCTCGTGGACTTTGGACAGGCCACCGGGGCGAACGGTTCCAGGAGAAGGATGGCATTCTTGGTGGAGTCGAAGGGAAGAGACAAGGAAAGAGGGCGTCAATAAAAGGGATTGACATCATGGCTTCCACAACGGACTGCAACGTAGCAATATTGCGGAGGCTGGTGCAAGGCCCGATGAGGCCGTGTCCCGCTAAGTTGTACAGAGGACCGCTATGGGTCAGTGCCCACTGGACGGCAGCATGCATCCTTACATTGGAGATTGAGCAGTCAGCACGTGCCATGTAGTTAGTTGATTGTGCCAACCTGGCCAATAAACACAGGTGGGGTTAATTGAAGGGCGGAGGGATAAATGGCTCGGTGAGCCTCACCTTTGTACTTCTCGGGTCTCTTGCTTTCTGATGGTCGGACCAGGGTGCAGCTGCCTTAGCCAGTTCCCTGCTTCAGCTGGCAAGGCTCACTTCCTGCAAGACATCCCCAAGGAGAAGCCGCATAGACCTACCCCAATGCAGCCCTGGGTGCTGGAGCAGCCACGTGGAGACCCCTGCCAGTGCTGAGATGTTTACACGTTTACTGACTCGGCTTTCCTCCTGCAGTCGGCATCATTGCATGTGTTTTGTGAGATGGAGGAGGACTTTGTGAATTGGTGTCAGACATATGGGTTAATGTTGGACTTGTGGGCTTGGGCAGCACTGGGTTGGGATGTTTTCTTGATGCGCACTTAACCTTTATATAAAACTCTCTCTTATACATGAGTTTCTGTGGATTTGTTTCTCTAAAGTACTCCGACTAACACAAGTACCGTGTTGAAAATCACTTTTTCCAGCTTTTTTTTTGTAATGTCCATAGCGTTTAGATATCCCCAGGGATATATATAGTCAAATGACTATGGTTTAAATTTACTTGAAGTAGTTCTTTTCTCTGTGATTATACCACTAAGTTACGGTGTTGATTTTACTGAGATGATTTTATTTTGCATTCGAATTTTAGGGAGTTGCTTTAAGATATAGGTTTGCTGGTTATGATTCAAAATATGGGCAGGTCCCTAAGTCAGATCTAAAACAATAGTGTGCACCAGCTAAGGGGACCTTCCATTCCTCTCTCTTCAATCCTGCTTCCTCCATCCCCCAGCCCCCCCATCCTCCCCCATCAGGAAACCTTTCTAAAAGGTTTTGGCTTATCCTTCATGGAATGCATTCTTTTGTTATGCTGTGGCAAAGACGCCAAATGTCCCCTTTTTCCCCTTTCCCAATGCAGCATCTCAGATTGGACATTACGAGCTCCTCACTGCCCCATCTGGCCAATTTGCCTTTTCCCGTGCCTTTCCCGGATGCTTGGCAACCACAGGCCACGGATCACAAGAAACGTCTGCTCAGCTCCCTGCATCTGGTTTTGCTTTGCTGTCTGTTTTCCTCTCCTGGCCTCTGTGATTTCTGCTCCGTGTTTTCCCAGCGGTCTAAGGGAGTCATGGCCTCTGGGGTTTGAGCCCGGTGGGCTGACTGCTGGTCCAGAAGGGGGATGTAAGCTGGAGTCAGGAGGGCCCTGTGGGTTGGGGGCTGAGGGGAGAAATGGCTTCCCAGGAGGGAGAGGGGTGCGCTCTTGGGCGGAGTCCTCTGAGCTCAGTTTGGGTTGATGATACGCGGTTGATCGGTGTGACCGCATCCCCTCTGACCGATGGTGACCTTGGATAGCACAGAACAGCACGTGACCTTGTTCCACGCCATCCTCACCATCCAGAGTATGCTTGAAGCCATTGTTGGGCGACTGCGTGCATCTCACGGAGAACATTCCTTGTTTCCACCGAGGCTCTGCTTTAGCAAACGCCGTGTCCTTGGCGAGCAAGTAGTCTTTCCTGAGGACATGTTCAAAGGAGCCCAAGTCCAGGCTTGCCATCTGTGCTCTTCTGATTCCATTGCTTCGAAGATGGATCTGTTTGCTCTCCTGCAGCGTTCCGGTGTGCCCATCATGAAAGGACATTACAGAAGGCTGAAGGGGGGTGGCGGGGGGAGGAGAAGAGGTCAGGGAAAGGAGGAATAGAAAAAAAAACACAACCCAGAGCAGAATATAAAGAATTGCTTTTCCGCTGCATTCACATAGCACCCGGAGCAGATCCTTATCAGCCACCTGACACACAGTGATGAGGCATTTTCTGCCACCCATGCAGGTACTGTGCTGAACACTTTGCAGGAGGAAATCATTGGTCTGTCAGTTGGGTATGGGGGCGATTCTCAGGGGACACGCTTGGCGGGTGAAAACGGTTGCTGCCAACTGCAAGATTGGAGGTCTGCCTGGCAATCCACTTCTGAACACCCAGCCACTGAGAGAGCCCTGTGGAGCCCCGTTCTACTCGGGGCCCAGCTGAGTTTGCCGTGAGGAAGAAAGAAACTGGTGATTCCGGAAGGACAAACAGGCCCTGCGATGGAGTGTCCACCCATCTAGACACAGAGGCCCTACGGGACTCAAATGAGACTCAAATTCTCAAAGCCCCAAGTCTGTGGCCTCTATTGAAAGGTTTGTGTGTGCTGTATTGTCTGCTCATTTTTCTCAAGACTGACCTTGCCCCACTTGCCTGGGAAGATCCGCTAAGCTCAGATGTGGCCAGTGGCTGGCACTAGACTTTGGGATGCTCTGTGGCTTTGGAAGGGGCCCTTTTTCACCCTATTGCCAGTGTGAGGTCTGGCGCATAAACAAACACACCGAATGGACCTGTTGCCAACAAGTGGATCGTGACTCTTGGCCTGGAACAGAATCTCAGAGAAACCAACTCACTGCCATCAATTGGAGTGGACTGATAGCAATCCTATCAGACAGGGCAGAACAGCCCCTTGGGGCTGTAAATCCTTACTTTTCTTCTTAAGGGTGACTGGTTGGTTCAAACTGCTAACCTCGTGGTTAGCAGCCCGATGCGTAACCCACTCCTGAGGCTCCATGGCCTGGCACACACATATTGGGCACTGGCTACCTATGTGTTAGGTGGTTGAAGGAATGAAAAAGAATAGGGAAACGTGTGTCCTGACCATGGACTAAGCCTCCGGTGAATGCCCTGGGATCACAGTTGAGAGATGTGTAAAGTTGATTATGATGTGTAAAGTTGATTGTGGCAGAGGAGCTTAGGCAAAAAATGGAGCATCTTATGGTTTGAGCTCCCTTTTGGCCCATTGTAAAGCTGTTTCAGTTTTTTAAAAAAGCAAAGCGAAGGGGAAATACATGTGGATCAAGCTTCTGGTGAATCCCTTCTGATCATGGACAGGGGGTGGGAACAACCTTGCGAACATGCAGAAAGCACTGGAACGTGAATTGTTGCAGATGCAGGTAGGGTAAAAATTGACCACCCCATCATTTGATCCCCTCTATGATCCATTTAAATTTGCTCTAGTTTTTAATTTCGGCCTTCTTTCCGATTGGACTTTTGATCTGGTCGACGTTGGAATCCTTGATCGTTTTTCTGTTGATGCAATCCAGGATAGGTAAATCGATAGAGACGTAAATAGTTTAATGGTTCGTCAGGGGAAGCCAGCCCCTAACACGTCATTACGGGTCCGGTAGGCACAATTGTACAGTGATAATAAGTAAGTCACAGTAAAGTTATAGAGAGCATGAGAGATAGGAGTGAAGTATTGAAATAAATGGGAGTCAGACACGTTTCATGGTAGCATGCTCACCTCTGCACCGCTTGATGGTCCACGTGGAGGGAGAGAGCAAGATTTAATGCTAACCCAGGCCTTTTATATTCTCTGGGGACATGCAAGCCCCCTAATTACAGGTGAGGACATACGTCACTGGAAGGGGCTGTCCTATAGGTAATACAGTAATGAGAGGGGGGTGGTCTAGAGACATACATGCAATAGCAAGAGGGATTGGGGTATACATGTGACAAGATGGGCAGATCCTAGGTTTAGGATGGCGGCTTAACTTTGACCTATTCCCTAGATCTCCATAGGAACCATTGTCAGTAGGGTGTAAACCCCACCTACTGGAACCAAATAGATGACTGGAGGCGTCCATTGTCTTTAACAGCAGGGAGTGGGGCCACTGCAGTCTGGCAACTGGGAGGATGGTTGTGAGCATCTGACCTCCCCCCACAATGGTTCCTTGGGAGTGTGGCCGAAGAGCTTGGGGGTAAATGGGGAGCTATTTATGATGAGCACAAGCATGAAGACAATGTTCTAACATTGATTGTGGAGATGATTGTGTAACTCTTCTTGATGTGATTGAACGATCGGACTGCTTGATATGTGAATTATATGCCAATAAGACTGCCGGGGGAAAAAAAGACTGCTGCAGGAAAGATTAAATGACATTAAAAAATAAAATGAAAATAATGCATGTTGAAGATGAAAAGACAGGAGGTGACGAAAAAGAGGACAGATTGGGGGCCCACCAGTGGGGCCTGAGGGTTCTTGGAAGGTGATGGAAGGAGCCGAAGATGCTGTTGCTCTTTGCTGAGATGCACAGACAAGGCATTACTTGAAGGTTAAGAGTGGTTTCAAGTTCATGGACATTTTATCTTTGAGAGAATGACCTAGCCGGTGGTCATTCTCTGCCATTCACCTCTGTTTGCAGCAACGTTTCGTGTGGCTTGACCTCTACTTGGAAAATGTAATTAAATTAAAACACAAAATCATAACCCAGAAAACCTCTCCAAAAAGGCAGAAGAGAATCAAAACAGCCTTATTATTAAGCATTGAGCCGGAATGTGATGCCCCCTGGTGATGTGCTAGAGAAACTGCAAAGAAACCGAGCCTCCAGATCCAACTGCACTCTTTTTTTAATTAATCGTTTTATTAGGGGCTCATACAACTCTTATCACAATCCATCCATCCGCTGTCTCCCTTCACTCACATTTCTGTTGTTCTTCCCCGTGTGTGTGTGTGTGTGTGGGGGGGGGGGTGTTGTTTGTCAACCATTGCTATTGGTTCTCCCTTTTTCCTCCCACCTTCCCCCTACCCTCCTAGCATCACTATCATTATTGGTCCTGAGGGGTTTATCTGTCCTGAATTCCCTGCGTTTCCAGTGCTTAGCTGTATGCCATGGCATTTTCAATCACCGCTGATGTATGAAAAAACTGGATAATGAATAGGAAGACCAAAGATCATCGATACATTTGTTGGTGAAGAATATTGGCTATACCATAGATTAACAGAACAAATAGAATCCATATGGGATGAAAACCACGTGAATGCTCCTTAGAAGAGAATATGGGGAGATTTCCTCATCTGAACATGTTATCAGAAGGGACTAGTCCGTGGAGATGGACATTCAGTTTGGTAACGCGGGGGGTCAGCAAGATTGATTGACACAATGGACTGCGACCATGGGTAAAACCGGAGCACGAATCATGAGGGTGCACAGAAGCAGGCGAGGTTTCCTTCTGCTGGATCGAGGGTCCCGAGGAGTCAGACCTATCTCAGGGGCACTGAACCTCAGAATTCCTCCTGAAGGTGGTCTTGAGCTCAACCCAGGACGCACCTGCCCGTGACTGTGTGTATGGACCTGTGGCTCCATACCACAAATGGAAGGGGAAGCGGGAGGAAGACTCTCCGTACTCCTTCCTCAAAGGCAGGACTCTCAACGGAAAGGCTTTGGTGTGCAGAGTGCAGGAGGGTGCTCCCCTCCCCCCCAAGACAAGTTAAGTCACACACGAGCTGTGCCCCTCATACTCTGCCCAAAGGCCCCAGCCAAGGAGACGGACTTAATTCCTGCCTGCGCTTAGCCCCGTGACCTTACAAGCAGGCACGAGGCACGGGATGCCTGCCCAGGGGAAGGGTCCCTTTTTTAGAATTTTGCACACAGCTGCCCTGGGTTGCCAGCCTTGTGTGGCTGTGGGATGCTTGTGCCGTGGCCCTGTCTGTGTTTTCTCATTCCATCCACTCCAGAGGGAGGATTTTCTTGTTCTTTTTTAATTCACTCAAAGCCTCCCTGTAGGTTGCCAAGATAGTGAGATTTATGCTGGATAAAACAGGCCAGCTTGCTTCCTTCCTTTGGATACATCCTCATGACTGACTAAACGGTGGACTGGCCCGAAGAAAGGCTGGGAATTTACCTCCGGAAAACCAGCCCTTGAGCCGCCTATGGAGCACGGTGCTATGCGGACACACGCGTGCTCTGGGACACACACATGTTCTGGGACACACATGCTCGCCTTACTCAGAGTGACCTCGGTGGCAACTGGCTTTTGGTTTGTTGGCCCATCTCACTGCAATGATATTATTGTAATCATCCTCCCCCCCTAGTCCCGGGATCTGGCCTCGGCTGTGAGAACATTTCTTTATTAGCATTCTCTGTTGACTTGGCAATTCTCGGAAGATATTCTTCCCATAACCGTTTGCATCCATCATTCCTCGCTCTTTGTGGGGCGTTCTCGCGACTTCCTGCTCGGTCCTCACTCCCCGACGTCTGATCTGGCCTGCAAGGTCTGCTTTAGATGGCTTGAAGAAGCCAACCTGGACAGGTACAGGTCTCTTCTCCAGAATACGTCGCACGTAGTTGGTGCGCTGTTTGTGACAATGAGTCAGTGCTGCCTCCTACACATTGGGAGTAGACTGACCTCTTGCTCCGCCCTGTGGGTGCTTTGAAGCAGAAGCTGTTCTGTACTCAGCCCTGCCCTTGGCATTGCGCTGGCTTGATAAGTGTTCCTTGGATCCAACTAGACATTCCAGTCTGGGAAGCAAGGACACATGGTACTCAGCACGATACATTTTAATAAAGGGGGTATCATGTTCCTTGAGAAACGAGCCCTACATTGACCTAGATTGGCAACAGAACTGATACCGGGAGGGTGGAGGGAGGGCGGGGGTGGGAAGGGGGAACCGATTACAAGAATCTGCATATAACCTCCTCCCTGGGGGATGGACAACAGAAAAGTGGGTGAAGGGAGACGTCGGACAGTGTAAGACATGACAAAATGATAATGATTTATATATTATCAAGGGTTCGTGAGGGAGGGGAGGATGGGGGAGATGAGGAACTGATGCCAAGGGCTCAATTAGAAAGCAAATGTTTTGAGAAGGATGATGGCAACAAATGCACAAATGTGCTTGACACAACGGATGGATGGATGGATTGATATAAGAGTTGTATGAGCTGAGCCCTCAATAAAATGATTTTTTTAAAAAAAGAGTTCTGTGAAGAAGACATCCAAGCCATAAAATAAATCATCACTTCCTCACATGACCTGTAGAAAAGAAATTCCAAATAGCTCTCTCCTGGGGACCCACTGAGTCACACCTGGCTAGGGAAGGAGTGGGTGTGATCAGGGAAGAAGTGAAGATCCTTTTGGTTGCAGCACCCAGTGTCACCTATTTATATATCAAGGACCCAACTTTCCATCTCGAGAGCCCTGGGTTTTGTTGAGAGTGGCTTCACATACATGTTCAAGCAGGACCAGCTAGGAGAGCTTCCAGGCAAAGGAACCTGATGGAGCAGGCTCAAAGGGCCCCTGTTCGTCTTTTTCAGGAGGATGAGCCTGGTGGGGAAGAGGTGGGACGTCTCTGCACAGACAGCTGTGATGTGGTGGTCTCCAGTCGTGTAAGAGGGAGGTGGGCTTGAGGGTGTACTTCAGTCACCTGCGTGGTGCATGGGGCTACACACTGAGCTGCCCCCCACAAAGCCAGCAGTTCAAACCTAGCAGTCGCTCCAAGGCTATTACTGCCTGTAAAGACAGAAAGTCTTAGAACCCCAAAGGGTAGTTTGACCCTGTTCTATAGGGTCTCGGGAGAGAAAAGATGGGCCTTTCTATTGCCACCAAGAGTTACAGTATCGGAAACCCACAGGGGCACTTCTACCCTGTCCTATAAGGTTCCTGTGAGTCAGAATTGACTCAATGGCAACGAGCTGGTTGGAGTCCCTGGTGGTAGAGTAGGCTAAATTTTGGAGAGGCTGTTAATAATAAGACCAGAGGTTCAAACCCACCAGCAGCTCCACGGGAGAAAGAGGAGGCTTTCTATTTTCATGGAGCCCTGGTGGTGTTGTGGTTACACGTTGGGTTTTTATTCGCATGGTTGGTGGTTCAAAACCACCAGCAGCTCTGCAAGAGAAAGACTGGGCTTTCTATCCCTGTAAACAGTTATGGTCTCTGAAACTCACTGGATGGCAGTGAGTTCTACTCCCATAAAGATTCAGTCTCAGAAAACCACAGGGCAAGTTCTTCTCAGCCTTGTACAGTTCCTATGATTCAGAATTGACTTGATGGCCGTGAACTTGGGCAGCCCCTAGTGGCACAGTAGTTGTGTTAGTCTGGGTAGACCAGAGGAACAAATTCATAGACATTCACGTGTGTATAAGAAAGAGCTTTATATACAAGAGCAATGGAATATTGAGAAAACATCCCAGCCCAGTCCAGATCAAGTCCCTAAGTCCAATATTAGCCCATATGTCCAACACCAATCTATAAAGTCCTCTTTTGATTCACGCAACACATGCAATGATGCTGAATTCAGGAAGATCACAGCCCAGTGGGTGGGAGGTCTTGTGGATCCAGTGGTGTTGTAAGCATCTCAGTGCTGGCAGGGGTCTCCAGGTGGCTTCTCTGGCCCAAGAGGTCTGACTCCATCAGCCTCTCTCCATGGAGATGTCTCGCAGGGAGTGAGGAGGAAAAGAGAGGAGAGAGAGAAAGAGAGAGAGAGAGAGAGAGAGAGAGAGAGAGAGAGAGAGAGAGAGAAGACTCCCATCTCCAAGGAGGAAATACAGGAGGTGCCAGAATCCTCAGGAGGCGGTCATGCCCACACAGAAGCCTCATTGGCTATGACCTGATTGACAGCCTGGACTCCACCCCTTCACTCTGAATCCTCACATAGACACCAGATGATGTAGCTACCACAGTCGCTAAGTGCTTGCTCACTGGCCGACTGAAAGATGAGCCATTGACACACACACCCACCCAGCTCCCCGATGGGACAATCACAGTCTGGGGCAGATCGGCTCTGGGAGTCAGAATCCACTTGGCAGCAAGAGCTGTTGTTTTCTTTTTGTGAGCCTCTGGCTGGCACAAGTGGCCGTGAGGGTAAGACTTTGAATGCACCCAGAGGTGCCCAGGATGAAAAGCCTCTTGCTTTGCCTCCGGAGGACCACAGCTGAGACACCCCACAGACATTCCCACTCTGCCACACATGGCTGCCCTCCCTCCACTGAAATTCCCTACATGGCTATCGGCTTTCACTGGGCCCCTGGGCGGTACAAAAGGGCAACACACGCCCCTGCTGACCCAAAGCTTACGTGTCCTCGTCCACCTAGAGACAGGTGTCTTGTTAGAAATGCCAGGTGATCCGCTTTGGAAAAGCCCGCCATGGAAACTCCCAAGAGCAGGGGATGGCGGACCTCTGAGACGGAAGAGCCAATCCTGTCCCTCACAGCAGTTTAAAGATTATTTGAGAGCCACACATCAATTTGGACACATGAAATCACCATTATCTGAAGAATGCCCTTGGAACTATGTATCGCCGACACCAGGATCTTTGGTTTTCCCTTTTGGTTGCACGTAAGTGGCCTGGGAGCTGCGTTGGTTGACGCCTCTTCTGGAGCACAGCTTGCCTGGGACACACACGATTTCATCATGCCGCCGGATCGTCGGGTGGCAGCTGGTGGGCGAATGAGTGAGGACCCAAAGCCCTGACCGTGGGAAAGACCCTCCTGGGAGGGCCGAGGGCTGAGAGGATGCCCCAGGGACCCCACCCCTTCAGTGTCCCCACGTTCTTGAGGAGGCCAGGCATAGGCAGCTAGAATGCTTAAGAAGCAGGACAGAAGTTTATTATGGACGTCAAAGGTGAAGACAGATGAGTGAGGGAGAGAGCGAGCAAGAAGGGAGGATGGTCTTGGATGCAGCAAAGAGATTCTGAAAGGTCCAATCAACAACCCCGACATGCCCACTGCACTTGACGGAGGTGGAGGAAAGAAATGGACATGGAAGACTCCAGGGGGGAGAGTGAAGCAAGGAGAGGGCGATCGGTTCTGAGATGGGTTGCCCAGCCCCCTGTTCCAGTCAGCCTTCAGCCATCAACTCTTTTGTGGGTCTTCCTCATCCGGGGTCCTGTTCTCACCTTAGGAAGTGCTGTGTGGTGACTGAGCCTGGCCCTTCCAGCCCAGCTTGGTTTATTCTGAAGGGACAGACTGGCTCCAAGCTCTTGTCAGAGTTACTAGAGGTTCTGTCCAGGCTACATCAAAGTTCAGCATCTCCCTCGGCCCAATCCTGCTCTCCCTCCTTTACTTCCTCATCAACATCGGTACCCCCAGCTCCACACCAGTGGTCTCCGCTCCCAGAGAACCCAGTCCATGACAGGGAGGGAAGGAGACAAACCGTGTTGATGACCTTGGCTGAGAGCAAGAAGAGAAGGGCATTCCTTATGCACAGAGTAACATATCCTAATGGGAAAGTGGTGAGATATGAAAAAGTAGGACATAGCTAAAAAAAAATAGTACATGTACATGGGTGCACAAGCAAATGCGGTGAAGAGAGAGGATGGTGCTCGGCTATCAAAAGATATAGTGTCTGGGGTCTTACAGGCTTGAAGCAGCTATCTAGCAGGGAAGCAACAAGCCCACATGGAAAAAAGCACACCAGCTGGAGCGAGCACGAGGTGTCATTGGGACCCAGTAACAGGCATCAGAAAACCCATAACAAAAACACATTGTTGAGAATGAGGGGGGTTGGAGCAGAGGCCCCAAACCCATCGGTAGACAGTTGTACATCTCTCCACCGAGGGGTCATTGGGAAGGGATGAGCCAACCAGGGTCCAGTAAAGCACCAATAAAACACACAATCCTCCTTTGGTTCTTTGGGGATTCCTCACCCCCTACTCTCATGACCCCAGTGCTGCCTTTCACTGTGGGCTAGACCTGAGCATGTGCACAGGTACAGATAAGAGATAAGAGCTCACAACACACGGAATCCAGGAACAGGAATGGGAATAGTGA
Source organism: Tenrec ecaudatus (assembly GCF_050624435.1). Classification (NCBI taxonomy): domain Eukaryota; kingdom Metazoa; phylum Chordata; class Mammalia; order Afrosoricida; family Tenrecidae; genus Tenrec; species Tenrec ecaudatus. Next base: position 159,759,992 of record NC_134536.1, read on the forward strand.
TACCAGGAGGGTAGTTGGAAGTGGGGGGAAGAAGAGGGAGCCAGTCGCAGTGAATGACACAACTCCTCTCCCCCCACAGGGGGAAGAATAACAGAAACCATGGGGGAAGGGAGACAGTGGTCAATGTGAGATAAAAAATAACAGTGATTTATAATCTATCAAGGGGTCCCAAGGGTGGGGGGAAAAGAGGGAGGGAGGGAAAAAAGAGGAGCTGATCTCAAGGGCTCAGTAGAAAGTAAATGTCTAGAAAAGAATGGTGGCAACATATGTACAAATATGCCTGATACAATTGATGTACAGATTGTTTAAGAGTTGTCAGGCCCCCCCACCAATAAAATGATATTTAAATAATAATAATAAAAAGATACCTGCACAGCTACTGCCCGGCAACTCCATAGTTCTCTGACAGTGCAATAAAAAAATAAACCCCAAAAGTCCTGGGCCACAGGGGCTCCCCCACAATGTCTATTCCGCTGTCGTTCCTGGTGTGGCCACCAGACGGCGCGCCTGAGGCCAGACACGAACTACATTGGCCGTGGCCCCGAGAAAACTGGATCGTTTATGCAGACGAAAGAAGGACTCCGGTAGCGCAGTGGTTACGACCTTGGCTGGGAACCTACCGGCTGCTCAGCGCCAGAAAGACGTGGAGGTCTGCTTCGGTCACGATTACAGTCTTGGAAAGCGCCGGGCCGGTGCTGCTCTAGGTCAGAATAAACTGCACGGCCAGCGGGTGATGTTGACCATGCGCGTGGGAGCGCACAGTCTAGCCCCGTTCTCAGTGCCACATCCACGTGGTGTGCGCTGTCGCGAGCCACGGAAAGCCAACTAGGAGCCCGGAGGTGGGGGGGGGGAGGAAGGCGTGGTTTCCTGGTCATCCAGGTACAGATAAATCCTTCTCTGAAACTTCCGCTTCCACGGATGGGCATTCTGATCCTCTCTGTAAGGACCACTTTCCACCGAGTCGATTCCAGCTCCCGACGGAATAGATGGGCAGGACTTTCTTCCGAGGTGCCTCTGTGTGGATTCAAACTTACCACCTTTCAGTCAGCAGCGCAGGCTCCTAGCTGTTGTCAGAACTCACCAACTCCTTCTGACCCTAGGTCGTCCTGGGTTTTCTCCCCAGCCTGTGTATAGAGAGCCATCTATGGGTAAGAGTTAGAAGTGCACTGGCCTTAATCAGCTTCTCATTGATTGGGTGCCAAGCCCTGACCCGCAGGGAGAAAGATGTGGCTTTCTACTCTCGTAGAGAGTTACAGTCTCTGAAATCCACAGAAGCAGGTCTGCTTTTCCCGAGACAGGTGCTGTGAGTTGGAATTGACTCGATGGCAGTGAGTTGGACTTTGATTTTTCATCGACTCGATGACACACCATGACACAGCATGCCCCCTCCTTGTCTACGGACACCTCACTATTGCACCACGGATGGGAAACCACCAGAAATTCAGGCTAGATTCCGCAGAGCCTGTGGAACAAGGGGTCATCGCTGGCGCCACCTGTACCTTGGCTGACATCAGCGCACACCAAAAAGATGCTCACGAGGAACCTGAACATGGACGGAAAGCAGATATTCCAACAAGGGAGTCCTGCGTGGTTTGAAACCAGACCCAGTGGGCTCGCAGGGTTGCGTCCCCTCACCATGCTTATTCCATCTGCATGACGAACAAATGTTCTCAGAAGCTGGCCTATATGAAGAAGAAAGCACCGGAGGAAAACTTAGCAGCAACCTGCATGTGCCCGCCCAACTCTGCTGTCCAGAAAGCTAAGCAGGTGTCCTTGCTTCTGCGCATGCTCGGTGGAGGCGAGGGGCCACAAAGATGGATTTTATAGGCGCTTGGATCGCCTGGCTCTCGGTAACGCAGGCACAGCCTGCTGTTTGCTCGGTCCCCCATTCGGATGCAGCTTTCCTGCCAGTGGCGTTATGGATGGGAGCCAGCGATATTCCCAGATGTGGAACTTGATTCCTCCAAAATCCAAACAGGCAAACCAAATGCTGGGCCTCCTGCTTAGCTCGGGGGCGGCGGGTTGGGGTGTGGGGGAGGGAGTAACAGCAATTTACTCTTGGTTGCCTGTGGAATAGCCCTCGTGGCTCCTGTCCAAGTTAGTCCCAAGGATTTTGCTGTTTGGGCAGGGCCCTGTCTTTGAGCTGGATTTATTAAACCCTCTCTGTTGATCCTGCAGGCTTCCAGGAGAGCATGTGGGTGCAGTCCACGGAGCAAGAGAGCTGCAGCGCCTTCAGGCAGGGGCCCTGCTGGCAAAATTCCTTTCTCAGGGTGGATTGTAAAGAATAAACCAAGAGGCAACCTGCATGAGATCATGGCCTGCTTCTTTAAACACACACACACACAACTTTTTTGGTTGTGAATTATGAGAAGATTTACAGAGCATCCCCAAACTTAGACACATTCGGCCTCCCCTCATCCATGGCAACCCCCTCAGCGGGCCATAGCTGCCCCCACTTCCTTCCAGGGGCCCCGTTCTTAGGCAATGAAAACACTGAAGATTTGCTGAAGAAAGAAAAATCACAGGAATTGTGTTGCAAAAATGGAACCCGTTCACTGACGAGAGATGCCAGGCTGCTGACTTTGACGACGGAAGAAGCAGCCATGAGCCAAGGAGCCCAGGCGGCCTCTGGGAACTGGAAGGAGCAGGGAGACATATGCTCCCATAGATCCTGAGGAAGGAGACAGCCCTACCGTGTTTCGACCTATTGGAAACCCATGTCAGGCTTCTGACCCACAAACCTGTAAGATAATCATTAAGGTGCATTGTTTTTAAGCCAGAAACCCACCCACCCCCCCCCCCCACACACACACACAGCTCCCAAATAGAAGGCAGATTGGAGGGATTGGAGAATGTGGGAAACAGAAGGATTTCTCCCAAGCTGTCTCCCCCAAATATATGCCAAACTTAGCTGCTTGCGAATGATCAGGGGTTGTTTTCCCTAAGGGTTATCAACCATCTAGACCAAGCAGTCACCACTGTTTACCCCACAACAAGTAGGGTCACTCCCTTCTGATAAGGATAGTAGTTGTCTGTTTCCTTGTCGGAGACCCCAGAGAGGTCAAACCCACCCAAGGATGACCAAGGTTAGGCTGCCATCCTGACTCTAGGATTGCCCTTCTTGTCACATGTGTAACCCCAATCCCTCCTCTTCCTATTGCGTGTATTTCCCTAGACCACCCCCTCTCATTACTGTTTTACCTATAGCACAACCCCTTCCTGTGACGTAGTTCCTCACCTGTAATTAGGGGGCTTGCATGTCCCCAGAGAAGATAAAAGCCTGGGCTAGCATTAAAGATCTCTCCCTCCACGTGGACCATCATGTGGGACTGAGGCGAGCATGCTACTATGAATCGTATCTGACTCCATTTATTTCAATACTTCTATCTCTGTAACTTTACTATGATCTTTACTTATTATCGCTGTACAATTGCGCCCACCGGACCCGTAATGACGTGTTAGGGGCTGGCTTCCCCTGACAGGAGAGGAATGCGCTCAGGGAAGTAGTTGGGAGGCTCCTGATGTCACTGGAGGGTGAGAGGTGGTGAATGCTGGAGTTAGTACAGGCATCAATGGGGCAAGCGAGGCAGCTAGGAGGCAGATCTTAGGGTGGGAAGGAGGTGTGCAGAGGAAGGATGACTCCGGCAGCCAGTTAGACTGTCTGTCTTCTTCATCCATGGCTGAATGCGTTATCATAGAGTGAGAGCCCAGTGGGGGTCCAACTCGTCCATTCCATTTGACTAGGGAAGACTGAAGCAGAACCGATGCCTTTGAATATGGTACTGGTGAAGAATATTGACACTACGATGGACTTCCAGAAGAATAGTGAGTCTTGTCTGGGAAATGTACAACCACAATACTCCTTAGAGGCAAGGCTGGGGCGACGTTGTCTCATGTACTTTAGACCTATTATCAGGAGAGATTGGGCCCCGGAGGAGGACATGGTGCTTGGTAAGTGGAGCAGCAGCGAAAGAGGGGAAGGCTGTGGACAAGGTGGACTGACCCAGTGACGTCCACAGTGGGCTCATCCATAAGGACCACTGTGAAGAAGGCGTGGGGCCGGTGGTCCTTCTGTTGCACATCGGTTACTGTGAGCTGGAGCCCACTTGATAGCACCCACCACCACCAACACGCTGAAGTTCTTGGCTGTCCTAAAACTGTAATTTGGTGGAGGAGCTAAATGTGGAAGCCAGATCCCTTGCCCCTGACATGACCTCTTTTCATGGCTTGGTAATAGGGCATGCCTTACAATGGCCTTTCCAGAGGGCACGTGCCTGGGCCACAGCCCAGATCCTGAGAACCAGATCCCTGGCTGGCCTGGAACCAGTGGCTTCTTCTAGGCCAGTGTACCTTCTGGAAGACGCTCCGCCTGGACCACTCTTTATTGTGCAATACATAATCCCATCGATGCACCTAAGATCAGGGAAGCACTGAGCATTTGGAAGGAAAACTCTAAGCAAACACCACCCCCATTCCAAATCCTAACCACCAGTAGTATCAAGCCAGAACGAAAAAAATCTTTTAAATCATTTTATTAGGGGTTCATACAACTCTTATCACAATCCATGCATACATCAATTGTGTAAAGCATATTTGTACATTCATTGCCCTCATCATTCTCAAAACATTTGCTCTCTGCTTAATCCGCTTCCCTGGCATCAGCTCCTCATATTCCCCCCTCTCCCTGATGAACCCTTGATAATTTATAAATTATTATTTTGCCATACCTTACACTGTCCGATGTCTCCTTTCACTCACTTTTCTGTTGTCCGTCCCCCAGGGAGGAGGTTATATGTAGATTCTTATAATTACTTTGCCCTTTCCACCACCCCCCCACTTCCTCTACCCTTCCGATATCGCCACTCTCACCACTGGTCTTGAAGGGATCATCTGCCCTGGACTCCCTGTGTTTCCAGTTCCTATCTGTACTAGTGTGCATCCTCTGGTCTAGCCGGATTTGTAAGAATTGGGATCATGATAGTGGGGGGAGGAACCATTTAGGAACTAAAGGAAAGTTGTATGTTTCATCAATGCTACACTGCACCCTGACTGGCTCGTCTCTTCCCCCAAGACCCCTCTGTAAGGGGATGTCCAGTGGCCTACAGGTGGGCTTTGGGTCTCCACTCTGTGCTCCTCCCCTCATTCACAATGACATGATTTTTTTTGTTCTGATGATGCCTGATACCTGATCCCTTTACCATCTCATGATCACACAGGCTGGTGTGCTTCTTCCATGTGGGCTTTGTTGCTTCTGAGCTAGATGACCGCTTGTTTACCTTCAAGCCTTTAAGACCCTAGACGCTACATCTTTTGATAGCGTCTGCCAGAATGAAAAATTTAAGCATCTCATTGAAACTTCGGAGGAGCAAAGTTGGGCAGCTCTGCAGTGAGAGGGTTAATGGACTGAAGGTGGACGGTTCAAACTCACCTGCGCCTCCTCGGGAGAAAAATGAGGCTATCAGCCCACGCAAAAATTGATAGCTGATGCAGAAACTGTGAGCTGGAACTGACTGTGGCAGTGGGTTTGGGTTGAGGTTCTGTTGGTTCGTTGGAGACGAACTAGCTTGTCCCTCAAGACTCCAAGTCCATGTCCTTTCTCCTTTCCTTTATTTTAAGCCACTCAGACCAATATTTAGATAAGGAATCTGGAGGGATTTGTTTTGTTTTGAAAGAAGCTCAGTAGACGGTTTACACAGTCCACCTCAAGGAATGAGATCAACAACAATATCCCACTAAACCTTCCGTCTATGTGGTTCTTTATCTGTTGGTTTGGGGGCTTAACCTTGTAGTAACCAGGTACTGTTCTGCCGATCATCTGTTTAGGGGGTTATTTCAGTAAAAAGAGTTTTAAAAAAATGTATATAGGAAAGATTTAGAACTACAGAGGCTTACTAAAATTGTGATCACACCATCGAGCTGTGGCGGCATCCGTGAGTTTCGCAGCCGTTGCAAACCACAGCAGTTGGGGTCCACCCGGGGGAAAGGGGAAGCGTTCTACTCCTGCAGCAGTGGTTTATGGTCTCAGGAACCCACAGGGGCGGCTCTACTGGTCACCACAGGGTGACTATCAGTTGCAGTTAGCTTGATAGCGGTTGAGTGAGGGGGGTTAATTCCTCCCCTAATTTCCCAGAAATTTCTAAAATTTTTAACCGCGCCGTGTTTTCTTTCAGGGGATTTTTAAGGTCCCATGGCTGGGAAAATAACACTCTCTTCTTGTTTTCCCCATTTTTTTTTTGCCAACTTGAAACGTCGAAAAGAAAACGTAACGTGAGTTCATTATTGGTAGAGTTGAACGCTTCCCTGGTAATTGTTGGTGAGCGATGGCTGATCTGCCGTGGCTTGTCTGCGCCTGGAGTTCACGCACAGCACAAGGTAAAAGAGAAATAACCACCGAATATTTTCTATGAGCCAACGGGTTTTACTGCCACCAAATTGATTATGACTCACGCAGAGTCCTTGTTTTATGGAGTAGAATTTCTGTATAGGGTTCCCCCCCAAAAAAACCCATCTTATGGGGAGCTAATACAGATATCATGTCACTCCTTAGTTCGATCACATTGAGCAGTTCTACACAATCGTGAGCGCAATCGGGTTCAGAACATTCTCTTCCTTCCTGAGCTCCTTAAAATCCCCCCCCCCATTAACACACACGCCCCCCTCCCCCCAGGAACCCTGATTCCCCTTGCTGTTTCTGTAAGTTCGTCAGTCCTGGGTTTCATCTACGGAAAACCAGGAAAACACATAGCAGACATTCAAGAGGGTTACCCCAGTGACCAAATACATCTGAGATTAACCCCAATATGAAACAGAAATAAAAACGAAACCACACGGAGCTAGTTAGTGCATCTGAACCAGGAGGCAGGTGCGAATTTTAGTGGCATTTTTTGGAAAGAGACAGGGCCTGGAAGGTCAAGTAACCTGGAAGGTCAAAGTCATCCTGGGAGGATTTGGTGTCCTCAGCTACAAAACTCCAGATAGTGCCCTAATGTTTTTACTTCCCTTTCATTTTTAAAAATATTAAATATGAAACATAAAAACCAAAAATTTTTTTAGTGGTTAGAGCAATCAAACACTCCTTTCTTTCTTTTTTGGGTGGGTGGGGGGGGGAAGTAATGTTCTCCTTTTGACCAGCTGAGAACTTTTTTTCTCTGAAATTCAGAGATCAAACACACTTGGATTTTGAGCCCACTTTGGCTGCACATACACCGAAACTGGAACGATACAGAGACGGCCAGCCTGGACTCTGTGCAAGGATGGCACACCAATCTGTGAAGCATTCCATATTTTATTAAAAAATATGCGCGTATCATTGGATTTGTGGAGGAAGTGTATTAGATAAAGTGAGGGTTTTGCATATGCAAGCCCCAAACAAAACCCAAACTCAGGGGCCATCGAGTCAATTCCAACTCGAAGCGACCCTGCAGGACAAGCCGCTGTGGGTTTCTGCGAGGGGAATTCTACGGAGCAGCAAGCCCGTCCTTCTCCTGAGGTTCCGCGGTGCTGACGGGTTACTGGCCAGCTGGTACTCACTAGGCTACCAAGAGTCCTTCCATGGACAAAGGGGCTTCGAAAAGTTCAACGAAAAATCCCATTATCTTGTCATTCCATTGCCCCGCCCGTCGTATGTAAAAATACAGCTAGCATCTCTCCGGTCCCTCTACTGGCATGCATCCATGTCCAGAGTGTTGATGTGCGCTGTCTTTCTCAGGACTGGTGGTTGGGAATTTGGGAATTCTAGATTCCGGGCGTTCTTTATTGTTGGCGTGTTCTTTCTCTCTGCCCCCCTCCCCCCCCCCCCCATTCCTCACTTCTCCTCCGTGCACTGGCAGCATGGGTGAGCTGCTGCCCAGAGCTCATTCCTCTATGGCAGTGGGCGAGGTGGAGGGGGCGGGGCTGCCCTGGACTGACCCTGGATGTGACTCAGAGGCGTCACCGCTGCCAGGGGAGGCGTGGTGAAGCCCAGGTGCAGTGCTGTTTGGGCCTCCCTAGGCCACAGGCCCAGGCCTAGCCGGTAGCAACATGCTTCTGTTTCTTTCTTGCCGAGAGTGAAATGGTTTTCTTTCTTATAGAGATCAAAAGAAAGGACAAGGAGTGAAACAGCGCATCAAGTTGACTGAGCCTCGAGGTAAGGGCTTGTTAATAGAGCAGAGCTGTTCAGTCACGTTTCCTTGACAGTAGACTTTACAGACGTAGATTGCCAAACTTTTCTTCTGTGGCACTACTGGATGGGCTCAAATGACCATCCTTCAGATTAGCCAACCCAAACTCGAAACTCCCTGCCAACGCATGGATACTGTCTCATCGTGAGTCTACAGAACAGGGGGGAACTACCTCTGTGGGTTTTCAAGACGGACTCTTTACAGGAGTAGAAAGTCTATCTCCCACAGAGAGGCTAGTGGTTTCGAACTGCTGACCTTGTGGTTAGAAGCCCAACATGTAACCACTGCACCACCAGGGTATAAATCCCTCCTGCCACCTAAAGGCCTATCCAAACCTTGAGATGGTTTGGCGAACCTGATGCTAGTTCTGCACCCCAAGTGGGCCATTTAATTCTTTGTCATCATTCCAGAGGACCTGGACGTCCCAGCTGCCCTTGGCCATCGGACTCAGAGACCAACAGGCCACTCTTTCATGCCTGCTCATCTTCTGCATGTATGTCTCATTTCTGAGGGTGTCCAGGGGGATAATCTCCCGTAGCTGAGCGGTGGGGCCTTTTCGTTGCCTGGAGCAGGAGGCCCCTGGGCTGTCTATTCTGTCTCACTGATGCACCTGCCCATCTCGGCACAGGCTTTAAGAGAGTGTTGCGTTTTATCCTGGGCATTGAGGACCACTCTAACACACCCCCTCAATCATATTCAACCAGCCTCCTCGAGGTTGGACCAGGTGGGAGGCGCTGCAGCACTGACCTGAGTGCAGAATGGAGAAGTGGGGCCCTGCCCCACCCAGCCTGAGGATGCCCGAGAGGAGCCCCACGTGACTCCACTTGGACAGAAAGACAATTCCTGTGAAGACAGAGAGGGGACCTTGCTTTGTGACCGAAGTGAACCGTACTGATGAATTCTTTACTCCACTTACCACCTCCCCCCCAAAAAGAGGCAGTTATTGCTCAGGAGCTTCGTGCCAACATTTTCCCATGAGTCTCCAGTCAGGCAAGAGTCAATCCTGGGGAAGATATATGGGAGCAAACACCCAAAGCTTGACACGCTCCCTGGATGGGGTCCCCCACCCTCCAAAATATGGTGCACGTGACAACCAGGAAGCACCCGAGCTGTTAGCAATGCGTACGGAGCCCCGGTGGCACAGTGGGCTGCTAGTTAGGTTGCCAACCTCAAGGCCAGCAGTTGGAAACCCCCAGCTGCTCTGAGGGAGAAGACCGAGGCCTGCTGTCTGCACTGCCACAAAGAGTCACTGTCTCAGAGATGCTGCCCTTTGGGGTTGAACTCAGTGGCTGCGAGTTTGGATTTTGGCTTAAAGATTTGCAGTCTCAGACATCTGCAGG